>NW_027271262.1:1125000-1730000 GCF_040938485.1 Diadema antillarum | reverse complement strand
TGTATAAGCTCTTTGCTTTTGCGTACAGATATATTCTCTACTGAGGAGGTCAGAGACATTTTCACGAGATGTTGTTTTCGCGAATTGACACCGAGGCTATTGTAACTGCACTATTACCCTAGCACGTGAAGACATTTTCATGTGAAGACATTTTCGTGTGTTGTTAAATTCACAGTCCAACAGTAATTTGCGCAATTCACGAGAATGAAACCCTTGCGAAAATAACAGCGTATACAGTATGTAAGTAGTCCAGGTGTATAACAAGCTGTCAATAGGGGGCTCATGTCTGTTATACTCTTTCTTGCTGTGCTCCCTGAGAGGTACTTATCGACAAAATTTGCCGAACCTGGTTGTTGAATGGTGAGATAATGCCGGTTGCTGATCAGCTCTTATTCTGCAACATTGGTTTCCCCCTCATACCAAGCCCATTATTTGGATGGGCAAGGCTTTTAAGTTCAAAATATGCTGTACCCCACATGAGCGTCTTGGAATCTAGAAAGTATGTATACGCAAACCACAAATTGTGTTTCTGCTGACTGATCTTGAATCCAAATGATTCACATAACCATGTTAGGCTTTGCTTCTCTTCTTAGCCTCGAGTGCAGCATACCCTGACTTCATAACAATCATCTGAAATGGGAATACCCTATGATTTATTTTAGTCTCGGGAATCTTTTCTCAATGTGTTCACGTAAGAGCATGAACTATTTTGCTCATTTTTAACACACTAGCCACCACATCTCTGTATTTCTAGTTGGATTATTCATAGAGGAGAACTTTATGACTGATGTTTATAACCTATTGATGTGAACGAGTTGTGTTCTTTTGTGCACTCCATGCAGTTACTCGGCTTTGGGGATGCAGTGCCAGTGTCCCAGTGCCGACTGGTCAAGTACGATGAGTTCCACGAGTCGCTGGAGAGATCGTACGAGGGGGAGGAAGACACGCCCATGGGTCAGCTGCTAGGAGGGGTCAAGGGGTCGTACATGTTTGACCTCTTGATGGAGACGAGGTCAGCCGAGCAGCAGTTTCAGGTGTACAAGCCAGGAGGTGAGTGGGATTCTTGTGAAGGGGGTCACTGTTATCTGTTTGCTATGATGGTTAATTCATTATCAGACTAAATAGGGCGGTGATTTGGCTCAGTTGGTAGCGTGTCTGCCTCACGATCCTAAGGACCTAGGTTCGAACCGGAGTCTGACTGAGCAATGTTGTGTGTAATCATACCATCCCCTCTAGCAAGAGGCAGAACGCTCTGTCCCTCGGATAGGATATAAAATGGAGGTCCAGTGTGTGAGAGAGTAACAACTCATGCACGTAAAAGATCCCGCTTCATTCATTCATCGCAAAGAGCAGGGTGTTTAACCCGGTGAAGTGGTCAAGCCTCACATCCAACTGGACCCAATTGAAGACCAGCTTAGCATAGCTGAATATGGGACATCCAGCCATCTTCTCAGATGGACATGAACAAACAAACATAATCTGATTCAGACTTAGCTGTTTTTTAATGACGTGGGAAATTCTAATGATTATACACTTTGACTGTTGGCAATTTCAGTTATGCATGTCCCGAAACCCAACCTTTATAGTATACCAGAAAAAAAAAATGCTGTCAACGAATCATTTGCTCCTGGTCTTTTTTTGCTAAGTTCAAGTAAGAGTAATCAGCACGCATTAAACCGAAAATGACAAATTACTTATCTGAATTCAGCAGTAACTTATGAAAAAACAACAACAACAACTAAGTAGGGTTATTTAAAGGCCTTACTTTTGTTTATTTGTTGTTGTTGTTCATCGTTTGAAGGCCTTGTTATTTGCAAAAAAAGAAAGATTGCTGATTTTTTTTTTTTTTTGCACTTTGTCACTTTTGCAATCCTTTGCATTTTCCATTTAACAGGAGTGACAATCAAGTTGTTTGTGGTGGATTTGAGGAATGCGGAGATACGCAACCCGATAACAACAAGGACGTACCACCAGACTACTGTCCGAGACTTGCAGCAACAGATCGAAGAGGTAGGGGGGTAAATTGTTTGAACAAGTTTTGAGAAGTTTGTGCACTTGCAACTCTCTTTCCACTCTCATCCACCAGTTGTCGAATGTACCTTAAAAAAAAAAACATGCACGAAACCTACTCGTTTTTGGCATCTCATTGAAAAGCCAAACATGAGATTACAACCAAACTTGGCAGGAATTTGTTTTCGGAGTTAATGGTTGCAAATTTATTCTCGTAATATAGATGGTTTCCATGACAGCCCAGGGGCTTCTGAGGCACAGAACAGTTCATATCAAACATCTTTTCCAGATGCAGAGAAAGTGCAGCCCAGTTATACCATATTTATAGCTATTTTAGAGATGAAGAATATAAAGTTCTCCTTGACAGTGGTAGTGGTGGTCTGACGTTCACATCCCTGTAAAGCGCACGATCAGAATTAAACTAACTTCGGCAGGAATCAATGGGATGGGAACACAAAATTACTCAACTATTACACATACTCTACATAGAGGCCCAGAACCACAGCCCTGGCACATCCTTTCTTTTCCTCTTCATGTTTTCAATTTGCTAAAATTCAGAGTTGAACTTGTCATGTATATGGGAAAGATTTAACGTTACTCCTTGGTTATAGAGTTGTGTATAAGGTTATTTGAGATGACTAGTGTTACGAGCCAGTCTGTGGATGCCAAGTTCCGTGTATGGCTTTGTAGTCAAAACAAACAATACAAAGGAAATAGACAACAGCAACAAAAGTGGGTATCTTTCCCACCTCACATTCTTTGTTCCCTCCTCCCTCATCCCAGATTACCGGTCTGCCGGCAGAGAGGATGCGGCTAGTGTTGGAGAAGTACTACAACGAGCTCCGCCTCCTTTCCATTCCCAGCAAGAATCTCAAGTCAGAAGGGTTCAGTAAATGCAATAAGGTTAGTTATCAAGTCTGTATATAGTCTTACCCTTTTAATAGATGTATGTATTGCATGCAATGTAAAGAAGGCAGACAGCTGTATTAATATATCAAATCTGATTTGTGTTTGTTTTGTTTTTCACTTACTTTTGATGTGCAGTAACTCAGCTGGGATGGAATGTGTACGGAAAGTGAATGGAAATGTAGCAATGAAAAAGAGGGGGAAAGACGTATTAGAATTATAATGTGTACAAATGATTTCAATAACTGGCACCATATTTTTGTGAGTGGCTATGATATAGTGAAGAGTACCTGATTAAGAATGAGGATCACGTCAACAGGCTGATGTCTGCCGAGGTGATGGGATCTGATTCTAATAATATCGTACCTCTTCAGTGTCTCTTGGTGAAGAAAACATTGTGCACCCACTGTCGCCTTGTCTTAATCACTGGGATCAAGTCTCCACTTTGAGTTTTACTCTCTTCACCCCCAAAGGATCTGTTTGGCCAGTCTACCATTTACAGGTTCATGTGGAGCAAACCTGAAATGGCATCAATGATATAGGACTTTTACGGGCTTTCCACTTAAACAGAGTAATCTCTTGAAACTCTACGTTGCCAAAAAAACTGCTTAGAAAACATATAATGAAAAAAAGAAAATGATAAGAGTAACAGCAGCACCAAAACAGATTGCACGGGGCTTCCTTGAAAGTTAGTGAAATAATATGCTTGGCTATGCCATATGTCCCCCCCAAAATTACAATCCGATTTTTGCATTGATAACGCCCAATGTGATTAAACCGTTTTAGTTTTACTTCAGGGTCTTAAAATATAACATCTTAGCTCTATTTCACCGAAAACCCCATTCAGTTTGGTTAAGTGGTCACAGAGAAATGTGGATTGTTGTAAAGCACGACATGAGTCTGATTCTTCCAAGTTTAGCGCTTGGATGCTCTTTGAATTGCACATTAATGTGTAAAAACAATAGAACTTGAAGGGAAGTAATTCCTGACATGCTCTACAAAAATCCTCATTTCTCTTTGACCACTGAAGCAACTTGAATTGGGTTTTCTGTAAGATATGGGTAATGAGTTATAGTTTCAAACCCTGAAATTGTGTTGGGATTGTTTCACCATATTTAAAGTTATCATTGCAGAGGGTACCATTACATTTTTTTTCTTTGACATACGTTATATGTGGTTGCTTGTGCAGGTGTTTGTGGAGGCCAGTGGTTTGGAGGACCCTGGGGTAGAGTTCCCTCACTCCCGTCTCCACTCCCTCCTGGACCGGCACGCAAACACCATCAGACTCCTGGTCACTCTCCCTCCAGCCGCTGCAGGTGAGACTTTTAATATCCTTGTTTGGTTTGGAAGGACCATTTCCTTCCTTTCGCAGTTCGTTTTGTTTTTGTGTATGATGTAACTTGTGTCGGATATGCAGCTGTTTTCTTTTTTGCCGGTGTAGATTGTTTGATAGGTAATACCTCCCAAACAGTTACTTAATTTCCTTGACGATTTGGGGGTGAAATTGGGGCGGTCACATTTCACGTTTTAAACATATTCTTATTTGCTGTTCTAATTTGTGTTGCCTTCAAACAGGGCTTTTGACTTTAGATTTTTCATTTTCAGGGTTGTAAGTGCACAGATTTGTGTGCAAGGGCATAAATTCAGAAATGTGTTGTCAGGAATCAAACCTTATCAGGCGCGGATCCAGGAATTCTGTAAAGGGGGCTCCTTTGCAAAATTACAGGGGGGGGGGGGGGCGCACACGTCCCATTTTTTTTCTTTTTATTGATTTTGTGTTAACAAAAAATAAAGGGGGCATGCGCCTGAGGTACCCCCCACATGGATCTGCCACTGATTATGGTCTTACTTTCAGTGACATGAAAGTCTTTTTTTTGGGGGGGGGGGGGGAGGAGGAGGGGGGAGTTGAGGTCCACTTCTGAAGACCTCTACTGTGGTTTCTGCTTGTTTGTTTTGTTTGTTTTGTTGTTTAAGTGAATACCAGAAAGTTAACCTACATATTTCTTTGCCACTTTAAAGATGAAGAAGACAGTGCCAAAGATGAGGTTTCGGAGACAAGTTCCTCGATTGACTCTGTAGCAGAGAAGTTCTCAGATCTTCAAGTGGAGACTGGTGGTCTATCACCAAATAAGATTCCCACACCAAGTCCGACGGGGAGCTCCTCCACGCTAAGTGATGATCACCCCTTAGAGAAGAATGGTGTCAATCTCGTGGGCAGTGAAACGGACAGTGGTGTAGTCTCGCTCAATGAGGCACGATTGACTGACGAACAAGCCAGTGAGTTTGAGCACATAGGTGGGGAAGTTCGGGGCGAACCGGATGGTCACTGCGACAGTTCGGAACAATTGACCACAAAGTCCAGCGATCCGTTGAGCGCCGAAGCATTAGCGGATGCTCTGAACTCCTCAGACTTGATAAGGAGCGATTCGTCATCGTCGACGCCGCAATCGCAACCGGAGCAATTTCAGGGAGACCAGGATGAGGGAGTGCCAGTGATGCAGACCCTGACCAGTCCCAGACAAATTGCCAAGAGTCACCTAACGTTACCCGTGGCCTCCCAGTCACAGGCCACAGCGTCGGCCTCCTGTGCAGAGTGCAGTAAACTTCAGGTCCCCGACTCCAGCAGCTTGCGGCCCCGGGCCATGAGCCCCATCCCGGGGCCCCTGAACCCCCAGATCATGGCTGCCATCCACAAGCGTCGCGATGCTGTGGATCAGGCCTGTGACAGAGGAGATATAGAGGGTGCTATAGGACCATCGGGACCCCCTCTAGGACCGCCGGGACCTCCTCTAGGACAGTCGGGTCCACTTATAGGACCATCTGGACCGCCTATAGGATGGACAGACCCGACTCAAGTAGACTCTGATCCTGAGGTCAGCGACTCATCAAGACATCAGTGCAAAAAGAAGAACTGGTACTTTAAACCATTGGAATTATCAGAGTCAGAGGAGGGCAGAGGTATGTTTGCTTAGACCATTTGATATCCATGTTTTCCATGTCATGGTGATTACTAAGTCCAGCAGGACCACTCCATATTCTACTTGACTTCATTGCGCAATGAATAAGATTTTAATTTGTCACTATTCCTATATCTGTGAAGAATTAAAAAAAAAAAAGAGAGAAAGAGATATAGCATGAATTGGTAAATCAAATGTGTTTATTTTTCTATGTGTCAAAAGAACTTGTCACATTTCATTTTAACATGTGATTATAAGTCTGAATGTCAGTTTGTTCCAAATGGGTTTGCAAATTCTTATCAAAGAGCATTTTCCTTTTGTGTTTCCATAAAAGCATTGAGACAAACATAGCACATCTGTACAGTTTTTTAATGAAATTTTACAAGTAATGGGAATTTCATGACTCATTGGAATCACTAGCAGTCACTCAGACAGTCAGAGCTACACAAAGATTCCACCGATGATTACTTTTCATTATTTTCATCATGCTGCTCTGTCTGAGCATGAGTTTCATGCACAATTTTTTGTCAGATAGACTCTTGGAGGGCAATTGATGGGCATTGCTCTCCAGTCCTCTGCAGTGGACTCTGTCTGTATGTTAGTTTAGGGAACTTCACCAGGCATGAACTAACATGGATCTTTCTTGAAGTGAAGTCAAAGACTTGTGAATTACTTTAGAAAATGCTTTTTTTTTCAGACTCAGAACAGCCCAAAGACCTAGTAGTGACAGGTTCCACATACCTGCCAAGTCTCCCTGATTCTGCAGGAGTCTCCCTGAAAATGTCAAAATCTGTTCATGTCTGAATAAGAGAATATTAAAATCTCCCTGATTTGGGAATTATTTTCGCCCATCGAAATGCATGTAACACACAGACATCTCCTTGATTGCTGTGTGGAATCTCCCTGATTTGGATGTCGGAATGTTGGCAGACCCGGTTCCATACATTGAAGATGATTAATATTTGATGCAGGATGGTGTGCAACTGTGATATTTCTCTACTTTCCGTGTTGTATGGCAGTTTGATTCATTTGTTACAAGCTCTATCATTTGTAGAAATGTGTTTTTGCATTATTTTTCTTCTTATATACAGTAGATCATGATATCTACGTGACATATTCAGAGAAATATTTTCAGAAAGTATGAAGTGAAAACTCCATCATTGTTAATTATTTGAATTTGACTTTGAGGCTGTGTTTTTGAGACAAAAGTCATCATTTTGCAAAAAATGTGTAGATTGTCCAAGGGTTTTCCACCTGCTTGTGAAGTAGCCTAATGACCATGGTATTAAAGTGTATAAACAATTCAATAGATGGACACTGAGTGTTGAGATATTTAAAGTGGTTTGATTCAGTAACAACCCATACTATTCTATTCCCTTTGATGATAGTTCTGGTGGTAAACCTGGACAAGAGAATGTCCCTGGGATTCTTCAAAACGTGCATGGAGCCACACGTGGGCACAACTTCCCTCAACTTCAAGGTATTGTAACCGTCCATATTTTCACACAACTAATTTTTCGTGCTGAGCAGCTCAAAAACATATTCGCAGGTTCTTGAATTCCCGCTGCGCAGTTTTCAATCAGTTCAAAATATGGAGCGAAAATTGTGTAGATATTTTCGGGGGGTTTTAGAATTTGCGCTAACCAGAAGTAGCACAAAATACGCAAAAACTGATGTACTGCAAAAATTTCCGCGTGTTCAGTAGTGTGCGGCGAACCCACTTGCCCGCTTACACAGGGCAACTAAATGTCACTGTGGGGCAAGAGAGATTGTTTGTCACTGACCTGTCAAGAGTATGGTACCCTTGCCCAAATGCCCCTTAGGGCAAGTGGGAGAGGTACCTTTTTTTTTGTGGTGTCGTTGGTATGTGTTCATCTAGGATCCCCACCCCCTCCCCCCGTGAGGTTTGCTCAAGATGTAGTAGATGCGCTGTGGCATAGTGGATAAGACTCATGACTTTTGATCAGAGGTTCCAAACGAATCCCATCAAGGCCCTTGTCTCTCTCGATCCAGGTGTATAAATGGGTTCCCGACAATGCCAAGTAAAATAACGACAGGGCCCTCTGGTAGAGCAGTGGCCATACTGAAGAGGCTACCCTTGATAAAGAAGACCATATTATTATTTTTACTATTGTTATCATCATTATTATATTGGATGTCACTTATAAGATGCCACGAAGGCTGTTGCCCTACTAAATAAAACAGGCATGAAATACCACTGTACTTTTGTGCACCCAATTGATCCTCATGTGTGACGACGTATATTTTTGCACCTTTTCATTTTTCAGGTGTATAGATTATACGCCAACAACCAGCTGATCTTCACGTGTGAAGACATATATTTTTGCACCTTTTCATTTTTCAGGTGTATAGATTATACGCCAACAACCAGGAGTACGAGAGTATCCGTCTGAACGAGACCCTTCAGACGTACAACGATGATACCCGCATTGTGATCAAGCTGGGCAGGGCGCTGAGGAAAGGGGAGTATAGAGTCAACATTTACCAGCTCATGGTCAACTCCAATGAGGTTAGTTTACTCTTTCAAATCTAAAATTTATCCGCTTATCCGTGTGTCTCCTTGTGTTGCGAAGATTTGGATGTGAGCATTCCAAGTGTATGGTAAAGATCATGAGTATGCCAAGTTTATTGAGAATTTCACATGTTGTGCTAATGTGTGTGAGGCTGTGTTACTTGAGTATGAAGACATAATGTGGTAGATGTTTTAATGACACTTAGGACCATATGATTACACAGCTGCAGAATACCATTTGATGGCCATGTTTTCAAAATTTGAATCTCCGAATGTAGTAGGGTAGTCAATTGACTTCTCCATCATCGTTTGTTTCAAACAAAAATAGGTTCTTTATGTTATAGCACAGTGGCAAGTACACTGCAACATTCCAGGCATGGTTTTAGGGAAACTTTGTACAGATTGATTACCTGGTAAGCTTTTATCTCGGTACAACAGGGCAAAGGAACATTGCATGAACAATGTATGAAAGCAGTGGCAATGATTTGAAAAGTTCATGTGTTATAGGGGGAATTTATATGGGATATTGTGATAGAGGTAGATTATGTTGAGGGTATCTACGTCCTTCCTCCCCTCGTAGAGGTTTCTTTAACCGGTTGAGGACGAGTCCTGACTATACTCAGGCAGGTGTCTATGTGAAGTGCATGTTGTAGCAAAATCAGCCCGTCCTCAACGGGTTAAAAGGATAAACCAATTTCTGATACTCTGTAAAACGAGGACTGTTCGCGTGCATTTTAATTTCGTGAATTTCGCGAGCGCCAAGATTCGCGAAATTAAAATGCACGCGAAAGTTCTTGTCTACACTATATGCATTGAATGCCAGTGGCAGTTCGCGAAATTTCATGCCGCAAAAAAGGCCTTCAGCTCCCATTCGCAAAAAAATTCATGCTGCAAATATATCATGTCTTACAGTAGTCAGTGTGATTTCCCCTCTCAGCCCATCAGGTATCTGTTTGACTGGGTGTTTGCCAAAGGTATGACCGTCCTCGAGTCCAAGCAAGAACTCTTACCAGAGCTTAAGAAGAAGTTCAACATTGATGTCCCCCTTGATAGGTATGTCACCACTCTGTCTGTCTGTCTGTCTGTCTGTCACTCTATCTCTCTTTCTTTATCCAACTATCTGTCAATCATGGGCTGCTGCATAAGTCCCTTTAATCTCAGTCTGTCACAATGAAGATGAGTCCTCTAAGGGCACTACGTCATAGTTTTGAATGGTTTCATCACATTTGCTCTTGCGACAATTGATCCCATTAAATGTATCTGCCCTGAGCCAAACATAAATTCTACCTACAAACATAAACCTAGCCCCTGTCCTAATCCTTACATCAAACTAAATCTAAAACCCTTTCACAACCCTAACCCGAACTGTAAGTCCTTGAAGAAAAATAAGACCGGAGCAATTGTCGCAGGAGCAAATGTTGTGTTGCCGTTTTAAATTGTGAGGGTGCAGTCCCACATGTACGCACACACTCTAGGTGACAAAAAAGGGGACACATTTTTACTTCAGAGGCCTGAAATAAAAAGAGAGTGATCTTACATATGAAGAAAACGAGAACAATGAAACTAAGAATTTTTGCACAAGTTCCATCTCCAATTTGCTCTGGGACTCGGTGTTTTCCAACAAAGAGCAGCATGATTGGGCTCCTAGACGTCCCCCCCCCCTTCACATTGAAAAAAATGTTCTACAATTGTTTCCGCCATTCCCTGTAAGACTTACTCGCACTTCATTGTGATCGCCATTACTGATCAGGCCCAGTGTTCTGGGTGGATATCACTACACTAGAGCCGTCAATAAAATTCCAACTCTTGACCATTCATGACATGTCATCATCACCGCCATCCCGTGTGACTTGCTTCTCGTAAAGGTTACGCTTGCGCAAGAAGTCGTGGAAGAACCCTGCCACCATCTTCCAGAACGATCGCATCTACGAGGAGGACATCGCCATCTTCCCCAACTGGGAAGTCTTCGTTGAGCTGCTGGACAGTGAGTATGAGGGAGAAAAAATATTTAGATGTGACATGCAGAATTTTTTTTCCTTGTGTAATTCTCATGCCACATTTCCTGTACTCTGAGCAGGTTGCTGAGGCAAGTTGTGACATTGCTTTCATGCACAAAAAGCTGTTCTGCCTGTGCTCTGAGAGATGAAAACATGCAGCATTGCTGCTGTGATTGCCCAATCTCAGGGTCTTGGTTTCTTACTAGAAATCACCTAAATGCAGACAAAAGCTAGAGAAGCTCTCTGAGAGCGCAGACCTTCGCCAAGCAGCTCATTTCCACCACTGATCTTGTTCCACAAATGAGATCAGTGAATTCCACCCATACGTATGCATGCTGAAAATTGCCCGATTTCCCTATACAGAAGCCTTTTGTTACATCATCAACTTCCAGGTGCGCGGCACGCCTCACCCAGCAGAAACTAGAGCATGAATTTTAGTGCATGAATGCAAACCTCAAAAAATGTGCAGCTTGAACTCCCAAGTTCATTGAACCTACATGCCAAAATATCGAAAATCCTTTAATAATAAAATCCATAAATATTCCCGGATTACTACCAACATTTAATCATCTGTTCTTTGTGTCATTCTCAACATTTCCTGTAAGTTTCATCCAAATCCTTCACAACTTTTTGAATTATTCTGCACACAGACAAACAAACCAACAAACAAACCAATGCTGATGAAAACATAACCTCCTACCTTGGCGAAGGTGAAAAATGAAAATCTGTCATGATAAAGAAGAAATCTTAAAGGCAATCAAGACATTGTTTTAATCAGTATGATCTACCTTTTGATTACCTTAAAAAAGAAAGAACAGAAGGAGAAGACAGGCATGTAAAATGATTACACTAAAATGAGTTCATAAATGTTTTTGCAGTGTAAGGTGTCATGCAGTGGATATTACCAATGAAATGCTTAGAAGTCACAAGTTTATGCAGGTCTTACAAAGAAACTTGTGTGGCATTGCATGAAGTACATGTATTGCTTCCTCGTACTTGTCGCAAAAGGGATGACAAGTGACATAGACTGTCAAATGCATCAGGTCCAAGTTTCCTAAAGACATGTTGCAGTTCTACACCAAGTCATGTTATAACCAGGATAACAGCCAGGCACCATGTGATCCTCTATTAATTATCCAAAATCATTGTTGCTAGTATAATGCAGAGACTCCAACCCCCAGCACCTTCTGATCTGGAGATTCTCCCGCCTGAAACCCCTAGCAAACGGGAGACTCCAAGCTGATGTGCGCAAAGCGCAAAATTCCTTGCGGCCGGGGTCCAGTCTAGGGTTCTAGATGCTCTCTCGTGCTATCTAAGGCTTATTTTTAATCATACGCTATGGCAATAAGTAAGAAATACTTTCCAACGGGAGACACAGAGCCAGGGCAGGAGAAATCAAATCTCAAGTGAGAGAACGGGAGATTTTGCAAAAATGGGCTTTCGGCGGGAGATCTCCCGTCGAAAGCGGGAGAGTTGGCGTCTCTGATAATGGCTGCAAGTCTTATGGGCCAGTTTGCCAGACTTGGAGTGTTCACACAATGCCCAGAGGGTGGAGTGTCTTTTGCATTGCAGTCGCATCCCCGTAATCTTCGCGAGGTGCACGTGGGCAAAGTGCGTTGACCTCTTATCGCATTTACATCCCTCTCATTCTTCCAGGACCAGAGCAGGTGCAGTCGTCGTCAAAGCTGGCGCTGTATGTCAGGAGGTGGCGTCCTTCAGAGATGAAGCTAGATCCATTCGAGGAGGTCGTCCTCGACAATGCTAGCGTGATTGAACTCAAGACGGCGGTGAGTTCAAATTTGCCGTGATTTCTTGAAATGACTCTTTAGGGTCCCCGTTTCGTACAACTTGGTATCAGTAACAACTGCCACATTTTTATGACAAATTTGCTCTCAGCCAATCAGATGCAAGGATTTCAGTAGCTTATAACAACCATCGTAATTTGTTATTGATAACAAGTTTTATGAAATGGGGCCCAGATGTCTTGTTTTTTTCCTCTTCAGGTGTAAAGCTCACCTGAAAATTACACTGAATAAATGAGTGAGTCAGCCCAGCCAATGACTGAACATGCAGACATACTCATGGTACATACGTGGTAAATACGTGATTGTGATACAGAAATATTATTAGATAATTTATGAATACTCATCCGGCCGATAGGAAACAGCGTGTTTCTAACCCTCCCTCCCTTCTCTCTTGCTGCAGCTGTGTGAGATCAGTGGTATCCCCATAGAGTACATCGAGTTTGCCAAGGGGCGTGGGACCTTCCCCTGTGAGGTCTCGCTCTTGGACATGAACACGGAACTTGAGTGGGAGCCAAGAGTGACCGTTCTCAACACGTGGCCACTCTATATCACTGATGATGGCACCGTCATCTACTACAGGTGGGTGTCCAGTGTGGCTGTCTCCAGCTTTTACGCAATTTACTCTTGTCATTTATGCTAGTTTTTGTGTTTTGTGTTTTTTATGTGAGCTGCATCAGGTAATCACAGCTTCATGTGATGAAACAGTCCTTGGGCCTTAAAAGAAAGAAAACAAAACTAAAAGAAAAACAGAATTCTTACATCTGTTAAAAAGAATTATGATTTTTTTTTCTAAAGTTTCTGTTTTTGGATATCTAAGCCATTTCAAAACCAGTTTTCATCAAATAAACTTAGAATTCCTCATGGAACGGTATGCTTTTTAACATTTCATACAGTGGTTTCTAAATATCTCACAAAGTTAAAAGCTGAATTCTCACCTTAACCAATACAATACCATCCCTTTAAACATATATCTGTTGTGCATGTTTGTATCTCTCCCTTTAAAACATATATCTGTTTTGTATGTTTGTATCTCTCCCTTTAAAACATATATATGTTCTGTATGTTTGTATCTCTCCCTTTAAAACATATATGTGTTCTGTATGTTTGTATCTCTCCCTTTAAAACATATATCTGTTTTGTATGTTTGTATCTCTCCCTTTAAAACATATATCTGTTCTGTATGTTTGTATCTCTCCCTGTAAAACATATATCTATTCTGTATGTTTGTATCTCTCCCTTTAAAACATATATCTGTTTTGTATGTTTGTATCTCTCCCTTTAAAACATATATCTGTTCTGTACGTTTGTATCTCTCCCTGTAAAACATATATGTATTCTGTATGTTTGTATCTCTCCCTTTAAAACATATATCTGTTCTGTATGTTTGTATTTCTCCCTTTAAAACATATATCTGTTGTGCGTGTTTGTATCTCAGAGACAATCGTGAAGAACTCAAGGAGCTGCAGGAAGATGAGAAGAGAGAGATCCAGAAGAAGGAAAATGCCAGGTCAGTGACGATTAATGTGCACCTTCTCCTACTGAGACAAAAAAACACCCCAAAGCGAAACAAAGCAAAAAAACAAAACAAAACAACACAACACACACACACACACACAAATAATTAGTGTACAATAATTGCTGAGAACTTGTTTTCATATGTACATCGATGTGATCTTTACAATTCCAAACTTTATCTTTATCCACATCATTTAGAGTTGAAAGAAATAGACAGAGAAGTAAAACAGTTTCCGAATATATTATTTCTCTTGTGTATTCATTTGAAGGGGTATTCTCTATTGGCTTTTCATGATTCAGGCCTCGAGACAAGGTACCATGTATACACATGTCCAGAGGCTGTATTCAAGAGTCCATGACCAACATGTGAGAGGCTTGTTGAAAAGAGCTACTGAGACTTTATTAGCATGTACCTTGTGATGAAAGCTTTTTTTGTTTTGTTTTTGTTTTTGTTTTGTTTTTCTGGTTTTCTGGCAAGCAGTACTATGAACTTTGGTCACACACTTAAGGTTTATGTCAGATCTTTGATCTCAAATATAGAAACTAGAGATTGATATGTTAAGTCAAATAGTGGATGCTTAGAAGTCACAGATGGAGCCCATAGCAGAGATAAGAAATGAATGAAGTAGGATTCAAATGAGAAATGAAAATTTTCTGTTGATTAGTAGGGTTGTTTATTCTCTTCTATATTTCCCTAAGGGTGTGTACAATTAACATTTTCTGGCTCACTTGACTTGCAATGATTACCGGTAGGCTAAAAGCTGTGTAAATGTATGTATGTATAAAGTGGAATACATTTCATGATGTTGCTGCAGTATTAACACTTGCCCTGCTCACTCATGTTTCTTTTGTTTGTGAAAAGGGAGGAAATCATCACAGGAGTAATCGATGTGTTCTGCGCTTCCTTTGCATTTCAGGTTATCCAAATCGGGACAGAAGGTGACGTACTCCCCGCGAAAGGAGCGCGCCCTGAAGATCTACACTGATAGCCCTCCTCCATACAGTGCAATGAACTAGACGCTATCAGTCTGTGTATGTGTATGTGTGTGTGTGTGTGTGAGTGAGTGAGAGTGCGTGCCTGGGTGTGTGTATGTGTGTGTGTGTTTGTGATTGTGGGTGTGTAGTAAGCATATATAGTCTGTCCACTCAAAGTTTGTCATGTGTGAGGGGAAGTGCCCGGTCTGCAGTTCCCCAAGGCATTTTCCTCCAGAATAGCAACCATCCGAAATATTAACCTCTGACAATCACCCATAGAATTTTACCCCAGAACTTTTACTCCTAGCTTTTATATACCAGAACATTTATCCCTGGGTACATATCCCTAGATGAATGTCCATGGGACAGTTATCCCCACATAATAATTGCCAAGACAGTTTATTAGTGGACAGTTATTACTAATACAATTTGTCAGTCAACAATTACTGGTATCCCAAAAATATTTGTCCCTTGTGCAATTATTATTAGATTACTATCCTTAGAACTTTTATGCCCAGGGTGTTTCCCTAAATAGTCTCCCCCCCCCCCCCCCCCCGGATATTTACTCTGAGATTATATACCTCAGTGGCATTTGCTGTGGGACATATGCATGCAAAAACATTCCCGTGACAAATAACAAGCAGGACTACAAGATGGGTACTGGTATGACCTGTCCTGTCAAGGGAGGGGGATAGTCATTCAAGTCAAGGGGACATTTTTTCCCCATGGTCCCTGGAAGTGTTTTGCCATCTTTTGATAGCTCCAAGACCCTTGCTGTATGAGGACAACAAATTCCTCCCTCCGCACGACATGCAAGCTTGTGACACTCCAGACAGACTGATGAGAAGTTGTGGACATTGGTCATTGGAAGTTGGATTACCAGTAGAGACTGTGCAGTTCGGGGAAATGTTGGCTCAAAAAGTAGACTAATGTTGAAGGTAGCTTTACATAGGTGCAGTCATTTTATGGAATGCCAAAATGCTCACCTCTCGACTCGATACATTCTTGATATTCATGAACATTATGAAATCGACAAATGCTGTCCTAAAAGTCCGGTGAGCATGTCTTTTCTTATCTATAATTTACGTATTTGATTGTAGGAAGCGTGTAAAAATTCATATGAAATTACAAGGTGGATACCATTGGCTTTCCCAAGTAGAGCAGATTGGACTTTGCTTGCCCAGTCAGGGTTTCGGTCATTACTCGAGTCTTCTTTGAATAATGCTAGCCAGCGTTGCACGATCTATTTTCCTTGGAGGACAGAACAAGCATTCTAAAGTGTCCATGTGCTTTTATTCATTTTTAAAAAAAATATAGCTTAAGATGGTATGCAAATGTTTGAGGAAGTATTTGCCAAATATATCAAGACGTGTTGCATAGAGGTCGCAAATAAGTATGCAGGAGACCACCAAACAAAGTCATACACAGCCAATTCAGTGCAAATGTAAGAGCTAAGTGATACCGTCTTTGTGAATAGTTGTAAACTTGGCTCTCAACACGATGGTGGAGGCATAAGAGACCACACAGAGTTAGATGCGTATAAACCTCACAAGTTACTCGTGTGAACGTGCCCTCCCTAGGTAATGCTACTTAGAATCTCCACAGAACACTGTACATGCCAGCTTGAACATATATTTCTTTTCATATTAATGATGAGCCCTGCAATTTGGGAGTATTTGTACGCTGTTTCGGCTTTGGTGATAGCCTTACCAGGGACTTCGACTGGAGAAGCCTATAATGTGATGTGAACATTTCCTCATGTTTTTAATGCAGCTGCTCTCTGTTGATGTGGAACTCTTTTATCTTGGAATGTGATTACGTCGTATGAAGTTGATCATTCAGTCTATGCTTGCAAGCAAAAACAAAATAAGGAAAAATATGCATGAAAGATTTATGGCATGGCATGGAATGAGGTGTATGGTTAAAGTAAGTTCCCAAATGGTTGAGAATGTTCGCTTTTTTTGTTTGATTGTATTGGGGGGGGGGGGGGGGAGTTTGCTTACATGACAAGAATAATCGTCTATGTTCATACTGTACATGTGTGATGCTATCTTCTTGTAAACTTCAGTTTTCAATGTGTGGAGAAGGTCCAGAGTTGAAGATGTTGCCTTTTTGCCCATTCATATCTTGCAATATCATGGTTGTATCAACCTCTCTCATCCCATACAGATGTTCCAGTGATCTCACACCTCTCTTTTGTTTCCATGGTATAGTCATTAATATTAGGATTTTGAATGTAACAGTCTTTACTTAAATTTCCATGAGTGTTGCATGCTTTCCTGAGGCACTTGTAACTTGAGCAGCTTTCATTATTGCAATTGATCCATTCATTCGTTTCTTCTTTTTATCATTTTCTTTTTTTTACTCTTCATCCATTCCATTATTGTAATGGTCAAATATATTTGTTATTTTTGTGGGATGGAGCTCTAGAATTCGAAGCAGCTAGTGTGTTTGGATGAACAGAAGACAAAGACAATATGCTGGCTGATACAATTTTACGCTATTTCTTTGTTTGTGGACTTGCATGTGGTAATCCCAAGTCACGAATGATGATATTGGCCAGTGTTTCAAGTAAAAGGGGCATGGAGTTAAATTCTGAAAGCCACAATCAGATTTGCAAAATGTCAACTCCGTCAACCTCAATTGATACATCAAAAGAGAGGTGAATAACATCATTTTTAGCAGTACATAGCAAACCTCTGGGTTAGGAAAACAGATTTTCTTGGAAAAGAAAATCAAACTCCCCACAGATGGCTTGTCAAAAGTCAAGGTTAACTACTGGTACAGGAGAACTTTGACTTAGAAGCTGTAGTAAGGATGATCTCCCCCCCCCCCCTCCCATTTCTGCTTGGAAGAATGTGTTCACATCTCCCAGCTCTTTGGCTAGCTGTATCCTTACCTGTCCACTCAACCCTCTTCTGTTGTGTATATAATGCAGCTAGTGTTAAAGGGATGGTACAGTTTTGGTTGAGATGGGGTTTGCAGTTTCCAATGGTTTTTAGCTCACCTGAGCCAAAGGCTCAAGTGAGCTATTGCGATCGCCCTTCGTCCGGCGTGCGTCGTGCGTCGTCCGTCGTCCGTCGTCCGTCGTCCGTCGTCCGTCGTCCGTCGTCCGTCGTCGTCCGTCGTGCGTCGTGCGTAAACTTTTTACATTTTCATCTTCTTCTTGAAAACCCCAAGACCGATTTTCATCAAACTTGGCAGGTAGCATCCCTAGGGGGTTAGGAACTCAATTTGTTAAAATGGGCACCATGCCCCACCCAGGGGGCCCCCAGGGGGGCCCAAACCCCCCAAAATTAAGGAATCTGTAAAAATCTTCTTCTCTAGAACCAGAAGTGATAGAGCTAAGTTAATACTATGAGTTAGTACATTGATGACTGTAGTTTCAAGTTTGTTCATGGCAAAATTAGGGGTGCCCCCCTTGGGACCCAGGGGAGGGGGGTGGGGAGGGGTTCTAATGGGGCCTAAATTGTACATTTTCATCTTCTTCTTGAGAACCCCATTACCCATTTTCACCAAACTTGGCAGGTAGCATCCCTAGGGGGTTAGGAACTCAATTTGTTAAAATGGGCACCATGCCCCACCAGGGGGCCCCCAGGGGGCCCAAACGCCCCAAACTTAAGGAATCTGTAAAAATCTTCTTCTCCAGAACCAGAAGTGATAGAGCTAAGTTAATACTATGAGTTTGTACATTGATAACTGTAGTTTCAAGTTTGTTCATGGCAGAATCAGGGGTGCCCCCCTTGGGACCCAGGGGAGGGGGGTGAGGAGGGGTCCTAATGGGGCCTAAATTGTACATTTTTATCTTCTTCTTGAGAACCCCATGACCCATTTTCACCAAACTTGGCAGGTAGCATCCCTAGGGAGTTAGGATTTCAATTTCTTAAAATGGGCACCATTCCCCACCAGGGGGCCCCCAGGGGGGCCCCAAACCCCCAAAATGAAGGAATCTTTAAAAATCTTCTCTAGAATCAGAAGTTATAGAGGTAAGATAATACTATGAGTGAGTACATTAATGACTGTATTTTCAAGTTTGTTCATAGGAGATCAAGGGGTGCCCCTCTTGGGGGCAGGGGGGGGGGGGGGGGGGGTTGGTTGGGAAGGTCCAAATGGGGACCTGAATTGTACATTTTCATCTTCTTCCTGAAAACCTTATGATGTATTTTCATCAAACTTGGCAGGTAGCATCCCTAGGGGGTCAGGATCTCAATTTATAAAAATGGGCACCATGCCCCACCCAGAGGGCCCCAGGGGGCCCCAATCCCCCCCCCCCCCAAATTAAGGAATCTTAAAAAATTTGGGCCCTTATTGAACAGTTTCATCTTCTACTTGAGAATGCCTGGTCAAATTTTGGTAGAGCTGTGAATAATTTAGATTAGTGACTGCGTGAAAGGTGAACTTGCGATACTCAGGTGAGCGCTAGACCCGCGGGTCTCTTGTTTTAATGATGTTTTGTTTTTTTAAGATAATGAGAAACCTCTTTATATGAAATATGAAAGAGCATGTAGTTCTAAGAGGATTTTAAAGTTTATTTGATGAAAATCGGTTTTGAACTGGCTGAGACAAATAAAGCAATCCTAATACTGTAAAAGGTGGGACCCATCTTTTATTAGGATCACTTTGTTTTACTCTTTTTTTTTATTTGGGTTGGGTATGCTTTTTAACATTTCATACATTTGTTTTATAAGTATCTTGCAAAAAGTTAAAAGCTGAATTCTCACCTTAACCGATACTATACCATTCCTTTAATGAGTCAGACCGACTTTAATAGGCAGTGCAGTCTACTCTGACCAAACTTGCTTTTAAGCAAGACCAGTCAGCAATCATGGCAGTGCAACTGGAACAGGGGAGTACTTTTGCTGCAAACAACAATCTTTGTGTGTTTTCGTTTTGTTTTGTTTGTTTATTTTCTCATAACGAGCAGTTTCAATGCAGCTGTCACAGAGGTAGACATCCTAACCTAGACAAATGTTTGATATCCTGATGTGTGACTCAACCACTTGTAGTAACCTTTGCACAGCTTGTATAGTAGTGTGTTATGCGCATACTGCAAAAGTGAAGTGAACTCGGGTCGATTGCAGATACACTTGTGACAAGGAAAAAAAAAAACTGCTGGAATAAGTTTAGATTTGTTGAATTTGTCATTTGATATTGTTCTTAACAAAACTGATGCGACAACATTTTCATTTCAGTACAGAGTCACTTCCGCGGTTGGCCGTTGCTCTGTTGCGCTCACGTTATGCATAATGTTGCTGCTAGGGTATGTGTATGTGTGTGTATTTGCAGGGGATGAGGAACTGGGGGGGGGGGGGTTCGTACTGAATTTGTAGGTACACGTGTACATCCAACTAAGTCTGGATACAGTGGCATAGCAAAACTCAATATAGGATAACAATAGGGAAGCAGTGCGCAAGAATGTTCAAGCTACAAATATGCATTGTTTTTGCCTGCCTATCAGAGGTAAAATAAGATGTTGTTTTAGGTGGTATGGCATTTGATTCTGTTGTTTTTGTTTTTTACTTTTTTTTAAAGTAGATACAGTGTTCCTTAACCATCAGCCAGTGCCTGGATCAAACCAAATTTCTTTCCAAATTGACAGTGAAATAAACCTCTTCAGCTTTTTAATTTTTCGTTTTTGGTTGTTGCCTTTTTAATCAGATCAAGCGGGTTAGACAAGGATGGACAAACTTCTTCCACACGTCTGTGTATGATATTTAATGTGGGATGTATGTAGTGAGTTAGGTAGTAACTGAAATATCTTGCAACGGCGCCCTTGATGATGACGTTCAAATGGAGGATACGACAGCGTATTCTTACGTGACAAGCGTTTTCGTGGACGTTTGGGACGGAAATGTGAATTTGCGTACGATGTGGGATTGCAACACAATGCTACGGTAGCTGCTATTGGTGAACGAGCAATACGAGCTTCATTCTGCAAATGTAGTAGTTTCTGTAAGGTGTAATGGTCTAACGGTATTTGCCAGCAAACAGGTACCGGTACTGTAAAAGTGGACATTTTTTGCAGTGTGGAAATTTGCCTGCATTTGACGTTAAATGATACTAGTGCAAAAATGAACATATATTTTTTTTTCTGTATTACCACATCATATTTTGTTTCTGTGTAGTAAGAATACAAGCAAAATTCATCTTACCAGGCTGAGCAAAAATAAATAAATAAATAAATAAATTACTTACACAAAAATTTCCACTTTTACAGTAGTGGTGTCAAAGGTGATGCTAAGCTCACAGCATCCCAAGCAGTTAGCTACAAAAATGTTTGCATTTTATACCAAACAAGATGAGGTGGTCACTATATCACAGCGCACCATAATGTAAGTACACTACAATGTAGTTCAAACTCAAAAGGCCTAAAAAGGTTTCAGTAAGAAAAAAAAAATATATGCTAAACAATAATGTATTGCATGGGATAATACATCATATGGTACTTGTAACTATACATATGCAAGTGAATCAATATCAGATTTTAAAGAGCTATCTGTGATGAAATGTGTTTTTTATTTATTACTGCCTGCCATGCAAAGTTCATCACGCTAAACTGAATGTACATGTAATTTGTAGGGGTCTTGACATACTTGTACATCTTTTTATGACAGCGAGCAATATAGTGTAATGTGTATTTTGGCATTTTATTGCCACAAGATACATTTTTTTTGACCATTTTTTTTTTTTTTTTTTTTTTTTTGCGTAACATGAAAATTCCATGGCATTAGCAATGTGTGTCTGTTTTTTTTTTTCAATGCTATGATGAATACCAAATTTATTTTCTTCTGATTTCCTACAGTTAAAGAGTTGTTTTGATTCATATCATTGAGCAGTGCATGTGTGGCTTGCACGAGCCATGTAAGTGAAATTAATGTGTGAATAATGCAAAATATCCTCTTTTCCTTGTGCACGTGTACTGCATGAATACAAGAGAATACGGATACAAAGAAGCTACGAAAGTGAACATGTATAACTCTTCATGTCGAGAAATTATTAATATAGGAGATGATATTGAAGACATTGTATCTATGATGTTGATTAATAAATGATAAGAAAAAAAATGATTTTACAGCTGTGTCATTTTTGCGAAGACATCGAGTGAGGAGGTTTTTTTTTTTGAGTCTTTTTTTTTTGAGTCTTTTTTTTTTTTGAGTTGTGTGGAATTCTTATCTCATAACCTTGCATTACAAATAAAGGCAAGTCCTCAGTCTAAGCCACATTATGGTTCAGGCAACTAAGAAACAAACTACAACCTACAACAGCAAAAAAATATACCCCATCAAAAAAAAAAATTAAATATATTTTTTGATGGGGGTATATTTGTTGTTTGTTGGTTGTTGCTGTTTGTTTATATACATGTATATATCTATATCTATCTATCTATATATATATTATGTATATATATATATATATATATATATATATATATATATATATATATATATTTATATTTATATATATATACATATACATGTATGTATATATTCAAACACATAACTAAATCTGGGAATAGACCAAATAATACCCCACAAAAAAAAAAAAAAAAAAAAAATCACTGTAAGAAATATGGAACAGACATGTTAAAACTTTTCCAAGGGATAAACTGGTAGGTTTATTGTGCACACATACAATAATGGCATTGTGTGATTGCATTTTTTTTTTCTATCACAGCATTAAAGTGACTGTAATTCTGGTGCAAGACATTCTTGCTATGTAGTCTCTGAAAGGATTTACATAATCCAGCCATCCACAGACCGAGAATTGCCCATATATAATATCTAAAGTGATTTATAGCTGAAATGACTACTGTCTGTAACCAGAAATAAAAGACCACGTTTTTAAATCTCAAGCCATTTTTTCCTTGAGTGACTGTAGCAAAGCATGATGATGCCAGGGTATGCCCAGTAGCAGATCCGGAGATGGGGGCGGCACCAGGTGTAAGCACCCCTTTCTTTTTTGTTAAAACAAAAGAAATAAAAAGGAAAAAAATGAAAGGGGGCACATACCCTATAATCTTTAAAGAAACCATCTTTGTCAGCTGATTGCAGTGGCAACAGAAAATTGCTCCGAAGCTCGTTTTTTTTTTTTTTTTTATTGTCGGCCAATGAAACCTGCAAGAGGCACTAGAAATATTCCCCCCCCCCTTTACCGAATTCCTGGTTCCGCCTCTTATGCCAGACATCTCAAGGGCTGCAATGATTGGCTACCAATATTGCCACATTTCTCAAAGGCCCTTGCACCAGCAGCAGTCACACTGGCAAAACTTCTCAGAGTTAAGGTTCTCAAAGTGTGGCCAGTGTATAGGCAAATTTCTCAAAAACTCCTCACAAAACTCCTCGCAAAAACTTCTTGCAAAACTTCCCCCTAGAACTATGACAATTTCTGATATTGTACACGATGTTCCAACACGAGTATCTACATGACTTGACATGCTTCTGCTTTCATCTACCTTGAAAACGAAAGGAGGTGCACTCTCTATGCCAGCACAACAGCAAGCTGTAGCTCCTTGGTACGTGCTTCCATTTGAAGAGGGGAGCACCAGTACAGTGGACTCCCATTATAACAAAGTCCCGGGGACTGGCAGTTTTCTTACATTATATTAAAATTTTGTTATAATTGAACAAATGAACAATAAAAAAAAAATGAGAACAGATGATGTTGTGGCCTGAGACTTTTACTTTGCTGCAGCTGGAATTATGTTGTGACCATGTTCGTTATAGTTGGAGTGCACTGTACTGTCATTACCTCTGTACCATGGCAGACATATGCCTCAGAGGGGTCTAGGGCAATAACTTGTCCCAGACCCCTGAGCCTAGCCCTAATCCCAAACCTAATCCTAATCCCATCCCCAAACTCTAACCCTAAGCCTAACCTTAACCCTAATCTTACTCTTAAACCTTATCACCAACCAGTATTTGGCAGGGAGGGGGGGGGGGGGGGGGGGGGGTGACTGTCCTTGGGGGATAATTGCCCTGATACGGCCTCAGAGGGAGCTCACATCTGCCCGAGAGGGAAACCCTGACTCTCCCCAACCATGCTTCGTCAACCTGTTGCTCCTCGGACTCCCACATCTTCTTCCAGTATGGTGCAGCTAAGGACCAGCAGTGGCTGGCTGCCTGTCTATTCCATCAACCGTCACTCACGTACTGTGGCAGGCACATGTTGTAAAATGAGCTCGTCTCAAACGAGTCCACCCGTTTCCACGACACCCATTTCTTCTGGACGAGTTCCTCCACAGAAGCCTCTCCAACAAAATGGGGATCCTAAACACACATGCACAAAGAGTTGCAAACACTGTATGTCACGGGTCAGCCACTTCCAAATTAACCAACAATCTATCAGTCTTCACAACAAAATGTTCACTTTATCATGATTTAGGGGAAATATCAATGCAAATAACATGATACTGTTGAGTTATTAGAATTCTATAATAACTATTTTTTTTTCTTTATTTAAGTTCAAAGAAGGATACGTAGTGAAGATTTGTGTTCAGATTAACCCAATGAAGACTAGTCCCGGGCAAACTCAGGCAGGTGTCTATGGAAAATGTGTGTTATCAGCAAAATCAGCTCATCCTCAATGGGTTAATGGGAGACTTGTGAAGCCGTGGTAATCCTAATCTAATTTGCAAATGTTGTTCAGGCTAATATCAATATCTTACTAACACACACCAAAAACTTTCATGTTTCCTATAATGCTCCATGCTGCTTTACAGGAACTTCTCCCATTGTTTGCTTGATTTTACCCTACTTAGGGAAATTGAATGAACTGAGGTGTGAAAGTTTACTCTAAGTAAGCCTAATATAAATATTGTAAAAGATAGCATCACAGCTTTCTCACCAGTACAAGGAGGTAGGTTGCCTCTGATCCCACACAGACACCAAGGATCCCTTTGGAAGATGCATCCGTATCTCCTCCTGGGCAAGAATGGAAAGAGAATGTATAACACACCCTTTTACCAGCAACTCTTACTTCACCTGTGTCACTAACATCTCCATTAGACGATATGTTCTCTGCCTTACTTAAAAAAAACCCTAATACATACACCCCCCTCCACCCAACCCCCCTCCACCCACCCCCCCCCCCCCCCCCCAAAAAAAAAATGTTTTGCTCATTTAGCAATACTCTATTAGCCGAGAAAAATACATTGGAGTCAAAAGGGGCCTGTGCCTTCGATCCTAGCAGAATCTTCGTCAGAGGCAAAATGACAAACAGGCAGGTAAAGCAATCACATATAAGGATTTCACACAACAAGAACAGTCAGGGACAGGCTTGGGACACAGAACAAAGAAAACAATGAAGAGGGTAGGAGGTCATGGGCAAGGAGCCCAACAGGTGAAGGGAGGGGAATTAGAGCAGGACGGTGGAAAGACAAAAGGCAGAGGAGGGTCAGTAATGATCCTGAGGACCATGGGGGCAGCCATTGAGGGAAAAGGATGAAAAGGAAGGCAACATCAAACAAGATAAGGAACAACAGAGGGATAAAGAAAGGCAAAGGAGGAAATAGCAACAGCAAGGGGAAGGGGGGGGGGGGCTGAGCAAACAGTGAGCCCTAATAAGGTGTACCAAGAAGAGGCAACAAAATGAAAGTGAGAGTCAATCAACAAATGCAAGTAATCAAACATGTCAAAGTATGTATACACAACGATGATAATAATAATAACAATGATAATGAAACTGATAAAAGAAATTAAACAAATACATCGTTATACTTGTATCTTCATCAACCATATCAAAATAAAACATCACAGAAGCCATTTCTGATATGACCAAGAGTAAGATTAAAGAAAGGTGCTAAGAATTTTTGTAATTATTTTTTTTTTTTACACACCTGTCCATCGCTTGGTAGTAAAACACTACCATACATAATAGTGAATAACTGCACATTTCTTTCCGCTGAAACAGGTCAACACTCAGGATGTGGTTTATACACCATTACAGCCAATACCTACTCCATGTCTAATATAGTGTGCAGACAACGTTCAATGTTGGACATAATTTTTGTTTTGTTAGGCATTCTACTGTATACACTGTACTTCCTTTCATGCTTTTATGGCACAAAAATCAACACATTTTTCTCCCAAAAGCATTTCACTCAAATCAACCAACGTGTTGGCAGTATCTCTACCTGTTGCATGGCAGTATCCACGCTTGTCAGTGGACTGTCATCCCCCCCCCCCCCCCCCCACCCACGGGTGAAAAAAAGGGGTGCGGTTAATACATTGATGCTTTGAATACACCGTTATTTATGGTGTTTCAAAACAGAATGCCTCATTCATTTTCTGGATGGCAGGTTCCTGCAAGTAATGTGATTGGATGGACTAGTTTTGAGCTCACAAAAATGCTGTAATGATTTGACAAAGGACAATATCTAATAGTAATACCTACCCATCATGATGGGTGTCCCTTTGGTCTCAAAGTGGTTCAGCAGGTCAGGAACAAGGCTCTGAAGTTCATCTCCGGATTTGATGTGGAGGATTTTCCCAGCAACCTGAGAGAGAGGGGGAGGGGAATGGACATGACAACACACTCCAAAGACATCTGAAATCATGCACTGACTGGTTAGAAAGCAATGTTCCACATTATAGTAAATTACCCAGTATGTCCTCCAGGTGACAAGAAATGATTATTCATTGTGGACAGAGTGACAAATGAACAACGAAATGACACTTGCATTCTGGCACTGCATGGCACAGAAGTCGTTAAAATTCTAGCCCTATGAGACTCTTGATATAACAATCTCCTTGTGACCAGAAAAATATTTGTTCTTTCAAATCTTCATCAGTATTAATCTTGTAAAGCAATAAAAACAAACAAGTTATGGATAAAATGCTACTTTTATGTAAATTTGTTGTATCTGTATTTGGTATAATACAACAACAGTCCACAGCATGGTTGGAAATCATAAATACACTCACATCGTGAAAGAAATCCAGGCATAGGGCAACTTCCACAGAGCCAATCCAGTCTTTGGAGCCTAGGAAGTTCTCCGGCTTGTCCTGCATAGCAACAAGAGCTTCTTGGATCTGTCTTAGGGTGGGTTCATTGGACCGGCACGTCTTTCCAGCCAGCTCTTTGGCAATGCGTAAATGTGAACACAGAGTCTGTAGAGTTCTGTATCCACATCCCCAACCCTGCATTGGTAAAGAGTGATTAAAAATAAAGTGAATATAAAATCATAACTAGTGATGCAATGATCAACTATACCTACAGACCAAAGTAGAATGTAATAGATGAACCAAGACAGATCTCTAAAAGGTAAACAACACTTCAGCGAAACAAATATTTCAGATTTTTCTGCAGCATGCTTCAAGGAAAAGAAAAGATAAATAACAACAGTGACGGCAGTGAAGTGAAACAGTATCTTCTGACCTCGACATAAAATTTAATATTATTTTCGCTCTATCATTAACATAGAGTTCAGGGATTTGAAGTATCTGGTCACAAGCACTTTCTCCTACAAAGAAGTTCGCATGATGAAAATATATTAGTATGTTTATTACAGTTGCCTGCTTAAATCAAAAGCTCCTGAAAGTTTCCTCTGTATTTACATTGACTACTAGTAGTAGTACCTTCCAAGAAAATTTGTATTTATAACAAACTCTTCTTTTTTTTTCATTTTCTTCTTCTTCTCCTTCTTCTTCCTCCAATAATTTAAATACTGGCCACCTTGTGTATCAACATACTGGTTCTTTCTTTCTTGTTACTATTTATCTTGAGCATCAATACAAATTACAATTACTATCCAAATATTTGTATAATTAGTAGGTTTACTTCTGTCACACATATTAAAACCTTCAAAAGCTTACAAAGATTCAAATTCCACTATCAGTATCCACAGAGCATCTTACTTATTTAAAAAAAGAAAGAAAAAGAATACAAATTAAAAAGGTAACTGATGTCAGAAATTAAAGCAGTGGAAAGTAAAGAACAGTGAGTTAGGTACCAGCAACTGTGTGTCATTGTGTACCAACCTGGTCTTGGGTCCCATCACAGCTGTAGTGATAGTAGAGATAGCTTCCCTTTACCATAGTAACACTGCCTCCTTTGTCTGGGACCGGAAGTCCAAGATGGACATCTTGAAGTAGATTCATCGACTTCTCTCGACTAAAATCAAAGACCTATATAACAACAAATCACATCTGATAATGTTGGAATTTTAAAGAGGTTCACCTTTTCTCTTTCTCTAAAGAAATGAAAAAATTACATTTAACAATTGTTAAAAACAAAAATATTTGGTAAATTATCTCCACAATAAACTGGTCTCACAAACAATTGAATTAACCTGTTTGTACACAGGTATGACAAATTGAATTGATTTTGGATGATCTAGCCCTTGATCAAAAATCAAATGCAGAATTTGATTTTCAGGTGACTGAAATAGATCTAGTTCCTCAGTATTTTGTTTTGCGTTCTTCCACAATGCCAATGTTATTTGTTCTCATGACCGAGTAGTGACTGTTCCAGTGTATTTACAGCCTGACTTCTAAAGGGAAACAGGTTCTAATAAAAAAATTTTACTCTAGGCTATATAGGCGGGTGCACGTCATGAGACTGACACCCAAGAGTCATACAGCCTATGAGTTATACAGCCCACCTTCAAGTCGTACCACCCACGAGTTTGACAATAAGCAAATAGTAAAGGTCCACGATACTGACACATTAAACCCCGTGTCGTATCTGTCGAACTCGAGGGCTGTTATGTTATTACCTAGTGTCGGTCTCATGGGCTTTATTTGCCTGGTGTCGAACTTGTGGGCTGTTACATTTTTACCTAGTGTCAGTCTCGTGGGCTTTATTTGTCTAGTGCCGAACTCGTGGGCTGTCGGAATCATGGGATGTATGAGTCTATGACTCACGGGTGTCGGTCTTGTGGGATATATAGGCTACTCGTACTGTTGACTGAAAGACCAGTCTGTATCTTGTCGTCGAGGATATGTTCCGTGGAGACTACGTCTGGCTACATGGAATCCCCTCATGTAGGCATACCGTAGAGAGCAGTAAAAGTCAACAAATACATGTAATAAGATCAAACATGTTAAAAGACTCCTCCATATCACACAGACAGATTTTACTGTCGAACGTTACTTGTTTATCAATATTGTTACTCTCGGTTAGGCCTACTGCCAAACTGTAAACTGGTACTTCTACTACACTACTCATAATCTAGCCTACTACTACTATACTACAACTTACTGGACTACAGAAGCGGATCCGGGGGGAGCACACCAGGCACTCGCTCCCACCCCCCTTTATTTTTCATTTTTTGTTTAAAAAAAGAAAGAAATAGAGCATGTGCACCCTCAGACAGAAAGATTTGTCTGTCCGGAGGAGTCTTTTATTATCTTTTTGACATTATCGCTCTTCTCCGTAGGAGAGGATCCATGAAGCCAGACGCAGTCTCTGCGGAACATATCCCCGACAACCGGCCAGATACAGACCAATCTTTTGGTTAAGTGCGCCCCCCCTCCCTCGACGGAATTCCTGCATCCACCCCCTGGACTAGTACTAGACTTCTAGACGCAAAAAATTTACTACCTAGCTAGATATCGTGTACGTTGAGGATCTATTAACATGATTAAGCTATTTCTAGTCTAGTCGATTTACGTATAGTTCCAATCACCGGACGCTTTTTTTTCGTGGCTTTGAATTCCGTACTCAGAGGATGTAATTTCGGCTAAAAATAAGACCACTTATCCCCATACTCCTGGAAACTATGAATTCAGCCTACTTATGTCAACTTTTCGCTCCAGTTTTCAGAAAATATGCTTCAAACATACCCCTCTAAAAAAAGTTGTTTTTTGAGCGGTGCAAAATTGCATTGTATTACCAAACACGATTTTCGCAATGAAATAATCAACGTCTTTCGCACCTAGTCCTTGCACAAGAATCACAATTCATTCCACAAATCACCATACGTAGGCATACACATTCTCACCGAGCGGATGACAAAGAAAAAAATTGGCAAATGAGGCTCAAATTTCGTATTTTACGGTAAAAATTAAAATGTCTGTCTTGAACATTTCGAACAGTTCACGCAATAAAACCTTGTGAGAAATCGACACCACCACAACTTCTATTTTACGTGCTTTGTCTATGGGAGCTGCATGCACAGGTGACGAGTTGCGGGCCCCTACCACCCTAGGCTATATAGCGCACAACAACTATTCCGCATCGTTCGCGTTTGAGGACGACAGCTACAAATTTCCGATATTTGATCAGTGAACTTTTGGTGTTATTGGAATCTTCAGCATTTTTCCTGTATGTGAGTGGGATTTCATAGAATTTTAGTCACGAAATGTGATTCAAACATGCATAAAAATTAACTATGTCACGAGGTGCAGGTCACTCAACTATAAATTTGAGGTAAAATGTGAATTTCTTTGTGTTTTTTCATTTTTATGTCATGTTTAATATTGCGATATCGGTCCACACCAAGTTCTGTGAGGTTAATCTACGAAGTCTCGCGTGTACAGAATGTCATTACCATTGATTACGTACGCAAAAATGTGCTAGTCCGGTAATACAATGGTGTCCGGTAATACCATGCTTGCATAGACCTCACTCGAACTAGAGGTAATTTTAGTAAGTAGTTAACTATACACAGCCCAGTCGCTGTACATGGTACGTGTAACAGCGTCTGGTCGGGTTAGTAAGTAGTAGAATCTAGGCTTATACGTTAACAACTGGCACCACCACTACCACAGAAATGCGTGCATGGGACTAAGTATACCACTGCGAATGAATGACTACGTCCAAATACATTCGTTTTGTTGTTATCGAGATATTCTGAACCTCCATGATTGCTGGCACCAGCGGGGGCATTCAACGATGACAACTAGGAACTAATTCTGCTTTTTTAGACTTCATATTTACCCAAGTCAGCCAAGATCACAGTGTCAATTATTTGGGTCTGTCGCCTCTACAGTACAAGCAAGGGACGATGGGAACGAAAAAGTGAACAAGAGCGCCGCTAGCGAAACGATAGCAGCCGACGTAGAATTGTACGTACAATGTATTTTACTATGCAGGTACTAGGTGCACTGTGCTATAACTCTATGCCGCAATTTTAGCTCTAACAGTAAACACTCGTCAGATTTTGCCTCGTGAAATCACAAATCACCTGGATTCTGAAACATGGGCGGCGGAGATAGATGTGCTGTTTATGGCTGCAAGAATGACCGAAGATACCCCGAAAGGTAAGAATCATTCGCCCACGCGACGAAATGATTTACTGCTAATTTGTTGAGATGAGTAAAAATAAATTTACCATTGGCATTGGCATATAGGCTAGCCATCATACCATGCCATGGTCTTGACTCTTGTCCATGGACGGTAGTATGCCGGGCCCCGGCCGCGCGGGGGAAGTCCAATGTCGGAATATGATGATAGCTACGACCATCGTACGACGATGTTTACACTATGAAAATTATGTGTGACGTGAGCGACAAGCTTGGCATTATGGCATGAATGAATCCGCCCAAGCTAAAATTTCAAATGACATTTCAAACTGAATTTGGTCATCATTATGCATGACCTTGTACAGTGTCAGTGTATTGTTCTGAATGAATTTGAATTGTTTTTGCAGCAGGGTTTAAATTAATTAACCTAGGCCATGGCCGGGCGCTCCGACCTTGTATTTGTAATTTACACAGTTAGATCTCCATATACCGTGGGAGCAACTACTGGTATACAGTTATACTGAACAGTACACAGCTATACTGAATGCTTCGCGTTCGGCGTTCGGGCTGGTTTATAATTTACTGCAGGCCATCATCAAGAGCAATGAGTTTGTTATGCATTTTGGGGATCAAGGAATAAGCATTTGAGTATGTTCTAGCTCTGCAGAATGGAAAGCAAAGGTAACACGTTAGGGTCTATCCAGTTTGAATTTTAAAAAAATGAATGAATTGTTATTCAGTTGCTTTGAAGATACCGGTACCGGTAATATGTTTTATCCACGTGATTGTAACTTTTGCATTCCCTTCTTCCCGCAGATACGTCATAAAGGACCATGTTTACATTCTCAAGTTTCACAAATGCGGCAACCCCAGGCACTACGCCAAGTGGACCAGACTTCTCAACCGAGACAAGTTCCGAGTCACTTCTTCGACACGAGTGTGCAGTAACCATTTTCGGTATGGACAGCCCTTTCCCGATGACAAACACCCTACACTGTTCTTGAAAGGTTACGATGTGCAGCCAAAGACACCCCCCAGACCTCCACCAAAGCTACGTCTTCCCCTTGAACCAAAAGAAAAACGCGAAGACGGCAAGCCCAAATCTGTTGCAGTTCAGGTCAGCCCCGGTGACTTTGACAATCTGCATGTCGGTGACGAACACAATTACGCCTTCAGCAGCACGCCCTGTATTCGGTTTTTCTCACAAGATTACGTCGACAACATGGACATGCAGCTGCAGGACGCCACATCAAGATGTGAGGCGTTACAACAGACTGTCAGTGACCTGACTGCAAAAGTTAGCACACTGGAAAAGATGCTCATTGCTACACAGAGGTTTGGAGTCACGGACATTTCTTCCGACATCTGTTGAACTATTGGTACGGGTAGTAAGACGCCCTGGAGCAAGTGTGCCCCATGCAACCACTTGGAACAACTTCACTAGATTTGACACTTGTGCAGTTGTGAGTCACACACGGTCACAACTATAAGTAGCTCACGATCATAGTTTTTCATTTGCCTCTCGAATTTTTGCCCAAAAGTGTACAGGTATTCGTTTAATTGACTGATCTCTACATTTATTTATTTGTCTCATTTAAACGTGCAAAGTAAATACAGTAACTCAATTGTCAACTTGACGATCTGCGTTTTTGCCTGTTTATTCCTAAACCAGTGTGAGTAACAATACTTCACTCTGTCAATCCATCCATCTATTCCAATGAGGTGATTGCGCATGTACTGTATTACGTATTTACAGGATTTTCCTCTTTTTTTTTGGTGGGTCTTTCTAAGTTGTGATTTGTGCCTGTACACAGTTATATGGTCTTTGTTGTGTTCTCTGATGTCTTTACTTTTTATAGTCTATTCCTGCCGCAAATGACTGAAGAGTGTTTTGGGGTTTTTTTAGCGCTAATATGGACAGAAATTAAATCATAATTTTTCACACAGTAGTTCATGAGAATTTACAAACAATCTGAATTGTATTGTTTTCATTCCTTTATCACCAAAATGAGTTTTTGCTTTGAACTTAAGAAGTATGTTAGGATGATCCAAGTGTGCATTGTTTATGCCTACACGAGCTGATTTACTTACTTTTGAAAGAAACTGATTTTTACAGAATGGCTTGACATTTCATCACTAGACCTCCACAGGTAAATCGGATTCACATCTAGAGCATGTCAAACAAAGAACGGAGAGCACCCAAACATCATGCCCACTATCTGTAAACACACATCCACCCATCTCCCCCCCCCCCCCCCCCCCCCTTTTTTTTTATTAGATCTCTGCTGAATAGATCCAACTCACAAATGCTTACAGATTTGTTTGGTTGGTTGGTTGGTTAAACTTTTGTAAGTATAGGCGACTTTTGTCCTCAGGGCCAGCAATTTTCTTTCGTGACATCAAAATTTCATTACAACATACCAAACATCTACAATGTATTAAACATGTAAAGATATGAACACAATAATTTCTGGATCTGAATTTATACTTTGTTGTACTTGCAACAGTAATTTTGGTATAATCAGGTTTGTTATTATGGGAATGAACTGTACTGGATAGGTAATTGTGCATTGATGGGCCTATAATTCAACGAAGAAATTTTGTTGCATAATGTGCACTCCATGTGGTGCTAATTGTATCAACTAGGGTGGACCAATCTTTTTCCATATTGGCAAACTTGCTATATCACATAGCCCACAGGAGCCTGGGCCCTGTTTCACTATTAACATGGGAACTAGAACAAGACACACACAGCCCAAAGATGGGACAGATTCACACCAGATCTACTTGGGAAGGATACTGTAGAAGTGGACATTTTTGTGTGACTAATTTTTCGTGCTCGGCAGGGTAAGAAAAGTTTCGTGTGTTTTAAATTCTGCGGAATCAAGACATCAACTACAGGAACATATGGCATGCAAAAATATTCGCGTGCTTTATTTTCCCGCTAATTTCTGGTTGCGTGAAAATTTCCACTTTTACAGTACAGGTGTAGATATTCAATATATATTTTGGAACATAAGTTAGAAAAATGAATTGTTCCTAAATGGTTTGGGGAAACATATCCTAATTTCTGAGAACTAATTCATCAGATATATTGTCCCTCAGATCAGTTGAAAATAACTTAAAATTGACTTACGGTGCTATAGTGAAATAGAGAGAGAGAGAGAGAACAACTAGGCAAGAGATTTTTCTATCTTGAGAGCTTCACTCTGTTGTAAATCATGTGATCTGGTGCATACTAAATACAGTGTATATATATTACTTTTATTCTGATAACAAAAATGATTGTCCCATAATGTGACTTGTTTTTTTTTTTGTTTTTTTTTGGTGGTTAGAAATCCATGCTCATGGGATTTTTCATTTGTTTATTTATTTTGTGTGTGTGTGTGAGGCATGAGAAAGAGTTTGTCAAGGGTGCAAATTGACAAAAAGACCTCTTGAGGCAATAGTCTCACCCCTAATGCATTAGACTTGCTAGATCTGGCATACTTAATGCACTAGAAGCACACACACACACACACACACACAAATTGACATAAACCTATGCTCCTCTTACACATCCTCTTGTGAAACATTTTATCAATGGATTATGCAACATACCCATTTTCTATGAATTTCAGTACATGTATTTAAAATTTTCATATGTGATTGTACTGGGTGTACATGTACTCCTTCAGCTATGCATTGGATTGAATTGTTCACCCAAATCATATGGGTGAATTGAGTGGATGCAGCAGTACATAGTATTTGTATTAGAAAACATCAGTGAAAAGTTTAGAAAAATCAAAATCTGTTAAAAGTTAAGATTTTTTTTTGTGAAAGTTTCAGTGCTGCCATAATGCACGAGCACTTACCTTTTCACAAAGTAAGGATAAAAATATTGCCCTTTAAATGCGAGTCAATTTCATCAAAAGAGATAAATTTTGTGGAATTGTCTTTGTATTTATTTAAAGCATACATATGAGACATCAAAAACCGTAGAAGTCTTATCATTCTGCACTGGCTGGACAGAAACTTCTAACAAAAATACATTTTGAATGAAATGTGTAATTTTCCTCGAACTTTCACTGATGTGTTCAGGAGAAGATGTCAGTGAAAGTTTGAGGAAAATTGAACAATCCGTTAAAAGTTATTAATTTATTAAAGGACAAGTTCACCTTCATAAACTTATGGATTGAGAAAATGCAACAATATTAGTAGAACACATCAGTGAAAGTTTGAGAAAAATTGGACAATCGATGCAAAAGTTATGAATTTTTTAAATTTTTATGTTGGAACCGCTGGATGAGGAGACTACTACAGCTTGTGAGTCATATGCGTACAACAGTATAAAGAAAATGTAAAAGAAAATTCAACATATTTTCACTTTTTTCGCATAATAAAAGAGCACTTGACTTGCCTCTTTCTAAAGGCAGGGGGAATAATATTACCCATAACATTTGTCGGTAACGAGTCAGGGGAATGTGTACTTTTTTCAAAAGATGGAATTTTGTGAAATTCTCTTTATATTTTCCTTATATTGTTGTACGCATGTGACATCTAAGTTATTCATACACTGCAGTAGTCTTCACATCCAGCGGGTACTGTACAAAAACTTCAAAAATTCATAACTTTTGAACGGATTGTCTGATTTTCCTCAAACTTTCAATGATGTGTTCTACTAATATTGCTACATTCTCTCAATCCTTATGTTTATGAAGGTGAACTTGTCCTTTAAGTTTCACTGCTGCCATCATTGGATGAGAAGACTACAACAATTTGTGATGCCACATGAGCTGAAAAATATAATGGGAATATAAGCAGAACTCAACATATTGTCATTACTGTATAAGCTGTTATTTTCGCGAGGGTTTAATTTTCGCGAATCACAGTTGGATCGCGAATTAAACAACACGCGAAAATGACTCCATGCGCCGTGTTAATAGAGCATTAACGTAAGCGTCGGCGGCGATTCGCGAAAACAACATCTCGCGAAAATGTCTGTGACCTGGTCATTCGCGAAAATATCTGTACGCGAAAATAACGGCGTATACAGTATTCAAACAAAATAAAAGAAAACTTGACTTGCTTTTTTCAGAAGGCAGGGGGAATAGTGACAATTAGAGGGAAGGAGGGAATTGTGGAATTCTCTTTATATTTTCTTCATATCATTCTACACATGTGACATCACAAAGTGTAATCGTCTTTTCATCCAGCAATGTTGGCAGTGAGACTTCAGTTAATAATTTTTGAACAGATTGTCTGATTTTCCTCGATCAACTTTCATGATGTGTTTTACTTTTAATTGCTGAATTCACTCAATCTGCACACATTTTATTATAAAGGTGAACTTGTCTTTTGAGTTTTCTTGTCATAATAGATAACCATTGTACTGGAGTCAAATTAAAACTCCTCTTCCCATTCACAACATTGATGAGACGAGAAACCCTTTCTTTCTTTTATAATATGCTCTATTTATTGACATTCTAAGAAATATAAAGTACAGACAGCACAACAATCTTTGAAAAGTAAGAGCTATGCAGCAATTCATATCAAATGAATTTGACCATAAAGTACTTTTGCTGTGACATACTTGAATTAATACTTGTTTTCAAGCACAGGAGCACCTGCAGAATCATAATTTGTTTATAGGGGGTGCAATAAGAATCGGTATCCATCCCATACATTCTTCATATTAAATTTTATGGACAAATTCTATACATTTTCTGCAACAGAGTTACATATTTTCTTTTTGACTACTAGCTTATCATTACTACATGTATTCAGGGCTCGACACTAACTTTTTTGTTAAGTGGCCCGATGGGGCCACCAAAATCCTCAATTTCAAATTTTTGGTGGCCCGAGAGAAAAATTTGGTGGCCCCGAAAAAAAAAAACCAATAAAAAACATTAAAAGTCCTGTTTTTTTTTTAATGAGTCAAATATCTAAGTTTTATCCAGTCATAGTAAGAATTGGAAGTTGGACAAACATCTACTCATAAATAAACCTCAACAAACTCGCAACACTCACTCTCAGGCACTCATTCAGTCCTTTTCATCCATCCTTTAAACAAATATAACTGCTAATTTCCGGCGCAAAAAGTTACGAATTAATTGACGTACTTTTCAAAAAGAAATTGGTGGCCCGAGGTGGGCCACCAAATTTGCCCTTTTTTAAATTTGGTGGCCCGACGTTCAATTTTGGTGGCCCCGGGCCACCGGGCCACCGTTAGTGTCGAGCCTTGATGTATTGCATACATTTGATATTAAACTGACTCCTTGGTCACAAAATTATGATCACAGGGCATCCAATCTCAATGTTCTGTACACAAATTGACTACAAATATTTTTATTTTCCTCTGCAACCAGTGTGGAATCAAAGATTTTTCAAAATATAGAAATGCAAGAACTGAAGAATTTGAACAAAGTCACAGATACATGCTGTGCCTTCTGAGAAAATGTAAAGGTCTTGAAGTTACATTGTATTTCAGACATACATTCTTTATTTCATTCTGTAATTGAAAGTGCAGCCACAATAGCGAGATGCCATTTCGATATTTTGAGGGAACACTACCCTGAATAATTGGCTGATATTAAAACTGGCATAATAATGGCTCATTTACTTCACATGTTAACGTGTTTCAACCATGAACACATGTATCACTTGTCATATACTGAAAACACGGACAATTTCTGCATGGACATTGTCACAAATGCTGTCCTCTACTGAATGAGTCCAGAAAATAAGACCAGGCAATTAATTGTTCGTTTGTTTGTTTTTCTGGGGAGATATTAGCTTATGTAGAAACATTCTCATCTGCAAAACCGAAGGAAGTTCTCTGGAAATGGCACAGCAAACAAAATCAAATGAAAGTCTGCACTATTAGAGCACACCTGATTCTAATCAATCTAGCTCCTAGGAGGACATTTCTAAACAGTGTCAGCACACAAGAAAAATGTCTTATTACGTTCACAAATAGCCCCAATCAATTACATCGTGACATGCTGGAGTGATCACGGTACATACATTATCAAATATCCAATCCTAACATGAAATATTACAGTTGCATTCTCACATAATTGCTAAGATATTGCAATTGTATGTATATTCTGTCTCTGCTACCTACTGGGTATAACCTTTGCAGATATATTCAACAGGTACACATCAATTGAATTGTTACTATACGTCTTTCTTCGTTCAATTCCTTTAACCCCCGATAGTGCCATCTTTCTGTGACTTGTTTCCAAATACTGTAAATGTTGATATTTTTCATGTGATTAATATTTTGCACTGAGCAACTCAAAAACATATTCATGGGTTCTTGAATTTGAGCAGCACAATTGTCAACCCATTCAAAATGTGCAGAGAAAATTGTGAAGATATTTTTACGGGTTTGAGAATTCGTGCTAGCCAAAAGTAGCGCCAAATACTTGCAAATTAAATGTACCAGTACCCGTGAACATTTCCAACTTTACAGTGATAGAATACCACAGTTACTTGCATTTAAGCATTGATACACAGTCATGGGCTATGATTGTTGATCTTGGCAGACTGACTCGTACTCCACACCTGATTCCATTGTCCAGATAATCCCACGTTTTACTGTTTGGTGTATGGAAGTCTTAGGCAGGGTGCGACTACTGTTGCATATCCTGAAGTCACCACACATATCAGGCTATCACACCTTTACATCAGCAGAAAATGCAACAGGTCCACACGACCATACATTTGTACATGTACATCCCGGTTTACAGGTACAATTTTCCTTTGGGAGCAGTGATTTAAAAAATGTTCGAGATATCACATTTCATGCATATTTATAGGTCAGTAATATCACAAAACATCCTGCCAGGTAAAAATTTTGCAAATAATGCCTAAAATATCAGGAGATATCACCATATTTCTCAATAAACCATAACTGTAGTCAGTTTAGTCTAGAAACATTTATATTTCAACTATTGTTTACATTTTGTCACTTGACATTAATTATACTGCTTCAAATTTTTACATTGGTATTTTCTATCCCTAACTCACATTTCAGAAATATTTTGAAGCACTAAAGATGGGTTTTTGTTTCATCTGCGAATGGTAAATTATGCCTTTAAATGACAACTCTGCGCACTGCATGGACATACGAATAGAGAAATATGTACGTCCATGAGGCATGATAGGACCATTCATACAAGACAGCTCACGTTCTAACTTCATGTAATGTTCTATCTTCATATAACTTTCATACACTATAAACCTCTGCGGGCACAACTGGTACCATGTACAACACACACATATGCCAATAGCACACAAAGTTTGTTATGGCCATCACTTGCACTTCTGGCCCTGTGCATCAGTGATAGTCCCACATGTTGTAGCATACTGCTGTAAGCATGCATGTTTTATATCACATATCATCACACATAAACTATGATAGGTTTTCCTGATTGTAAGGACAACAGAAGACACCATACAAAAAATGACTTTGTGGCTCCCTGCGCTCCTTCTACTGTGTAGCCTTACATACCATACAATACAGACATCCCATTACAATATTACGATTACCAGGCAGACTTTTCTTCTTGCAATACACTGTGCATATTATTTGAGGGAAAGCCGTAACAGTTCGAACACACCACTGAGACACCAGGCTTTCCTGTCTATTTTATGATAAAAACCACAGAATTACTGCGTATGGTCAGCCTAAATGCCATGTCATCATCCTAAAAGGCATGTGTTCATTCTAAACAATCACATTGAACAGTCAATAAAACTGTCACAGATCTGGCACCTGCAAAAGCTGTGTGGCTTAATCCATTTAATATGACCAAATTTAATTGGCACAGCATATCGGTGCCCTAGTGTATTAGCAAAACCAGCAAGAAAAACCTTAATTCTAGTTATGAGTGTATTCTCTTGTCTTGGAAACCATGATAAAACTAAAATTTGAGTATACCTAAAGTGAGTTACATTCTCATCAAGGGTTGTGTAAATGAAACCTAGGACTACATTGTACAAAAGCCTCACAACTAGAAGTCTGGAAAGCTGTCAAGGAAGCTATACCACACTGACCGCCACTGGTCACTAGCATTGTGTGTAAATATATGGTAGGAGTGTCCTGTCACAAGTCAATATGGCATTCAATATGTTATGTCACCAATTTTTTAATGTATCTCATCTTTTGCCCAATATTCATGCTGTATCTAGAAGAACACATACCAAGAAAAAGTTGAAGTAATTCTGTAAAATTCTCTCATAGACTGGAATATTCATGTATCCTATCATTCAAATACCGGTATAGACATTATGTTGATTCCCAGACAGCGCTTCAGCCATTTCTGGAAAGAGTTACACATATAATGGATTCTTGAACACTTTAATGCTATCAATATTGATTGCAATCTCCATGGATGTAGAATGTCTTAATATATATTTGTTGTACAGTAACTTGTAAAGTCGGGTAAATCATTACTATTCAATGTTCAATTCTATCTTCATCAAGAAAGTTGTATGGGTATACAAATGTGTGAGGATAGATGCACAAATGCAAAAGCAAGGAGGACAATTGTGATGGTACACCAACACATGCAGTCAACACACACATACATACACACACACACACACACACACACATTGTGTACATTTCTAGGTACAAACACCTTGTCACAGCTTGACCTCATACACTTGAAAGTGCTGAATTTGCCGATGGGACATGAAATGTGATGTCAACGACAACAACAAATAACCTGCATATATGTGGCAAGATCGTTGCTGTAAATATATAATGTGCCCAAGCTTAATGCCAACCAGGGCTATCTGATTTTAAATACAAAACAAATAGAAACAAAACAAAACAAAACAAAACAAAACAAAACAAAAACAATGATATGTAACTATTGTGCAAATCACTCAAAATACTCAGAGCTAACTGGTGGGCCATACAATGCCTTTTGCCATTATACTCCAGTATTTGTTAAACATCTTTGATGAAGGAGTAAATGTGCTGAACACCTTCAATGTCACCAGATCAAATTCATCAACATAGCTTGGACTGATTGTCATGGAACATATATATATATATGGCATTCGCTCATGTGACACTTACAGTGCAATTACAATCAAGTCAATTAATGAACTACAAACAGCTCCATAATTAAAAAAACAAGCACACTAATACCCTTCCTGCAACCCTCCCCAATAACACAATAAACAAAATCCAAAATCGTGAACTCATGCATAGTGCAGACGCCCTGTACATGCAACATTGCATATCGTCGCTGGGGTGACAAGACCTTGTACCTCAAATTGTAGTAATGGTCATATACCGTGTGTAATCAGTGAAGTGATGTCCTGTCCAAATTCTAGATGTCTTACCCCAAAAATGAAGCCACCAAGGCATGTCAAAGGAAAGGCTATCCCATTTGATATAGTGCTTTGGCTGCCATGTTTTGTTTTGTTTTGTTTTGTTTGCTTGTTTGTTGTTGTTTTTTTTTTTTGCTCTCCTGAACATTTGACATTTTGTAGATACAGGGTTTTGTCACCCCAGCGACAATACACTTGTATGTTTTGAACATCAAATGGTACTTATATGTGTAACACCTTGCATGTGTCATCACAGAAATGTTTTTCATGTGCTGCACGGAAACTATCATACACCCTGACTCATATTGGCAATTATTTCAAATGTCAGATTTTGCATACACAATTGCACATTACTCACAGCAACATTGACATCCTGCCAAACATGCTGGGAAGCAAAGTGCAAGATGATATTTCAATATTTCTACTCTGTAACATCAAAGCACAACTGGCAAGTAATGCAGAAATAATGGTAAATGATCTCTTAACAATGATGACTGTTCAAGACTTTGGCTTGAAGAGAAATTGAATTTCACGTAGCAGAAATTTGACCCAAAATATGTCAAAACTTGAGAATGCAGACTTTTGCCCAAATGCTATCTCATGCAATGTCCTATAGGCCACTTTTTCCCCCATTTGTTCTGTAACATCATTAACAAGACTATTCATGGTGAGGTTTATCATTCCACATTGCATGTGTTTCATTTTTTGAGAAGTCAACGGCAAGAGAATGAGAAAAGATTATATTTGAAAAAAAAAAAGTATCAATAGATACTTGTCCTGGTCAGAACTCTCATCTTTTAGATACTACTGAATTAGGAATACGGTGGAACCTTGTTACAAAGAGGTTGGATATATTAAACAAAACCCTTTTCTAACAAGGTGATTCTGAAGGTGCCATCACTTTACATTTGTTTGTTTTTGCACCCTGATGTAATGGGAACTCTGATATAACAAGGTAACTGGAAATGTCAAAGCCCTTAAATTTGTCTGAGCATCAAATTCTTAAAGGCACAGAAATTGATGAACAAAATGACTATACAGTCAGTAAAGATAAATCCACAGCAGGAAATATGCACAATTAATACAATTATAAGAAGAAAAAAAAATGGCAATGGACAGGTTTAGAATCACAAACCCAGTTATTCATTGACCTACAGTGAGAGTAATGCTCCAGTGGATCAAAAATTTCTATTATACATTTCAAATCAAGGATTTTTTTTTTCAATTCTTATTATATTCCTGTTCCTTTGGCACTGCACATAAACTTTTAATTTCATTGATCTTAATGTCTAGTTTGAACATCACATAAACCCTCATCCCGTAAATAATTTTCCATCACTTGCGTCTGACTGTGGCTACTCTGTTGACATACTGTAAAACGAGGAATTTTCGCGTGCACTTTAATTTCGCGAATTTCGCGAGCGCCAAAATTCGCGAAATTAAAATGCATGCAAAAGCTTTTGTCTACACTACATGCATTGAATGCCAGTAGCAATTCGCGAAAATTTCATGCCACGAAAAAGGCTGTCGGCTCCAATTCGCGAAAATTTCATGCCGCGAATATATCATGTTTTACAGTACCCTCACAAGCCATAGACTGACCACAGACAAAACTCAAGGTGAAATATCGAGCCACAATGGGGACTGGGCCACTAAATATTGCAAACACTGATCCAATGAGGACAAGTGGACATTTAAAATAAGCAGGACTCTTGCATCTATCCCCCTGTTCAAACGCATGCCAGTCTATATCAGAAATCGATAAAGAAACGACATATAAGGAATCATCACATAGCTGACAGACCGTTCAGATGCTAATCTGGACCGTTCTGGAAAACGTCGTATAGACGTGCAGTTTCTTAATGTGCATGCTGTTATGGTCATGAGTGACAGGGATAGGGTCACTTTGCGTGTGTGCTTCCATTAAGCCCCGCCCAGTTATACCGTTCTCTGGTTGCCATATGTTCAGATTCACAATGGACACAATGGAATGCTGATTCGTTATCCAGCTCTAATTCCAAACGATGCTCTGACTGTCGTTTTGTTATATATCATTTCCTTTGTTATTGTTCAGACGCATAAATTCGTCATATAGCTATACCGTTCTAGTATAAAATTTTTGCGTCAGAACACCCTGTAATCATTACATACACTGGTCTAACCAGGACAAATAGACATAAAAAATAAGCGGGACTCTTGCATCTACATTTGTATGATGCAGACTGTGTCCTTTGTCCAATGAGAGTATCTCAGCCTGACATCAATGCCACAAAACAAAATCTCAACATCAAAATCACCTTGAAAAATCTACGCAATTCTCAGCTACGGCAGGATGCAAACCTTGTGAAAAATGGTCCAACCCAAACACAGGTCGACCCCTCATTGTTCGCTCCTTATGACTACATTGTTAATAACAGTCAGCATTGGAATCATATCAACCAGGCACATAGTGCAAAAAGAGAAAAAGACAAAATTCATGTGCAAATGGCAGCTTCCATACTCCTATGAATGCTGTTTGAGCTTCAAATCTGTACATTATATCATATTAGCAATTAGTATACAAATAAAATTCATGTAAGGATGTTCAAGTGCAAATTAAGACCTATCTAAAGCTGGAATTACCCGCAGTTTGATGATGAAAACACTTTTGAAAAAGCAAAGCATTAGGAAAAATAAACTATACACCCAAAACTTACGCAATGTAGAGTCAAAGAAGAAATGCTCCTACTTTTAAAACAGCAGTGTGCAGACATTCTGAAATTTACATCAAAACATTCTGAAAACAAACACATCTTGAGCATAATTTAAGTCTTTCTGGTTCTCAATTTTGCAAAACAACTGAGCACATAATACTGTAAAAGTGGATTTTTTTGTGAGAGAGAGAATTTTTTGTGCTCAGTCAGGTAAATGAATTGTGCATATTTCTAATTCTGTGGAATCAAAGAGTTAAAATATCATTACATACTAAAAGCAAAATTTTTGCTCTAGTCTCTTGTCATGCAATATGTGTGAAAATACCCACTTTTACAGTACTCTAAAAGTGGAAATTTTCGCGGTGTTCAAATTTTCGCGCATTTCGCGCAACCAGAAACTAGCGCGAAAATAAAAGCACGCGAATATTTTTGCTTGCCATATGTGCCTGTGCGTGATGTCTTGATTCCGCGGAATTAAAAACACGCGAAACTCTTCCGACCCGGCCAAGCGCGAAAAATTAGTCACGCGAAAATATCCACTTTTACAGTACTAAAGCAAGTTCAGAGTGGACACATCCATAGTATGGACAGAGAAGTGAAACATACTGTACCATACATGTACCATTTTGAACTGCACTGAGGTATATTGTACATTTGATTGGGAAATAAAATAGCACAGTATATGGTCAGATGTCTCGTTCACAATAAGCATTTGCTCAGAATTTGCTGAACAGTGGAATGTAAAGTCATCTTGAAAAAAAAAAAAAACCTACAAAACATATACATCGTTAACGTGTCAATGACGTGATGTACAGTGTACATTACACCATAGCTCCGTTCAGACCTGCAGGTCTGTAACTTACACCTGTAATACGGGTGTTAAATAGAAAGCAGAAGAGATGCTATGATCAAGAATGAAGGAGGCTTTGAAATTTTACAGTGCACTTTTCAGACTGTAGGTTTTTAACACACCATATAGACCATCTACTGATATGTACAAAGTTTTGGACAAAAGTACCAGGTAATACATCCTTGTGACATAAAGCTGTAATAGACAAAAAAAGCATTCCTCAATACAAGGTTTCAATTCTGTATTAATGATATTTGCTCCTCAGAAAATTTTAAAGTGCAAGCTGAGAAGCTATTTTGACAATGAATATGTTTACCAAATGTTTCAAAACAAATGCCAAGAAAAATAAGTCTATGAACTATTTCACTCATTCTCTTGTTTCCCAATTATCTTTATTTATTTAATTGATATCATTATGGGTGTGACTCTCTATACCTGCAACATTTTCCTCTTACCTCATCTCTTCTCTGTCACTATGGGGAATTAATCTGTAGTCAAAGATTGATTAACAACCATCTGTCATATTAGACCAAAATAAAAGGAAAAAGTTGATCAAGACAAAAAAATAAATAAAATGATTTTGATGTCATGAAACCATCTGGCAATTTGGTCAGAACACCTGCCCTAGTAAAAAAAAAAAAAAAAAAAAAAAAAGGAAAAAAAAGTGATGTCCCTAAACATCAATAGAGTTCCATTTCCATCGAGTATGCAAAAAGAACCGTTTGAATGACTTGTCCTACCAAACAAATTTGTACGAAAGGTTTATCTTCCTGTGTCTTGGAGAATAACAATGAGTATTACTCAAAACATACCTGGAGGAGAATCACAAGGAAATTGCATCTTATAAAGGCCACCGCACACTACACGATCAGACTGGTCTTAAAGTCTTAAGCCAAGCTGGGTCTTAAGACCAGTCGTACGACCGGACATCGCACACTATACGACCGAACCTTACGAGTAAGCTTACGACTGTAAAGCGCGCGCAGTGCGCACTGTGTGCGCTTGCATTTTACTGTGCACATTGTGAATGGCTAAAAGCCTACGACCGGTCGTAGAAATTCAACATGTCAAATCTCTACGACTGGCGCTAAGACCCAGTTGTACGACTAGAAAATGGCAAGACTGTGACGTCACACTTCTAGTCTTAAGGTCTTCAGACCGGTGAATTGGGGCAAAATCATGTAGTGTGCGGCGGGCTTTAGAGAATGTTGCATTCATCATATGTCACAAGCAAGACATACATCATGATTGTATAAATTACATCACAACCATCCATGTGACCCAGACAACTTTTCAGACATGACCTTTTAGCACTGAGTGAGCTGATGACTACTTGGCATTTACCTAGTCCCAACTCTTGTCAACAGCATTTATACAATCTTACATCAGGTGTTGTCTTTTTTTCCCCCTAGTTTGTTTCATTGCTTGACGATTCCCCTACACTGCACATTATTGGGTAAACTGTATTCTGTATTACTATCAAGAACAAACGTTCTTTGTGTGTCGGCATATCAATTTAACTCAGGATTGAAAGCTGTTACAGTGCACTCCCGTTCTAAAGATCATGGTCACAACGAAATTCTTGTTACAATGAGGTTACTCTTCAGGTCTCAAATTTATCATCTACACACATATCTTTATATACTTTTAAATACTGTTCAGTTAAAATTAAATTCTGATTGTAGGGACAGAAAACTGTCGGTCCCTAAGGATTTCGTTAGAATGGAAGTAGTGCCGAAATAGCCAGCGTGATGAATCATACAACCTGTTTCTGCCCTGAAGATGAAAAGACAGCAAAACTAGAACAGAACTGAAACCTCCCTCATGAAGATTATTTTTAGGATGCAATTTATAGTTTGGGAAAGGGGGGGGGGGGGGGGGGGGACACACGATGTATTGTCCTTTGATATATACTGAACCAATACCTTTAATACAGCACCAAGAGCTTCTGTCGTGTGTTACAGCATGGAAAAAAAAAAGAAGAAGAAGACCCTTGGATCTGATATCATACATATACTGGTAGGATATCCTTGCCACTTGACTTCTCTCTTTTTTGTCCATTATTGAGGGCCAATATAGCGTAGTTTAAAATTCAATATTACCAAAGCTGCTCATGCTTCCCCTTTGTACCATGCAACAGTGTGCTTTTTGGTTGGAATAATACAAAGGCAAGGAATGGGCATGGCTAACATCTAGGCACAGAGGGGTTTCACACATAAATAAGAAAACTTGTCTGCAATCATATTTCTTTAAACACATTTCTAAATGTGCTTTAGAGTTACAGAGTGCTCAGTAACTGAAACAGTCCCTCAAATGTTTACTGCAAACAACATCTTGTAGTATGGTGACGTCACAACCTATGTGAATGCCTATGTAACACAAAACTCTTATGTAAGAGTATGCTCTTCATGCATGCAACATGGCAGAAGTTAATACAAAGTCAAGCTAAGCTCTATCTCTTTACTTTTTTTATAGTATGTAAAACCTGCCAGTGTGCCATCCATAATTAATCAAGCAAAACTTCAATAAAAATCACCTATGAGCCAAAAACTACCTTAAGTTGATTTGAGAAGAGCGTTCAGAAGTAATGTGAGTCAAAGTATGCTCTCAGACTTATCACTACAGTATGATAATAATAACCTTAAAAGATGGTGAGCCACACAGACCTTTATGTGTAATCTGCAGTTATATTTTCACAAATTTTGCAAATTGACTGATATTTGTACACTTGACGACTCACGAAAATAGTGCCTCCTGTAACACAAATGCCCTGTATATGGACACCAATGTGGGATTCAACTAACTTTTTATTTTTTTCCAGTAAGGGGATGCTACTAATATTTCATTCCATCACTGTGATCTTTAATTGCAAAATACAATCATTCAGGTCTCGCCCGTCCCATTTCGTGAAATATATACTTTCGCGAAATATATACAATACACTGTAAAATTGATGCCCTGATAAGTGGACTGTAATTTCAAGCCATCTTGTGTTACAAACACCATTCCTCTGCCTCTCATAGTGCCCACATTTAATACATAAAGACAAAATAAGTAGTATAATAAAATAAATACTAGTTCTATGCAAAATAAACATTATTATTTACAAGACATAAAAAGTGTATAATGAGAATAACATTGATGCACACATAAGCGTTCTCTGTAGGAATCAGTATGTCCTGCTGTCAAGCTGAGCAGTGAAGGCAATGGATACCAGTACCCACAACTCTTGTCTTTCCCTTCTTCTGCTGTTTAATAGTTCTTCACAGACGTATGCAACAACCACTGAGGCTTCAGAGCCACTCGGAATGTCCAAAAAGAACTCCACATCAAGCTGTCTATTGGTGGTTGGGAAAAGTGGCCAAGAATGTTGGATGCACACCACAAATATACACTGTAATATGACTGGATTTACAAATCCAGTCATCATTCTCCTCATCCTATCCACTCTATGTGTTATAGCTACTTGACAGTCGGGTTCCAGGTTTTGGTTTCAACGCTGCGAAATAATGCGAAAGTCGCTGGCCCGTTGCTCAGGAAATTCCTTCTTCTCCAGTATCACACGACTGCAAAAGCACCAGCTTCCTCTAACATGATACCTTTCCTCACAGACTGCTACAATAGCCATGGTTTTCTGGCTCGCTCAGATGATAGCGCGGCCAGTTGTTGGCAAATCACTGGCTCAAATGGCAAAAAGAATGATGATGTTTCCTGACTGAAACATACTAATTGCATCAAACCACTTTTTTTTTCTTTTTTTTTTAAAGAACACATCTGGGCGTACTGGAGAGGATATTAGACAACATCCCTCTTGTCATATACCTGCTTGGCTGTATGTACTGGTATATATACATGTAAATGGGCCATCTCCATCTGTATTTCAGGTTGGGGACATATTAACCATTCCACCACTCACTTTGGCACTACAAGCACGCCCAGTGTCTCACCAGTTTCTTCCCAACCCACTCGGTGCTGGAGGTTTCTTAACCTGCCTGACCTTACTGGCAAGACCGATTCCTGGGAACTGTTTAATCTTCAGCTCCATTGTGTACTGTATTTCAGGTTTCACCAGCATCTCGCAATGTTTGTTCCCCCTTGCTTCCGATTTTAAGACAAAAGCGTTGATGTTCACGCCCGGTGGTTGCCACACTTTAAAGTCGCCCTGGTCTCTCGATGCTGTGTTTGTAGCAACGCACCTTTTAAACATGTCTTTAGTCTTGCGCTCCAGGACAACCTTGTCCTTTTTCATTCTGTCGTGCCCGTACCGCTCGATTTTCTCCCACAAGGTTTTATTGAAGAAACTGTACAGAAGCATGTCCCCCGAGTTCCAATCCTGGATTTTGGAGCGCATGTCCAAATCAACGCTCTGCACGGAATCCACGTTTCTGGCATTTTGCCTGAACACAACAACATCACGCATCTCCCAGCACAGGAGCTCTTTCAACAGGATTAAGGATTCCTCGAAATACTCTGCAATCATAACCAAATCAAACTGCTGATTAATCATGGATATTGCCCGGTTGATGAATTCAAAGTCGTCAAATTCCTTCTGAGGAACACCAAAGTCATACAGCATACCGTTTCGCGCGTGCACGCCATTGCTGAACTCGTCAAAGTACTTCCTAGGGTCGTCAAGAAATCTCTTCATGGCATCTTTTTCGCCTGCCATCTTCATGCGCATGTCCAGCTTGAAGTAGGTGAAGGCGCTCTCGAAGACTTTGACGGGATCACGCAGGATGCTGATGTAGACTGAATTTGGTGGCATCACCTCCCGCACTTCATTGCTGAATCTGGCGTGATGACAGAAGATATTATAAACTCCACCTGGAAGCTTGAGCATGTGCTTCTGCTCAAAGAAGCTGGGGTACCCAAGGTGGTGGCCATGGGTGGGCAGGACAAATTTTAGCATGTTTTGGTCGCCGTATCGCAGGAAGATGTTCTGGACAGTGCTGCTGCCGGTCTTGTGGACTTTCAAGAAAGTGATGTTGGTCTTTGGTGTGCATTTCTCTGAAGACAGACTTCGCTGGGGAGCATGGATGTCGTCCTTGCGCACATTCTGATTCCAATCAAACCTTGCAATTGGGTCACCTTCGGGAGCAGTGAGGCTCTTCCGCTTTGAGGACGTCTTCGATTTACGCTTTGACTTGCGTTTCGGTTTCTCCCGCATGGGGTGATCTTGCAGGCCAGTGTCCGGCCGGGGCAATGTGTCATCCATTCTCTCTCTCTGCCTCGCTCTCGCCTTGCCATCGAAAGACACCTTGTCACTCTCCTCCTCATTGTCTTCTCCGTTATCTAGTTTTCTGTCTGGTACCTGAACCCAAGGGATGTTGTTTTTCTTGGCATTGTCAAAGAAGTCATTGCCGCCTCGGTGGTAGATGTGGTCTTGTCTTCCGTCTTGCCTGTCAGCAAGTTTCCTGCAAAGATCAAGTATGAGTAGAATCGTGACAATTAAACTGGAAAGTAAAGATCTATATGGTAAGACACACGATGAACAAGAAAGAGGAGAATGGATAAGAAGCTCAAATTTAAAATTCACTTGAGATCAAACATCCATGTTTCATCCTTCTTGCAATTACCCATCCTTTACTGAGTAGAAAAACTGTACAAAATCACTAGGTGGCACATTCTGTGGGCTGCAGTTGCTTAAAGGAATTATCAGGGGCTTGTGTCTCATTCCAATTTTTACTTGTACGAGACCCTTTACTTCTAAGCCTCTTTTCTCAGTACACACTTTCTCAGAATGTGTGCTTTGTTCCCAATATATGTTAGGAGAGTCCATTTGAATTGAGTTACAATACATCATTTTAAAGATTAAAGACTGCTCTTTCAGAATCTGCCTTTAACTCAAAATCCATTTCTGGTTACATTTTTTTTTCCTTTTTTGTTTTATGATGCAGGGTCAAATATGTGTTATGCTGAATATTAGATAGGCGCAACAAAACAATCCTATGTATTTAGTAGCACACACAAAGATTTTTTATTACTATAAAAGTGTATTAATACCAATATTTGTATTTTGGCAAACATCCAGAGAACACTGCTCCACACGAAGGCAAAATAAATCAATCAACATCTGAAATTAAAAACATCCTACACAATTTCTAAACAAGGAAGAAATGGAGGGATCATTCTCAAGATTGGGGGAGGGGGATGCAGTGTATTCTCTTGGGTGATTTGCTCAAGCTACATTTTGGTAATACCCAGAACACAAACTTCCTGACAGTCTGGGTCTCCTGATTTCCAACACATCATTGTCACCGTGACATTTCAGTTGTTTTACGTCAGAGAAACACCAGCACATCTGTGTGGACACACATAATCACACACAAACGCACGCATAAACACAGGCACAAACATAAGTAGGTCTGTGGCTAGGTAATTGTTTGATTTAGTTTTGCCTTGTCTTGTCCTATTGGGGGTATTTGATGCACAGATGACAGAGGAACCTACATCAAACAACAGCAGACAGGGACAAAAACAACAACAAAACCTCTTCCCCTCAAACCTGCCCTCCTCCCCCTTTCTTGCAAGTCTGCATGTCTACCACATGTATGTATGCTGGTACATGATCAATTGCCAGATTCTAAGCGTAATATCTGATGCAAACTGCTTGTAATGCTAAATGCTGTGTGAACATGAAACTTTTAGGGATTACAATGTAATTCAGGAAGACTTGCACCAAAATTAATTGAGAATGAGAAGAAAATTATTCAGTGCATCGGCATGAGGGAACACTGATATGTTTATAGATAGAATATGTTACTTGAATATACACCAGTGTATGCAATGTATACAAGTCAAAATAGCACAAACTTTCTGAAGAAAGTAATTTTTTGTTCCTTTTTTTTTTTCAAAAGACAGTTCTAAGTACTTTCAACGTATAGGATTCTGTAAAATTAAGTTCAATATGTACACTGTATTTCCATTTCCCAACACCCAAACTTAACATCTTTTCAGCTAAAAGAGGCCACAAGAAAAACAAATCAAACTTCTAAGAAAAAACATATTTTAAGCCTGACTAGTTTGGTCAAATCATACAATAAAATCTATGTTAAAAAATTGCCAAATTTGTTATTTTCCAAGGACCACCCCATTGAATAGTAACTTACGGGCCAATAGCATTTCAAACATATGAACAAGTTAACTTCATGAATTAAAAACAAACTGTTCAGACAATTTTCTCTACTTCACCATAAATATTTTGAGGAAACAATGCATATTAGAAGGGATCATACAATTGTATGTGGATTACCCTGTGGTGTAACTAAAGTATTCTCTAACTGCCCCACCCATCAATTCTGTCATTTTATATTTCCCCTCATATTAATGAGTACCATAATTGAAACAAACTTTGAGGTTAAGATATAATTTCCAGGTGCATTTTCAATCTTACAGCTGTATTAACGAACTATAACATCAGCAATTAATAAGTCTACAATCTTTGATATGCCACAGTGGAGATTTCTAGTCTGAGAAGTCCAATAATCCTGTTTAAACACTGAGGGGTTTTCACATTCACCAAATCTAAAAGCTGCACTTGATCAGATAATCCCAAATCACTGAGCCATTCTACGAAGAGCTCCAAAGTGTCTGATTTCAAGATATGACTGACTAGTACAGCCAGGCTTGACTCATTTCCCCTGCCGAAAGGCCCTGTTTGGCTGGAGATAGGGATGGCAGCACCGACGCAGACAGCAAATCCAAGCATGAACACCTACGTTCTAGCAATGGCACGGAAGGATTGAGTTTAAACACCTTTCTTTTAATAGCCTTCAAGGGACATCAGTCAGTGAATGTCCATTCTACTACCCTTCAAATACTACAATGTACAAATAACAGATGGTATAGAATCACTTTTTTTAGCTCTAACTACCATAGATCTTCTGTCTTCTATTCTTGTCATTCAAAGTGGACAATTTTTCCTCTCTGTTGGCGTATCATACTTTACGATCCACACTGTATTATGTCCTGAATTTCTTTAAAATTAATAACAATATACAGGATTTGTATAATGTATACTTTGTATTTTGCTTCAACCTTTTGTTGGATGGTAATTGAATTGAAGCTGAATTGTAGACACAAATATTTTCAAAAGCAAAGAGAAGAAATGTGTTCTGCAGGAATTATAAGTAGACCATTTTTTTTTCTGTGATATTTTATAAGTGTAATCCAAATAATACTGGTTTATCAAAATAAAACGAAAATAAAATGATAGAATACAAGATCTTTTCTACCACATACAATTGTTTATTCATGCATAAACACAATTTCAAAATGTTATATTCCGTATTCCAATGACCTTCATGAATAAGAAACACCCAAAGATAAAAGGGGCTACTTTGCTGAAAACAAAGGCCTCTGAAACTGGTCATGAAACAAGCTCTTGCAGCTTTAACATCAATGTCATTAACATAAAGCACATGCCAGCCCTAGAAACAATGGGCAAATAATCATTCTGGCACGGTAAGGAAGCGACATCAAATTCTCCGCAGCATGTCCAACCACTTTCTTGCAAAATAAAACAAAAACAAAAACAAAACAAAATGCAACAACATCCTCCTTTGCTAAGAGGAAACTACTGCCAGCAGAGGTACCGACTACAGTAGGCCTTCCCCATACATACCGCACACAAACTGGTGCATTTTAAAAGAGCACTCCTGACGTGCTCTAAACTCTTGTTTCTGAGGTTGATAGCTCCTACCCCTTCTTGGCAAACAATGCCTAGTACTGTATGTTGAAATGACAACTGCAAAAAAGTTTTACCTCATACATTGTATTCGAGTGTTCTAGGAGAAGTTGCTAGACAACTACGCAGTTGTAACTCAAAGAAAATGCATATATCCAAAGTGCTGATTTCTGAAATTCCTCAAGTGTTTTGCCCATTACTGTATACGCCAATATTTTCGCGTACAGATATTTTCGCGAATCACGGTATCAGCGGCATTTTCGCGTGTTGTTAAATTCGCGATTGATACTAGTAGTACATGTAGTAGGGTCTACTGCCAATCCCGAGAAACACGTTCAAACACTTGCCAACGTAGGTAACGTTTTTCCAATTTGCATTGTGATTTCCCAAACATGAAAATAGAAAAGACAGAGTAGAAGATTTATGAAATGAAACAATTACGACATTCACAAGTACGCAGTACCTACCAAATGTTGCAACAAATAGATAGACGACAAAGTTTCAGAGCTGCTAGCGCTAGCGCAAGTTTTACATGCATCCTATTACACACTGCCCTGTCGCTGAACACATGTCGCGCTAGCTGCGCACAGCGTCTGGTCGGGCTAACTATACACGGCCCTGCACACACGGCGTCTGGTCGGGCTGCATGCATCCCTAGGTCTCACCCAACCACGTGTTTGTTCGTGTAGGGTAACGTAGCACGGAGATTGCACATTATTTTTACTGCATGTTAAGCATCGTACTGCACTTCCACAATCGGTCGCACCGTAGCGCACGTAGTGTGTACGTACTTGCCAATGTAACGCCGCGTTCTGGTCGGGCCAGCGTTGGATGCATTTTGTTATCAATTTGTACATAAGGTATGACGGGGTAATATTTTCGTGTGTCTTTGATTTCGCGATCAGCCCAAGATTTTGGATTATTGTCACTGTAGGGGTTCGCACAGAAGTTGGGTGTGAGATCTGGATCAAGATCTAAACATCAATTTTTGAATTACAATCCAGATCTAACTAATTACCTCTGCCAAAGAAGGAGGTTGAGTTTTCATCAGCATTTGTTTGTCTGTTTGTCTGTGTTCAAAATAACTCAAAAAGTTGTGAATGGATTTGGATGAAACTTACCGGTAAGGTTGAAAATGACACAGGGAACAGATGATTTTAAGAATGTTTTGGTACTGATCTGGTAATTTTTAGGGATTTTATGAAGGATTTTTGATATTTTGGCAGGTTGGGTCAATGAACTTGGGAGTTCAAGCTGTGCATTTTTGAGGTTTGCATATGTGCACTAAAGTGCATGCTCTAGTTTAGGGCGAGGTGCCGCACCGGCTAGAAGCTGATGATGTAACAAGAGGCTTCTATCTTGGGAAATTGGGCGATTTTCAGCATGCATGACACATATAAGTGGAAATCACTGATCTCATTTGGAGAACAAGATCAGTGGTGGAAATGAGCTGGTTGGTGGAGGTTTACACTCTCAGAGTGCTTCTCTCTAGTTTGTCATGTGAATGCCTAGCAAGTCAAAAAACCATGATTTGTGATTAGGATCGCGTCAAAATCTTCTTACCTGTGCAATTTTTCCCAAATAATCATGATGACTGCTACGCGCTCTGTACAATCAGAATGATGATTTTGTACAAGAAAGACCCCTGGGTATAATCTATACAATAAATTTAATGCTAATATTTCGGCATCTTTACTGTAATGGACATCTGTTCATCAGTATTATGATTATGTATAATCATGCAAAAAAGGCCTTGAGGCCAGGACATACTACACCGCATATCATATTCGATGCAATCACATGATATAATACAGAAATTAACTACTCTTAATCGGTAGATGTGACTGTGCACTGTATTCAAACTTAAAGGTATAATTTACCATTTGCAGATGAAACAAAACCCAGCATTAGTGCTTTAAAATAGAGTTTGGGATAGAAGCAACCACTGTAAAAATTTGAATCCATGTAATCAATGTAAAGTATTGTTAAATAAACAAAGTGTGAACAATACTGTAGTTATAATGAAAATGTTGCCAGATCAAACCATCTAAAGTTATGGTTCAATGAGAAAAATACTGATATCTCATTATATTTTAGGTTTTATTGCAAAAATGTTATATGGTAGGATGTTTTGTGATACAACAGACCTTCACATATGCATCAAATGTGATATCTTGAACATTTTTGAAATCACTCCTCCCAAAGGTAAACTGGACCTTTAAGAACTGACCCTGGCATTCAATTCTATGCATGTGTGTGTTACAGTGTGTATACTTTATAAATCACTTTGGTGTGCGTGCAACGGTAATCAACACATTCATCTACAATGTAGCACAAGTTGTGTATCACGTGTAATCATCGCACATTCTACGTGCACACCTCAAATGACTTTGACGCAGATAACCTTTACAAATTCATGTAGATGCTTCAACTCAGCTTGAAAAAAGAGAGTAGTTGAAGGAAAGAAGGTGCTTAACTTGCCAGCAAGCAGAGAAAAAGAGTGTGTATGTGGGGGGGGGGGGGGGGGGAACAGAGGCCAGGGATGAAAATCAAATTACCACTAATACTGTAATAGGCAGAATAGCAGCCACAGAATGAAGGGGGAGGAAATAGTTTATAATTCAAGCTGATAACCACCAGCTTTACTCACACAAGTCATCCACATTTTAACACGCTTGCAGGAGGCTGTATTTTTTTTTTCTTCTTTTTTGGCACTGCCAAATTCATGCATACTGAGCGCACTGTGTATGCTGCTTTAGCAAGGTTCAAGAAAATCATTTCAACACCACTTCTCATGTACTTATAATGTTAATTTTGATATGAGGATATCGAACAATAATAATAATGATAATGATGATGACATATAAGTAAAAGCATGGTTGTACTCATTACAAATCCCAACTTCACTCCCACCTCTGCAGCAGGAACATTGAAGTTAAAAATGCACATTGGGCCAGGTATCATCAATGTATTCATGTTCTATTCCAAGTAGAGGAGCACTCAGATTCTTACAAAATTTCTTCCTTTTTTTTTTTTCATTGAAGATATTCTTCAATAAACCCACGATGGTTTTGTAATAAAAAAAAACAACACACATATATGAACCAATCTAACAACTTATGATGGGAGAATGCCTCCAGTACCCGTAGCTTACTTTTTCAAGGAAAGGCTATGCATCAGAAAATCATCATCCCAGATAGATGAGCAGCCTACATTCTACATAGTACTGTAAAACATGATATATTCGCGGCATGAATTTTTCGCGAATTGGAGCCGACTGCCTTTTTTTGCGGCATTAAATTTTCGCGAACTGCCACTAGCATTCAATGCATATAGTGTAGACATGAACTTTCGCATGCATTTTAATTTCGCAAATCTTGGCGCTCGCGAAATTCGCGAAATTAAAATGCACACGAACATTTCTCGTTTTACAGTATAACACTAACAGTCAACCTTGCTCAAATCGACCTTGCACAAGTTGAATAAATGCCTAAGTTGAATAAACGCCTACAAATTAAAGTCGAAGGTCTTTTCAAGTCCTCTTCTCTTCAAATACTTTATTGATATTAATCCCTCATACAAATGTAAGTCAAATTTTCTCTACGTCGAAGCTACAATTTGTTCAGTCAGAATAGATTCCTTTGCCCAAAGCTACAGTTTCTTCAGTCCAAACAGATTCAACTTAGGCAAGGTTGACTGTATTTCTTGTATCTCTCCCTCTTTATCCAAATGTACTCATGCTATTTCAGCATTGAGGCAAAAAACAAACAAACATACAAATGCGAAATAAAGAGAAAGAGAGCGAGAGGAGAAAGAGCACTGACTTCTTCTACAGTACACAACAAACACACACAACAAACATTCTACACATAACAGAGAAAATACAGTATCAATATCTTGAATCACAGCTGTATTTTAGTACACTGACCACAACAACAGTACAGTCACTAATTGTAAGAAGTACATGTACTCAGAGAATACAACTTTGTACAGGTCAGAATCTAAGCTTGGCACTCAATTTACACACTGTGGTGTACAGCTGTAGTGTAAAGCCACACCATAAAGCGATGCCGGGATATTTAGAGCAACTCGAGATAAGATCGGAAAGGAAAATCCTCTCCCACTTTAGTTTCACTCTCTGGACTTCTATCCAGCAAGGGTGACCTCTTGACACAGTTTGTCTTCTCTGGTCTGGTGGGAAAAGAGTAAGGCTGTGCTCTGAAATTATTCTTTGTTTATCTATTTTTAAGTCTCACCCCCTCCCCCCAAGCTTCTAGTCACTTCCTATCATCCTTGCTTCATAAACTTTTACAGATAATATAAAGTTTTGGTACCGGTACCTCAAAAGTTTCCCTGAATTTCCTTGTCTTAGTTTGTGTTTCAGGTTAAAGTATACCTTTCATATAACTAACACTGTAAGACTTACTTATATTATCTTTTAAAGGTATGGAGCCCCTAACAAGAGCATACTAGTACACATGTACTCTGAATCATGTGTTCATGCTCTGCAGCATGAAAGCGTGAATTGACATTTCAGTGGCTTATCCAGTGATGCCAACTTTGATAACAGCATCGCAGTACTTTGACTAGTAGAAAGACACTATTTTTACTCTCCTGCCATAGACACGAATAGCAGTACAATTTGGCAAAAAGAAGTATTTTCCATGAAACATGTAGGCATGGTTTTTGGCAAAAACAGTACAAAATACTGGGAAAAATAAACAGTTGGCATACAGCTGAACAGACAAGTTATCATTCAACATTCATTTATTTATATTTATTCATTCATTTTTTTGGTTTCACACATTTCATGAAACACAGTAAAGCAATCTTGCAATTGAAGAACATATTTTGCAATGAAATGTACAGATTTTTAGTACGTACTAAGAAAATGATATGCTGTACACATCCCTATGCACTCGTACCGGGGTTTTAACTGGTAGCACTAATAATAATACCCAGTTCCTTTTCACTTTACCATGATAAGGAAGTGTTTGGTATGTGACCTGTGTTGGCTAAATCTGACAATTAGTATCTCAGCTTATTGCATCCTGTATTACAAAGTTAGAAGAAAAGGGGAAGTTATGGGATTTGGATGGTGATAGGGGTTTCTCTGTACTAGAAGCCTCTAGATGTATGTTGGACTGCATTGGCTGATGCAATGAAAGTCTGTATGACAACCACATGTAATCACATACTGAAATTCACATTTCTATATCAATAAGAACAATATTTTGCATTAGTACACTTGTAACTATGGATTTACAATGTATGAGAGTGGGCTGTATGCTCGTGCTCATGTTTCTAGTGTTTGTTTTGACCCATGTCATTTTGATGTGACATGATTGGTCTTGGTTCAACTCTACAATGATATACATAATTGTACATAATATATGAAGTTCGAAGTACAAAGTACTGTACAATGCCCTTTATCATAAAATCATAGAAGGGGATAAGCCTATTACATACAGTGTACGCACTGTATGATGACTGACCAGTTTAATTCTGAAGTGAAAACATGCAAAACTTTGGAATACTAGAGCCTGTTATACATGCATGCAATTGTAATAAGACTTCAAATATTTAATAGTAAATTATGCTTGTTTGTTGTTACTCTATTTCAGGCCAGAGTGGACATAATTTTTATTCACATGTGAACTGCAGTATAAAGCAGGCAAAACAAAAAATGGTATAAAGCTGATTTCCAGCAGATTACACTACATTGTATGTGCACCAAATTTTGTATGATACATTCCTGATCTCAATATTGTGATGAGATCTATGTACACTGTACCAATTGCACCACCTGTCCACAGTGAACAAAAGTCTTATGAAATGCAGTTTAATAATATCCATTACACAAAATTGTAATCTACCCCCTTGGGTCCTACACAATGTTTATATAATGAATCATATTTTGACAATGATTGCTGATGACACCTGTTATTTCTGCCTCAGCTCATGACATGAGTCAAACAGTAATAGCGCTGCAGACTTTGGCATACAATGTGCAACGGCCTTTTAAGGTGTTGGATCATTGTCTCATTGTTGCTCTGTCTTCTTCTTTGTACCTGCTGAACATACCTGTAGTCAACCCTGTCTTAGTTGAATCTACACGTATTTTGACTGAAGAAAGCTTCAACTTAAGAGAAAATTTGACTTAGGAGCGATTAGAATAAATTGTATATAAGAGAAGAGGATCTGAAAAGGCCTTCGACTTAAAGGCAATTAAGCCCTTTTTACACTTGTGTTTCTTAACCCCGTACTTTTTCTGACCCAGGACTATCGTTAGTCCCATACCAATTTTTTCAGCTTTTTATACTCACCAATAAGTCCCGTACTAAGCTCTTGTCCAGGTCTAAGGAGAAAATTGATCTTTTTACACTCGTATTTCTTAGTCCCGTACTTTCCAAACCACATGAATATTTATGATTATGCTGTGCACTGTACACGCACACGCACACACCGGCAGCACTTGATTCTGATTGGTCAGTGGGGGTCAGACTTCGTCTCCGTCGCTTAGCCCCGGATTATATTTTCGTTCTGTTTACACTCGCTTGCTTGGCACCGCAATTGCGGTGCTAACCCTGCTATCTTGCGGGGCCAGATAGTACGGGACTATCGGTGGGGCTAGCCCACTTTGGCAAAAACAAGTGTAAACAGAAAGTGGGCTAAGGAAAGTCTGGTACCAACGGTGGGGCTAAGGCCTAAGTTCTAGTACTTGTAACTTTAGATTAATCCGTATTTCCTTACCCATAGATTTCAGAGCAAAATACTACAGAAAAACACTGAACAAGAAAGTTATTAAGAAAGCCATGAAATTTCCAGTGTCATTATATCGATGTCAATATAATGATGCTCTTTTTTCAAATAAATGGGAGTCATTTCTAGATATTTCAAGTTGGATGGAAAGGGAATCAGGGACAGGTTGAGGCATTCATTAAATACTCTCAAGAGTAGAATCTAGAGGATAGGAACAGGTTATTACCTGGAAGAATGAGATGTTATAGAGCAACATCAATTGTCAACTAATCTAGACATAAACGGTCAACAAGCCTCAAGAAGGGAAGCACCTTGTATACAAAATTTGGACATCCAACTCTTGGCAACAAGCTTACAAAACAACTCTTAGCAACAAGCTTACAAAAAACAAGTGATTTACGTCATTATCATGTTTTACAAAGATCTGTGGGGGACTCAATGATTATTGCAATCCATGATAACACCGGTGGTAGATCGTGCACCACTCTCAAAATAATCAATTCTATGTATGGTCAGTCAGAATTCTAAATACAGAGGTAGACATATATTGTACATTGTGAACTTGAAAGCTCAAGTAAAGGCCAGTTCCACTTACTAGTATCAGGTACAAATCTGTCATGTGTGGATTGTACATGAGGTCAAGTGCATCCCAGGGCAGAACTGGGCCACAATTTCTCTGGACTGTTTTCAATTGTCAAATATTAAACTAAATTCTGGCATATATCCAGTGCTATGCAGGAATTCATTGAAAACAGACGGAGGAAAATGAAAGTGTGCATTTCTACATAAAATTTGAAATGCATCATTTGTACAATCCTCATAATAATTGTCTAGCTTGACCAGATGCCATGCTGTGCACAGCATCTGACAGGTAATCTATACACTTTCATAGAGACACCCCTCGTAAGTAGAGCTCTACAAAACATTAAAAATTTTGTACATTCTACCTTTATAAATCTTACATTTTAGTCACATGAAAGTAATGGCTTGGACTTACAAATTTGGTAAACTACAATCAACAGCGAGTCATCATGCTACATTATGTATGTCCACGCGACAAAATTTGCATTTCTGACTGCAAAACTTTTCTATCGCTGCACTCATTCAAAATGTTTTTCAGCGAGCGAGGCGTGTAGGTCACCTTCAATCGTCTGCAACAGCATTTGTTTCCATGTGCGCGCTGCTTTTGGCTACCACCGCATGGCTGACAACATGACCAAATAAAGTGCAGTGATGACAATCTTTTGGTGACTTTCGCTAGAAAATAAACTAAGGGAAAGACTAGACTTCTAATATGTGTATTACATGTTCTCCACTAGTTTTGCCATATCGATACCACTTTACACTAGCCCATCCTTGTTAGCTTTTAAAAAGGGATGGTACAGTATTGGAGGAGATGGGAAATGGGCTTTTAACTTTTTTTCCGAGATACCAGTACCAAGAAAACACTTGTGAAATACATATGTAGCAGAGAGCATACCATTTTAAGAGGAATTCAAAGTTTATTTGATGAAAATTGGGTTGGAATGACTGAAACATCCAAAAATAAAGTAAAACAAAGCGATCATAATAAAAGCTGGGTCCCACACTTTATTAGAATCACTCTGTTGTGTACAATTGTATCTCAGCCATTTCAAACCAATTTTCATCAAATAAATGTTGAATTCCTCATGGAATTGCATGCTCTTTTATATTTCATAAGAGGTTTCTCATTATCTCACCAAAAATGTTAGAAACCTGAAATTAGGTCTCAACCAAAATTATATGATCCCTTTAAATGCATGGATGCACACACTTACAGTCCCACTAGCCTGTATTAATAATAGGCATGTGGTGGGGAATGAATGGGGGAGGGGGGCATAGGAAGTCTTGCCAAAATATGTGACAAAGGACTTAATAAATTTGATGATGATTAGAAGGAAATCATGACTAAGAATCTACAATAATTCTATGCTGATCTTAACTTTAATTGACTTTGTAGTTCATTTCTTTGTGAAAAATTCCACTGGCAAACAGCAATTGTTTTTTAATAATAATAAAAAAAAAAACCTGCACCTCGAGTGTTGACAGTTACCAACCTGCTGTAGAAACTTCATTGGATCACTCTGCAACAGTGCAGAAAAAATGACAGGCTAACCATGATGTACAAAATACATGAAATTCTTGGCTTACTTCGTTTCATCGGGTGATCGCGTTCGGGTCGGGTGTTCGCGATACACGGCCTTTCGTAGATTATTTTATGCCCTAATATACGAAGAGTCGGGTGGAGCATTTGAGAATTAGACCCCTATTTTTTACGAAGTATTGGGTACAGCTTACCCGAATCTTCGAGAAAAAGCCAGTGTAAATTCACGAACGTTCGCGTGTTTTATCTCCGAATACGCGATTTCATTCCTATGTTTTTACTCTGAAAAATTATCACAAGCGTTTGTATACAAGGCTAGCAGCACATAATGCTCGCCGTGCATAACTATGGCAAAGCGATACGCTCGCGTGCGACAAAGTGATAATGCAGGTTTCAATGGACGGCCATTCATATTGTACAGTATGCGCAGCGAAAGTTTTAGTCGTCTCGACTCGTGGATTACAACGATACTGGTCCTTCCTGTTCTATCTGAACATCTTGACAACATTGTTATCGGCATTATCGTGGTTTCTGTCTCCACTCATTTCTTCACTGCTGGTGACAGCTAGCTCATACCACCTCCATGGACTTTATTGGGCTGAATCGTGATATCGGTCCCCTCTAGGTGCGTGTGTCTTTATACCATGTGCAAAGTCTATGGAGGTTGATAGCAGTCACCGCGCCGGCTGCACTATGACGAAATACAAATAATATACGTGTAACTAAATGGCGGTGAATGGAGTGGGGACCTATTTGAGGGTAATGTCCTTTATTGTACAAAACCACATAGTATCATTTATGGAGACATTCTTTCAGATCACTGCGAATAATTGTGTTGTTTGACTGAAAAATGGAATTCTTTTCAGATATGATCAGAATCTAGATAGGCCTACCGATGCATGAAAGAATCCCTTCAAAATTTGATAAGATTGTGAAACCTTTTTAATCCCTTTCTGAAATATTATTCAAAACTGATTAGTTTGTTTGGTTGGTCAAAGTAGACTCACAGAACTCTGATTAATTAGTTCAGTTCATGTTCTCTGCTTTACCATGTATATTCTATGTTTTGTCGACCCTATAGACTGTGCAACTCTTCATGATTATGTTAACGCTTATTAAATAGATTGCTGTTTTGATCGGAAGTTTAAATATTCATATTCTCCATCGATCCTGTAATGCTATTGTTTTATTTAGCCATAGAATTATGTTTCTGAGGATATTTTATACTCTTTTATTTGTTATTGCCATTTTTGTGCTATTTTGTGGCCTGTTTGATGTCTTTTGCTTTGATTTATTCACTGGTTTCGCCGTCCCAGATTCACCCGATACTTCGTCACTTGAATGACACTTTTTTACGTACAGTCGCGTTAAACGAGCAGCCTTATGTCAAGGATTATCTGTATTAAATTGTGATTATTTTACCCCTCCTTACCTGACCCTTCGTATATTAGGGCACCTAATCTACGAAATGTCGGGTAACGCGACCACCCGGCGCGAACGCGAACACCCGAAGGAACGAAGTAAGCCCGCTATATCGCACATCTTTTGACACAGGACTAAACTATCTATCACACAGGTTACCTACAGTAGTTGAGAGAGGAGAGCCACCCAATCGCATTTATACCAGATACCATACTCCAGAACTGAATCGCATTGTCATTCGTTCTATCAAATGACCAAGAACTGTAAGGAGCTCGAATTCCCTGTCGGCCCTCCTTGGAAATTGTAGCAGAGCACCATCTGTGGGAAAATTTCGTAATTGACTGACAGTTGATAAAAGTGGCTAGGCTAGTCTTTGTTCTTCATATCTGCTAGACAGAAAAATCCGTCTGTCCAGAGCAAAGGAGTCTTTTATAATTTTTTGCCTTTATCGGCTCACCTCCTTGAGGGGACTCCCTGAAGCCAGATGCAGTCTTCGCGGATCATATCCCCAACAACCAGATACAGACCGATGATCTTTCCGTCAACGTATCTGCTACAGTGCTACTGTATCTAATTGTTATGTTAGATCTAGCCAGTTACATGTATGACTGTGCTTGTAAACATGTGTAGATTTAGGCCTATTAAACTGTAAATAAACTGTAAATTATTACACTTTGTCAATGAAAATAACACTCAAATGGACGTAGCCCGACCAGACGCTGTTACGCTATGCGAAAACAGCGACGTACCATGTACAGCGACTGGGCTGTGTATAGTTAAAATGGACGTGAACTACGGTGAACACACACAGTCTGCAAGAATCTTCTTGACTTAAGCTAGAACTGAGGAGGTGGACTTAATAGCAATAATAATAAGAAGAAGAACAGCAACAACAACAAAAAACTATGGAGTATGGTCAAGAAACTCCAACATTAACAAGTTAAAATTTACATAGAGTTCTAACTAACGATTCTAACATGTTAATAATCACAGCCACTACTGCCACTGCCCTGGACTAACTAAATACACAGGCCAGTCGCAGGAGTCTCAGCGAGCAGGTTTCAAGCTAGTGTGAGATCAAAAAGATCAGCACCAGAAGTCCAGAACACAGAACGAGTGGGACGGGACTATGAAGGATTGAGGCATGGACGGATGGGTGCGTGCCGGGGGAGCCTGGAGTGTATCCCTGAACTTACCGATTCATCGCCGAGTCAGCATCTTCACGACCTGCTAGATGATGATCGTGTTTCAAGCCGGAATGGAGGTAAACGAAGCACAGCAGAATGACGGCAGATCCAAAGAGGAACAAGTAACGTAGTTTCGTCCTCATTTTTGCAAACTCATGCTCTCAACAGAGATAAAATTTTGAAAAGTAATTCAAGTCCTTCGCGTGTGTAAATACTCGACTTACAGAACAACTTGTCCCGAAAATCCTATCAATATCACCCAATCCACATCCCTTGTACAGGACTCCGATTACACGCTATGCTTGGCCGGGCAAGTATCGCCCGTGAATGTACAGCTCAGTAAATGTACACTGTACTCCTGCTACAGCTGGCGCGATGATCTGCTGAATCTCTCAGCTCCCACGTACACTGCGCTGGTGTTCTCGAGCTCTCACCCCTCTCGCTGTTACTGCGCGTCCGACGAGCTTGAGAGGGCGTTCTTTAACATTGACACTCTGGCACTATCAACTTTTTTTTCGGCAACCAAGCCTTCTGAGGTGTTATAGTGCTGCCTTCAAGGTTTGGTTGCTGAATAATGTTATAGAAAGCTCTTTGAAGTTCTGATTTGTTTGTAGCTATCTCTCCTTTCCCATATAATCGCTCAAGAAGAATGAATCGTCAATCTGAAAATTGTTTAATAATTGTTATTAGTTGAGGTTTTGATGCTTTATTTTCTCTGTTTTATCTTGATATCGATTCTGTTGTGTTCCTCTACCTTCTCTCTCTGTTTTGTTTTCCTTCTTCAAGAAATGTCTTCAAGGAGATTCAGGTGGTTGGTAGACATCTCATGATTTTAGTGACTGCTTCAGTATTCGAATTATGGAAATGAATTGTGGACAATGTTTCTAAGATCTCCAAATTCTTATAAATCAGAAACTGGGCTTGAAACTTACCTTGTGCAACGTTTTCCTGCAAAACTTCGCACAGGATTATTTTTTCCACTGGAAGGACGCTAGAAGAAGCTAATTGTTAATCAGCAAAACATTACACCAACATGAGTTTTCAAGTCCAGTTTCTGATCTATAAGAATGTGGAGGTTACACTACAACTGGATGAGTGGTAATAATCTACATCAGTTTATGTTTCTACGATGTATAGAAAGCAGCATAATTATCTTTTACAGGGAAATTTGTCTTGAATGTTGTTAGAAGTCTTATTAATAATTATTGATAATCTTATTATAGTCTTAATATTCTTATCTATATGCCTTGATCTTGGATGTTTGAATATATAGAAATCTTTCACTAAATTTACTGCATTTCTCTCATGATAAGGAAATTATTATCATTCATCTATTTGTTGATTTTTTTTTGGAGGGGGGATATTTGATTAAGGTTAAACCTTTAACTCATGTTAAAAAAGTATGCTTTTCCCTAGTGCAACTTACTGTATAAAAGAGACAGCAATACAAGTAGCTCTTTATACCTGCTTGCCCTTGCTCAACAAAGCTCCTTTGGAAATGGAAATTGGCAGAACAGTAATCAATGATTATGTGTTGCAGGCTTTTAAATATATTCAAGCAAATGGTTCTTCCTTAAAAACAACATTATTCACTGCATTAAATGTTTTATTTATTCATGTTCTTTTATGAATCGGGGATACTCAAGAGGCATCTGTATCACCCATGAAGTCCAGTAATGCCAACCTTGTAAACAGCATTGCAGTTTCGAGTGCTGAAAAGGTACTTATAATATATATATATATATATATATATATATATATATATATATATATATATGTATATCAATATTAATAGTAAAGTCACAATAGAGGAAAAGCCTTGGTTTTTATTCAGAATCTAAATTTTGGGGAACCTCCCCCTTCGTCAGAGAAGAAGGTGCCTATGAATCACTTTCATCCCTGACGAAGGGGGAAGCCCCCGAAAATTTGGATTTTGAATAAAAACCAAGGCAATTGGCACTTAATGCATTCCTCTATTGTGACTTTACTATTACTATATACATACATTTATATGTATATATATACAGTCAACCTTGCTTAAGTCAACCTCGCATAAGTTGAATGTTAGCCTAAGTCGAAAGCCGGGTCTTTTCAAGTCCTCTTCTCTTTATATTCTATTGATTTAGATCCCTCATAAGTCAAATTTTCTCTGTTAAAGTCGAAGCTATTTAAGCATAGATAGACTACAGAGATGTAGTGGTACAATGTTTATGTAGATATGAATATAGATGTAGATACACAGATATATATAATTACTTTCTGTAATAATCTTATCTGTACAGATACAGATGAGCAAGTTTGTGATACAGGGTATGTCCTGCATACATTTTGTATGTACATTAAAAAAATAAATCCTGTAAAACCAGAAATGTTCACGTGCATTTCAATTTCACAAATTTGCAAGCACAAAGATTCACAAAATTTAGAAAGTGCACAAGAAAGTTCTTGTCTACACTAGATGCATTGAATACCAGTTGTAATTTGTGAAAATTTCACGCCGCCGCGAACATTTCTTGCTTTACAGTAAATCATACTATCTGTCTGTATGACTTCATAGGTATTCAGATATCTTTCTTCATGTAAATCCAAAATCAGCATTAAAATCCGAATCGATTGATATTCCTTTTCAGTCACCAATATCTCTTTCGTTAAGTGCAATCAATCCTAACTAAATAATATCAATCTACTTATCCAAGTTTCTATCAATTTAAAAAATCAACCAACCTTTCCCTCTATACATCCAGCACTCATGAACTCAATCGTCTCTCATTCCATCGAGTTGTTTTCTACAATATCGGCAATCCTCTCTGCAGGAATACACAAAAATGTCAATCATACACTTTGTCTCTGTCCACTCATCTCTCAGAATAAGATTATACAAAATTATTCCCCTAATCCACCAACACACCAAACAATCAACCAACCAATCATATTAATTACTTCAGATAGATACAGCTACATACACAAATAAGCTAAGAAATAAATGAATAAATAGATACATGTACATAAGAACTAATAAATAACTACATACTGGTACATAAAAGACACAGTTGCTTGATGTACAAACATAAAAAAAGGAGAAAATTGCAGAGAGAGGTTTGTCTGTATTCAAATTTTGGTCATGTTTAGTGTCCGCTAGAGACGTAGCATTTTACATCACAGTCCAGTCAGATTGAAGAAATTAAAAGATAGATAGAAAGAGAGAGAGAGAGAGAGAGAGAGAGAGAGAAGCCTTAGAATCAAACACACAGCGAAAACAAATTAAATGATACAATTGAAATCATTACAAGAATATCAGATTTTTTTTTTGCATATTTTTTTTCTTTAACCCAATGCAGAAAAAGATATGTAAATTTGAGTGAGCTGTAAGGGGGATTATGAGGGTATAACTGAATAGCTTTATGTGAGTTTTAACATTCACATTTTTATCGAAACTGCACTGACTTTTTCAAAACTTTTGACAGAATCATAATTGGCATACCACTGTTCCAATTCATAAATGTTCAATTATGGTATCAATAATATGATACTTTAATAAACTATGAAGGTTGGGATTCATACTTATAGGATTGCCAGGGATTTTGTTTCTATGTTACTCTGACATATTGAGGAGTTTAAGATTAATGGAACTGAATGAAAAAAAAAAAGAATTCAATGGAGGGTTAAAAAAATCCAATGAAAATCATAAACTTTTTTAAAATACTCAATTTCCTTTAAAGTTGAACATATTTCCATTGATTTGCAAGAATGCAAGATAATTATCCCAAAGCAGTTGATACAATATTGTATTCTTTGAAAACAGCTACTTGCTGTTCATTGTGAGAGAAGTTCTTAAATTGATTTGAATCTTCCATTAATAAAGATGTTTGCTTGCTCTTTACACACTTTTTTTGTTACAAATTAAGAACATGCTTGAATATGGAGTTTGACCAATGAAAGTTTCATGACAGCTACTTTTCAACACTTTCTCTTTGTAAAAATTGGTCAATCAAAGGGTCAACGGCCTCAGCATTATACAGCACAATCCCCCTTTACAGACTAAATTCACAAGAACAGCTTTGCGATAAAAATAAAATTGCAGATTATGTAGTAGTAACTTCTAGGGGGAAAAAAAATCATTCATTTCCTTCAATCATTTTGTAGCATTTACAGTATACTCATTATGAACAGTTCCTTTGTAAGCTGGAAAACATGCAGAATGCTTTCTTTGTGGAGAATCGCCTGCAAATAGAACATATCAAATCACTAGACTGAACCGTATTTGCTTCTTAAAAGTAATGACTATACACACATTCATTACAGATATGGTAACTATAAAAAGAAATGAGACACAAAAAAAAAAAGAAGGAAAAATTATTGAGACTTTTGCTATTGCAATATCAAACAATATTTTTTTTTTTTCAGGAATATGTACATCAAAATCTCACCAACATGTTAATGTGTATTTTCAACCATTGAACTTCAAACATTGTTAAATATTACAAATAAACACTGGCAGCATATTCTTCGTAGATCCTTCATTCCAATTAAAAAAAGAAAAGAATTTTTTTTCTAAAGAGTTACACACTTCACAGAGACAATCTATCCAATATATATATAATCGTCCTTGAGCTCTGCAAAGCAAACAGGAGCTGCTACAGCACCCATGACCATTTTGACTGTGATAACAATAACAATAATAATAATAATAATAATAATAATGATAAAAAGGACTTGTCACGAGTGCCACGGTCATACACTTGCTGCCTCATGACTGCTCTGACGGATTCGATCCCAGGAACTGCAACTTTCTCCTCTGCTAAGATGTATTAAAACATCTGATAATGTTGTGTGTCTGACAGGTTGACTATAAAGTTTGAAGTTCGCCCAGTGTACCCGCTCTTCTTATGCCAGGCACATAATAAAATCAGCATGGTATGACTACAGCCAGGGAGACCGAGCCAAAGCAAGCTTCTCTGAGCCTTGAATACCAATGTCGGTTTGCGTCCATGTTTGCTTAACCCGTTGAAGACTAGTCCCGAGTATACTTGGGCAGGTGTCTATGGGGAATACCTGTTATAGCAAAGTCAGTTCGTCCTGAACGGGTTAAAGCGAAAAGGAAGTTCAGTTCAATCTCTTCTATATATCATATAAGCGTCGACTTCCATTGTCAACATGTGCCTTCCATCTCAATTCAATTTCTATACTTATCGAAGCTATACTTCTGCTTGCATGCTGTCATTTATTGGAAGCAATATTCGACTTGGTTCACTGCAGTAAGAGAGAGAGAGATAGATAGAGAGAGAGGGAGAAATAGATAGAGAGAGATATGTCCAATATTTGCTAAAGGGTCAGGCAATTCATCTGATCATCTTCATCACATCCATTCATTTCTCATCAGTTGAATGTGGCCGATTAGCCAATTCATCAAAAGGCTTATGTTTTGTCCTATTCTATTTTCAGTGCTATTTGTTAGAAAGAGGCATTGGATAGGGCATTCTGCCAGGGAAAAATCAGGGCTGTAGTCCTCCTTATGTTTAGACCCATATCTGAAGGGTATTTGATGATCTTTCACCTCTGGTAACATAACTGGAGTCTACTCATGTAACAGTCAACCCCTTCGGTGTGTTTTTGTTGTTTTGCATATTTCTTCTTTTGAGTCTCTCCCTGCTCCTTGAATACATCTCTCCTGAATGATGAAAAGTATGCTCCTGTCTGCATCAATATCAGCAGTGCTGGTTAGTGTAGGGAACAGCATCATCAGAGCTGGTTAGTGTAGGGTAACAACACAATTTCATGTTACTCATCTCACCTACACCAAATATTTTTTTTTTTACAATTACCTCTCCTTTCTTTTTTTTTACATCCAAGTAGTCACATTGGAATGATCATGTCATAGGCTTTCCTTTCTTTCTTTCTGAAAAAATGATGTAACAGGGTGAGAGATGGGATTTTTTCCCTTTTTCTCTATTTTTTTTTTTCTCTGATTTGAAACAATGCATTTAGCTGTAAGGAAAATAAATCGAGCCACTGCCATGACTTTGATTTATTAGTCTTCAACAACTGTCATTGTGTGATAGAAGGCTGATTTGACAAATCAATGCTTCTTCTTTTATGAGGGAACTGATTGGATGAAAGCAAGGTATCCCTATCATCTAATCTTGACATGAGGAAGTGGCTTTTACGAAGAGACTCTGCGCCCACTGCAAGTTTGTAAAAATGTACTACCGGAAGAGAGGCATATCTTCTGGGAGATAGGATTCCAAATAGGACAGCAAAACTGCTTCGAGATTTCTTTCTACACATTGCTTACCCGTTTCATTCTCTCAGTACTATACTCCACACTATTTACAATCTAAGCTTTTACTGTCACTGGTAACACATATACCGGTGTGCATATCCTCTCCCTGTAAAAGAAAAACACAAGGTGTGTGTGTGTGTGTGTTTGCTTTGTTTTGTTTTCTGTCAACATATAGCAGTCAAAGGGCTTTTTCAAAGTTTTTTGCTAACATTCCTGATATCTTTTTATATAAGACCTTTCATCATTACAAAGTCACTTCAACAACAGTCTTTGCTTTTCTTTCTTTGGCCTTGCAAAGACTGCATGTGGCTGCTCGGCTACTTCCCGCTACGACTATGTCTTGGTCTAATGGTTCTATTCGTAGCACTGTATTCGGTAGAGCTTTTCTAGTACTTGCATCACATCTAAGTTTGCATCTACTCATAATTGTGTATACATGCTCACACCAGTCTTGTGGAGATAGAACGACTTGTCTGCACACACTCCATGATCAGATACTACAGTAAAATACATACATACCGAAGTTTAGAAAAAAAAGAAAATTAACACGACCAACAGTACCGATTTCAATCGCTGTTGATTGGACAGTTACACGTGCACTCGTTGCGAGGTGCCATAGAATTTACAAACGACAGCAAATTATTTCAAAGATGTCATTATTGCTATGTCTACACACTCATGTAAGGGTGGAAACGGATGGATTGATGTGGATTCTCTGCAGAGCTCAGTCACTTTACGTGTCGCGTGCGAATGAAATTCGTAAAACATCTCTACAGACAGAGCTTACTTCTTGGAGCTGCCTCTTTGCTTGACGAACCAAGTACATGACCTCTCTTCTAGATAAAAAGTGCTGCTTGGTATGCTACCCACATTTATCTCTCATTGAAGTTACACTCTTGTGTGATGTAAACACACTAGAGATTTTGTTTCAATAAGATATATCATACAAAATTTCATACAGAAATCTTTAAATTCAACACATACAGAAAATGCAATTTAATACACATATTTAGAACATTTACAATTCAAACCAAATCTTAAAAAGGAAAAAGAAAAAAGACCACGTAAAACTGAATAAGTCTACTCTCCTTTGTTTATATCAAACTGAATTTTTCTCAACTCTAGATACAACATATACAGCAGTCCTTGTACAGTCATGGCATCTGGAAGCACGTGAGTGCTAGGTGGTGAAAACACATGGAAACAACTGGATTCACAGTCTAGGTGGTTAACTGTTTGCAGTTAATCTTGTATTTACAATGTACACAGACGTAACATAAGTGCCACTTCTAGTGGCTCTCAACTAGTATACAAAACAGCTGTTTCATTAGAATTATTAGTCAAAGATAACTCTACCCTAATATTACTCCAATATCTGTCTACAGTTCTACACTCTAGCTGAGAATCACACAGACTAATCTGTTTTCTGTTTCACTGATTCAATGTCGTGTAACTCGTGTCTTTATCTGGAACAAGTCTAAACATTTCCTCACACATACCACACTGGAAAAATACTAGCAACTATCTGATTAATGCTATTTGAATTTGTACAATTACTCGCTCTGATAATATCTTTTCTTTTTTCTTTTCTTTTTTTTTACCCATTTGATCTTATCTCTCTTTCAAAGAGGCAAGATATATATTTCAGTAGAATAAAGACTTAAATGTAGACCATTTCCACAACTTAGCTATTGTGCAAGCATGGGATATATCCTCACATTGGCACACAATGAAGAAAACAACTGTATGAACCTGCACTGATTTGTTAAGAACACTACTTGAGACAGTGGTGTGAGGAGCGGTTCCTTGTAAGATTTAGTTTAGTTCTTTTTTGTTGTTGTTTTTTCTCCCCCTGCCATGTATTAATCCTTCAGCTATCTAATCACAAGCTGAGCAAGTTGTCAGGTTGGAATGTCTCGCACCATGTGAATGTTGTTCATATCAGCATTCACAATCATCACTCTCCCGAGGATGGCAAAGTTATGTGTTTGCCAAGCCCCCATCCCTGCAAGCTACCCTACTAAAAACACCCCTGCAAATACACAGCAAAATATGCCAACGTGTACAAAGCATGGCATCAGGAGCCAACATATGGACAGCTTATTTCAGGCAGGTAGAATCCATATATATATTGAAGGATTTTAAAAAAAAGAGCAAAAACTGTGGCAATGGAGTTCAGTGGTCCATAGTCAACTGCAGATGGATAAAAATGTTGATACTTACAGAATCCTACAAAAATATATCTTTACAGAGCTTCTTAACCTTGATAAGAAAAAAAAAAAAATTGATAAGAAGAAATTCTCCCAAATCCGTCACATACAAGTAAAAAAAAATATGTTCCGCGCTTAAGGAAAGAGTTTATACAACTGAAATAATTAATTGCAATGAATCTTACAAATCCCTTATCGAACTTGTTGAGATATCGTATCCATAGAGCTATGTCCAAAACTCTGCACCTGGAAACACACTCATCCTGATCTAAAAATACTGTAGGGGGATGTACAGAGAACAATTATTACTTGTACTAGGTGATCAGCCATTCCCTTTTTATAAAGTTCAGAGCTGTGCTTGTTGGAAAGAAAACACTCTAATCCTCTGGAAACACCGGAAATATTATTTCATGAGGCAACCTGTGCTCAAACAAGGATTGTGATCAATGTGGAAGTGAGATTTGTCCCTGTTGTCATCATAAGTCTGAAAGCTATTAAAAACAGTGTGGACACTCTGAAAACACTCCTCACCATTGTATGATGAAGTTGGGGGAGGGAAAAAGAGGATATGACTTGTACAGATTTCCCCGACTGTATAATAAGAAATCAGGATGTATTGATATAAATAGAAGACTGGCATTGCAAAAGTCAACAGTGCCACCTTTCATACTTCCGACTTTACATCCATCGATTATTACCCCGGACTCCTCAGGAATCGTCACGTTAGTGGACAATCTTATTAAATCAGGTCATATCACATTTGAACACTTCTTTTGTTTGCACAAACAGCAAGCTGCACATCAACTCAAACGAGTGTTTCACAGGGTGGATCGCACTGCTCCCAAGTATTGGCTCGAGTTTGGAGAACTACTGCATGAATCCATGATGGGCCGCAAGGGCCTCGATATCTGATCACACAACTACACTGCAAGGACTATACACGAGTTTGAAGAAGCTTCGGCTTCTACACAGCCCACTGAGCAGAGAAGGACTGGTCAGCAAATGATTACAAATTTGCAGAGAAATATGAAAAAAACTGTTCACACAACCTCAGATCCAGAAGTTTGTCCTTTTTAATTCCTTTTTTGTTCCTTCTCTCCATCACACAGGGAATGGATCCCAGAAGACTCAGTCAAGTGATAGTGATCCTGTTGATTCAGCTTTTCTTTTTTTTTCCAACCACTATGGATTATATCCTAGAAGAAGGTGTCATTATCATTTCTTTTCAACAAGTTCCGAATGCGAGGAGGAGGAGGAGGATGCAGGTGATGGTCATTTCACATCCCAGATCTCCTGGAGTAGGGGCGGGATCTTCTGGTCCTTGACCTTGAGTTGGAAGAGCAGCTCGGAATGGCTGTTGTTGAGGCTGCGCAGCTCCGTCAGCTTCATGAGGACCTTGGGCAGAAGGAGCACCTCGTGAGGGCGCCGTAGCTTCAGGTACGAGCGCAGCATGTCCAGGTACGTCTCCTGCATCTGCTCCACGCGCTCCCGTTCGTTGATCGCCGGCCGGTCTGCAAAGAAGTGAGAAGAACGACACATCAGCCTTTGATATCTGTGTCACATAAAATCCATGGACCCGAACAACACAGGACACACTCCTGACCTAGCAAAAATCTGAAAGGGTGAATACTTCATTTGTTTTGGATATGAGACTCTGACATAAATGCGACTGAGAATTTGTTACCTATATTTTTTTTCCATGTATACTCTCAACTGTTTGTAATAGCATATAAGAAATGATTTGATATGAAGACTGGCAACACATGTTGACATCTTGAAGGTGATTCTTGCATACTTCATTCATCTTTACTGTGGTATTTCAAGCATTGAGTTCATCCACTGTTAGTGCCACTGCCTCCTAAGCAGTAGGTGGCTTGTTTAGGTTCCAGTCTCACTGTATTCACAATTCCCATTGGTAAAACCAAATAAATCAAACACGTAATTTAATTACACATAAAAACACAGCAAATCCTTGTCTGATATGAAATGACAAGACCTGAAATCAATACCTAGGTATTTTGTTACAATGCCTTTCACCATGGAACCATACGCAAACTTTTACGCAAACAAAGTTTGCATGAGTGATGACAAGCAATGTACCTGGTGATAATATCGTGATCGCCATGAGGAGAATGAACTCGGCGTAGTCTAGCTCCAGCTCCGACATGCTCTTGGCAAAGTTGTACATCGGGTCCACCAGATCCCCGATGCCTCCCTCTAGGAGCTGCTTCCGCGTGTACGGCTTCTCGTTGCCGAACATGATGGCGTCAAGCTCCTTGTCGTAGCGCAGAGCCACCCGGAGCATGATGACCTCGATGGCTGAACCCTGGTGGTGGTGTTAAGACAAAAAGTTGGTGTGTTCAATAAGTTATTTTCTGGTGGGATTGCCGACGAGGATGACAGGAGTATACATGTATGTGATCAAGCAGCTAAAAACCCACAGAAAATCGCAAAGCAAGATTCTCTGTAATGGACCTAAATATGTCATTTAGGTTGACCGACTTTAAAATGTTGAAGTTTGTCTTACCTTGGAGAGTGATATTTTCTCTACTTACTTTCAAAGTTTGGCAGCTTAAAATAAAACCCAAATCGAGATATTAACAGTTTTTTGGACCATCTTTTTTGGACAGGCACTGCTTTTCACTGGAAAATAGAATAAATTTTCATTGATAATTCTGCACAGCACGCTTGAGTTACCTTACTCTTTAACTCTCCGCATGCCAGATTAATTACCTATCCATAGGTATGTCTGTAACAGTTGTGCACATTTAATTCATTGGCATAGAAAGGGTTGAATCCATTTTTCTCTCTTTTCCATGAAACCTCCTAACTCTCTCTTATTTCAATCACGTCTTAAATGGGTTAGGATGGCCCAATCTGAACAAGAAATAATGGCTTTGAGCTTACTCCTTTAACCTACATGAGAAAAGGGAGTTCATTTAGCCTACTTTTTGTGGGTTTTGAGTTGGGTGGTCACATATGAAGATTAAATAGTAATGTGGCATACATGTATTGCTAAATAACGTGGAGTGCAAGTGTGGAAGAGAATAGATAGAAAAAAAGAGAGAGTGGGGAGTGAGAGAAAGAAGTAAATTTAAAAGTAATTAAAAAGAAATATATAAAACAACTATATGTATATGGTATTTCTTTTTTTTTTAGCACAAAAGGTATATAAGATTTTGACAGTATTGGAATGGTGACAGCAGATAATGGTGATGCTTGGAATGTACATATGGCCATTTTTTTTTCTAAATCCATCAAAAAGGAGGAAGGGAAAGCAAGTCTAGACTTGCACTATAAACATTAATTAATAGTCAAGGCTGACATTGGATGTTGCGGGCATAATGAGCACATTCAAGGACAGCACACATTGACTTCTGATTGATTGCATGCCAGCTGCCTCATCCTCTACAATTTGAAACAAAATGGCTGTAAAAATACGTATACATACAGAATCATCCTTTTAGAGTTCTTTGAAGAAAATACATGTGTTAAATGATAGAAGTCTTATGATACACAGCATCCTTCCATAGTGTAAAGAAGAACATCAACTATTTTTTTTTCCTAACACAGCTTGTGATGCATCTGGCCTGATTTATATCTTTACAATGCCCCCAAGAAGTCCAAAGGCTATTGACCCTGCTTTACACTCAGCACATTAATGTGCTTCGACAGTGCAGTACAGCCTCGTTAAAATTTGCTGTTCAAATCCCCCTGTTCTCTACAGGTTTTCTTTCTTTGTCACCTGCACAAGACTTCAAAGGACTATGGTCAGTGCAGCTGACCCTAGGACAACAAAGAATCAACTCCTGGGGGGAACATGTGTGTAAGCCAACCATAGCAGACACAACATGGGGATTAACTAGGATTATCGAGGTATCACCACTAACAGGCCTGACAGTTGCGATGAAAAAAAAAAAAAAATGTAGGTAGAATGTGCCAGGGAGAACAGAGCATGCTTGGCACACAAAAAAAGGTCACTGGTAGTACATGAGTGCACAGATACCTTTCCCTAATGAATTTAATCCTATTTTAAACCTTTTAACACTTCTTTTTTTAACTTAACAGTACACTGTAAATTAACCTACAAATACACACTATGAGATGAGCTACACATAGAGATGACAGGTAAATTTTTTTTAAAAGTGAAACTACCCAGAAAAAATATATCTCTGTCTTTCTCAGGGGGTGTCATTATATGAAGTTGTGTGGAACAGGATTAATGCGTCTGTTAATGGCTCTTTTCATGTCATCCTTCTGCCGCAGGCCTGGTGTGAGTGTACTCTGGGATCACAATGGCCAGGTCCAAGCAGCCAGTTCAATTCAAAGAGATTTGTCTGAGTCTGTACCAATGGGCTGTGGTTAGGCTTGTTCTTGGCTTGAAACGAGCTATAATCAGGGTGGATCATTGGAAGCCCTGATCCAGCCAGAGACATGGCAGGGTCAAAGATAGCACAAATGCCAGGAGACTTTGTTTAGGCGAGATATCCAACCTATCCTCTTCAGAGGTGATATTTTACACTTGTCACCTGTATGACTGCTTGTTTTCACTGACAGTTGATGATTTTGCTGTAAGGAAGCTGTGAGGACATCCTGAAATCACCCATCTTCGCAATGTCAATAACTGATCAAAGTTGAACTAGAAAAGCACTTAGAGAGCGCAGACCTCCGCCAAGCAGCCCATTTCTACCCATACATGCACACTGAAAATTGCTCAATTTCACAAAATAGAAGCCTTTCGTTTATGTCATCAGCTTCCAACTACACGGTCGCCGTGCCTCGCCCGAGCACAACATATGTTTAGAGCACACATGCAAACCTCAAATATGCGCAGCTTGAACTCCTCAGTTCATTGACCCTATGATCCTATCTGCAAAAAGATTGAAAAAAAGAAAATCCTTCAAAAATCAATAAAACTTCCCGAATCACTACCAAATGTTTATCATCTGTTTCTTGTGTCATTATAAACTTTTCCTGCAAAGTATCATTCAAATGCATTCACAGTTTTTTGAGTTATTTTGCAAACAGACAGACAAACCAACACAGATGAAAACATAACCTCTTGCCTTGGTGGAGGTAATTATGCTGAGACTGGTTACAGTCTTCAAAAAGGGGTGCTGAAAGTAGTCCGTAAGTGGGTGATGGAAGTGGGACTTACCTTTAAGAGGAGTATCTGGTCCTCTCTAGACAGGGTGAGAAATCCCGGTATGTGCTTGCTGAACTCGACAATCAGCTGGATGGTGAGTATCGTCAGCTCGGTGATGTGGGCGAACCTCAGGTGGAGGGCGTCGGTGTCCTCTTCGTTGTCCTCTGCCGATGCACTGTCGGCCTGGTCCCCCTTTCCGTTGAAGGGAACCGGCATCAACTGCAATGAAAGGTGACAGATCACTGTACTACAGATGAGGCTCACTATGTATTCTTTTTAAAATGTCATATTGTAGTGTAATGCCCACCATAACATTAAAACCCACAATCATCAGAAAACCTTCTGGCACATGAGGTTGTTACAAAATGACAACAAATCAGCGGGCATATGAAGGGCAATCTTTCTCATTGACTGCTTGGAATATTGATCATTGCTCATGATCTAAAACAAAAAGAAATCTTTGCTGATATACTTTTTTCAATTAATTTTCTTTTTCTGACCCCCGTGCTGCAGAAAACACAATCTCTGCACTCTGTAAATTGTGTGATGTAATTCACACACCTTACATAAAAATGCACATACAATAAGTCTTCTTACTTCCACGTCTATAAAAAAAAAACCCAAAACGTGAGAATGGTTCTCCTTCCATTTCTTGTCGAATTGCTTTGTCTGCGGCAACATTATGCTGCAAGGGTCTGAATCAAGACTATATCATACATGTGGCGAGCAAGGCAGCTCGTACATGATCACAGAGATGGGAATATGGCACCTGATTAAAATCAATGGTACTTCTGTCTCAGTTTTCTTCCCTGTGTCTGCCTCGGGGAGAAGGTACTTACACTAAACTTTTCAAAATAAGATCCTTACACCTAATTTCAAAACAAAGTGATAGAATCCACAGCGGTCCGAGGAAATGGTGGAGGACTTTTTTCTAAACCCCAAATAAAACAACAACAAACCTTTTAACCCGTTGAGGACAAGTCCCTAGTATACTCGGGCAAGTGTCTATGGGAAATGAGTGTTGTAACAAAATCAGCCCGTCCTCAATGGGTTAAACTTCAGTGCAAATTTAGGGAACTATTTACAAACTGGTTAGAGTAGCAAAAAAGGTTTGTCACCAACTTCATGATATCTGTGAGGCACACAGCTCAAATGCAGTGCATGCTGTATTCTACTGTAATCTCATCCTTTGTGTTCTCATCATTAGTGTTCAGTAGTAATTGCAAACAAAACGAACTTTGAAAAACATTTGTAAACTTTTCAGCGATAAAACCAGTGGAGAACCATGTGTTTTGTTTGCGGTGTATTGCAGTGTCTTTTTCAGAATGTGGGTCACTGTGAGTCCCTGCCTGTAACAGCCACTTACCCCAGGGAGAGGATTGGCTGGGTCGTATATATCAGATGCTTGCACCTGCTTGGACCCATTACTGTGCTGAGGATGTCCTTCCCGCCATGGCTGCAATTAAAAGAACAAGAAGAAGAAGAAGAAGATTAACATTTGTGAAAAAGCTGCACAGGGCAGTTTACTGGATACAGTTAACTTCAGGCACTTTTACACAGAGACAGAATCTCTCAATGTGCTGTAGAAAGGAGATTATGCATTGATAATCTCATCACAGAATATGATTTTCACACTTCCCTAAATACATATGTTCTATTGCAACATTCCTTACAACACATAAATGCTGTACTTTTCAAGAACCATGACATTTTCATGTGAAAGACAGTCAAGTGGAACTTTGAACTGGAGGGGCATGGGTACGTGAAACAGGGTCGCTGGTAAGTTGGGAGTCATTGTTCAGTTTCTGTAACACATGAAGTCACAATATCTGTCTTCAGAAACTTCTAATAGAATTAGATGATAACCTGATAGTCAAATTGTTATAACCTCCCTTTGCTCAAATACTTTAAAAGGATTTACAGTTGATTCTTCAGGGTTTTTTTTCCCCACTGCTTCTTATGAGTAATGGCCATGTCTTTGGGGTATAATCCAGTGACAATATAAATTGCCTGACTGGCCATTTGAGGCTATCCCTCTGTCACAATAAATAAAGCAGTTAAACCTTGCCATATTAGCCTCTCCTCGAACAAACCTGTTAACAACAATCAGGACCAAGTACAACAATAACAACAACCGACACTGGCCTTTCTTTCAAACCTTACTTGGTGGTGCTAGTCTTCGATTTATTCCAAACCATTCTTCCATGACACACACACAAACACACCAGTGTACGCCTCCCCTGTTCCCCCATTTGGCTCTGATCTAATGGTTTCCACAACTTTCTTTTACCACTCTACTTGGTGATGCTGGTTTTTGCTGTATTCCAAATTATGCTTCCATGACACACACATGAACACACCCAGGTGTGCCTCCACCTTCTGCCATTCTGGGTCTGATCTGATGATTTCCACAACCTTCTTTTACCACTTCACTCATCTGGATTGGCCTTCCATTTTATTCCAAGTTATGTTTTAATGACATACACAGACAAACAAACACAATTACCACTTGCCACCAACCTTCCCTCATATAGGGTTTCATCTGCAGGTTCCCACAATTTTCTTTTAGGCCTACCACTTTACTTGGAGGTGCTGATCTTCAATTTATTCCAAATTATATTTTTCCATGACTCACACAAACACACAAACCCATGTGTCCCCCCCCCCCCCCCCAACCTTCTCCTATCTTGGGTCTGATCTGATGGTTTCCACAACTTTCTTTTACCACTTACTTGGTGATGCTAGTTTTCGATGTATACCAAATAATTTTTTCACAACACAAACACAGATGTGCACTGCCCCCCCCCCCCCCTCCCATCTTGGGTCTGATCTAATTGTTTCCACAACTTTCTTTTACAACCTCACCTGGTGGTGCTGGTATTTGATTTATTCGAAATAATTTTTCCATGACACACACACAGGTGTACCAATCCCCCCTCCCCTCCCACCCAATTTTGGCTGTGATTGGATGATTTCCACAACTTTCTTTTATCATTTTACTTGGTGGTGCTGGCTTTCGATTCATTCCAAATCATTCTTCAATGACACACATACACACATGCGCCCCTTGCACCACCTCCTCCTTCTTTCACTTTGGCTCTGATCTGAAGCTTTCCACAACTTTCTTTTACTACTTTACTTTGTGAAGCTGGTCTTAAATTTCATCCAAATTATTCTTTCAAGACACACACACAACCTTCCCCCCATTTTGAGTCTGGTGTGGTAGTTCCCACGGCTCACCGTAACCCTCTTCATGTCTTCTGGGCCAGGAATCTCCAGCTCCTTGTGGATGCAGACGAGGTTCTCGATGACCTCCCTCTGCTCGTCGGTCAGCAGCGGGATGGACTCCTCCTCGCTCTGCTGCGGGCTCTGCTCATCCTGCTGCTGCTTCTTCTTCATCATCTTCCTCTGCCGCTTCGACTTGCACTGTTCCTCTGTCAGCAAACCTACACGCCAATACCACACGATAAATAAGCACATACTGTAAAACATGATGTTTTAGCAGCATGAAACTTTCCTGAATTGGAGCCGACGGCCTTTTTCACGGCATGAAATTTTCGTGAAGTGCCTCTGGCATTCAATGCATACAGTGTAGACAAGAGCCTTTGCAGGCATTTTAATTTCACAAATCTTGGCTCTCGCAAAATTCGCGAAATTAAAATGCACGCAAACATTCCTTGTTTTACAGTAAGTATTTTTTTTCTCATCTTTTCTTGAATTTTTTTTTCTAAACTACAGGGAGGGGAGGAATCATATATCTTGGCTTGTGTTATTTTGCCCTCAGTACTTTTGTGAAGGTGACTACCTGGCATTTTGATTGGTTTAGCAGCACATTCACAGAGTACACTTATACAGCACTCTAGGCTGAAATATGTACAAATGCAATTTTGCCTCAATTAACCTTCCCATACAAAACATACACTCGTGGAATGGTGCTATTAAAGCAGCAAATATCAGGGTGTAATACAATATCTCTTTTCTGTCTTGAAAGCTATGAGACAAGCAAACACACTTGAATTGCCACCTCTGCCCCCCCCCCAAAAAAAAAATAAAAGAAAAAAGAATGGAAAACAAACATAGCCAGACATGAATGACTTTTTGAAAAATCAACTACTGTAACATTCCGAGAAATTGCCCTTTCAGACACGATTAAGCACTTCCGACTCTTTCTTTCTTTGGTTCTATTGACTTTAATAACCAGACAGAAAAAAAAAAAGAAACCACAAACACACACATAGGGTATGAAAGCAAATGGTCTGAACAGATTCCAAAAAAAATGTTGGCAGGTTTCGAGCAACTTACACTCTGCCAGCATTCCGACCTCTCTGCACTTTCTTAGCCTGCATTCCTGGCATTTTCTCCTCATGTACATGTCCATCTCGCAGTTTCCTCCTCGCGTGCATTTATACTGTGCATTCTTTGTGATGCTTCTCCTGAAGAAACCTGCAGGACACAAGGAAAGGGGGGAATAATACCTGATGAGAGGAATATCTCATTCCAAGATCATGAGTGATGGACCTGTACATAATGGGTACGGGCGGGATGGGAAGGATAGGTAATTATGTATGGGTGGGGTGGGTTTTTAATGTTTTTTTTTTTTTTGGTGTAGTTTATAGTAGTACATGGCAGTTTTCGGGGATGGTTTTTATTTTAGATATAATACACTTTCATATTATTTTTCTTTGGTAATTGCTCTACTATTGCCATTTTATTTGTTATGAAGATGTATATTTCAGTTGCTATCCTTAAAGGAATCATTCTTTGATGTTTGTACAGTAATACCAAAGTGACTTGATGTTTCTTGTATCATTTGAATGAAAGTGAATAAAGATTAAAAAAAAAATAATATGCTTTTCAATTGAACATGAGATGCTCAATGAACAAAGCAAACATGCATTTGCCCATGACACTGAAAGTAGCAGTAATCTCACGACAGTGTGAAAGAGAAATTGTACAGTTAGCAATTCACACGATCTTGGCAGTATCTATATGAATAATTCATGATATGCTAAGCTTTGAGATCCCATGAGGATTTAGGCATGACAGCCTAAGCACATTATCATGGAAGTAAACTTGCCATAATCACAACTACCATGGTAACAGCAGAAAAAAAAAAATTGAATGTCAAGGCCCACTGTCAGTTGCAAAAGAACGTTTGATTAAAGTAGATTGCTTTTATGTAAATGTTAAGCATTCAAACAAGCAAAGCCTTAACACAAAATGACCGAACAAAATCACCTTTTGTTTCAAATAATTTTCTAGATTTAGACATCTTGTTTTGATTCATTTTCTTTAACATCTAAAAGATCTTATTGTGTGACTTATGTAAGCTTATATGAAGGTCAGAACTATCCAGTGCGATAGCTATCAAAATAAAAGATTGCTATAGTGTACATGTTTAAAAAAAAGCAACAACGCTCGAATAGAAAATCACAGGTACTCATCTCTTTGCAAATGTTATACCATGGTATAAATCATCAATTTGAAAGCTATCCATAAGAGAAAATTATGAAGGGATTCAAGTAGCATGATACATGTTTATTTTTCATGTAAGAAACATCCAATGATTTCATACAGACTAATTCCATTGTTAAACTTACTTTTCTGTCAACCTTGCAAAGTATGCATTGCTGTTATTTGTTATTCTCATTTTATCTTACTATACAATTGATGATCCACACAGCATTATGTATTTCTTACAAGTTGATAAAACAATATGATTTGTGTAATATACGCTTTGTATTTTGTTTCACTCTTTTGTTGCATGGAAATAAATGGGAATTGAATTGAATTGAATTGAAGGGAGGTTGAAAGGTATCATCTACGACATTTCTGCACCAAGGACAAAAGCTGGCAGACTTCAATATCCTGGTCTTATCTATAACACGTGTCCCCAATTTAGGCATAGGGGAAAGTAACTTGGAACATTTCCACATTCTAGAAGATAACAGGTATGACCTCTGCATCTTTCAGATTGACTCTAAAGCAAGAGGGCACATCTATCTATGATGATTTCTTGCACCTACACAAACCAGTATCTGTGCCACTCCTGAAAGCATAGGTTGCACGTTTCCGGCACCCCCTGGCCATCATACTTAACATCCCCCTGATATCACAGGTGTACACAGGACTCGAACAAAATACCAGGAAGAATGTCCCTTTCATAAGATTTGGTGTCATCCAGGATCATACCTTAATGACAATAGTTACATAACACCATTAGATTATTTTAATGCTGAACTGAGCAAGTTATCAGCAAGACTCTCAGAGCTACATGCTACATTTTAAGGCCCCGTACCTCATTTTTGCATCTTAAAAATGACAGGTACACAATTGTACATTGGGACTTTCAAGCAAACGGAACAAGGATATTCAAATATCCTTGTTCTCATCTCACACTTCCTCAAAAGAATGAGAATCTCGAGAATAAAAGGGGTGGAACACCTATTGTAATTTGTAACATCCCATCATGCAACGGTTGTCCTAGGACCTCTCAAAAATGCACAGGAGTAGTTTTGCTCTGCCTGCACAACCCTTTTCATCAGCAGACTTGTTCAACCTGAGTGATGATTACCCATATGTTGGCAAAAGTTTGATACTTTTCACTAACCTTTACATCCCTCGCAGCTAAGGGCATTATAGTGGAACCCTGAGGCCCGGTCTCCACACACCAGACAAAGTTCGACCTCCATGCGGGGCGCCGGCCCCTTCCGCTTCTTCACGGCCGTCGGACCTATTCCGCTCATGCTCCCCTCCGACGATATCGACTGCGGCGACGACTGCTCCTTCATCGTGAGGGAGGGTATGGTGGAGGTGGAGGAGGGGGAGACGAGGGAAGGGGACTGGGTGTAAGGAGGGCCCGTGGACTGCGGCAACATCTCGTAGCCGGTGTCTGGTGGCTCAGACTTGATCTGCAGAGATTGCGTGGCGGGATCTGTGTGGGAAGACAATGAATGAATAAAAGTGCAGTGACTATAAACAGTGATGGACTACACGTCTAGTTTCAATCACCTAACATTTCTGCTCTTGTTTCACGCAGATTACAAAAACACACTGACTCATTTTTCAAACGAGAATCGAAAGGGAATCTTTACACCAATGCGAGAGCACGCACTTGATAAGTTCGTGCTCACTTTTAGTAAGAATTTTCTTATTTGCACTCAAACATCTCTGCCATTTCCTTAGAGCCTGCCAATATCAACACCAGATTGAATTTCCGTCTGATTCTTGGGTGATGAAAAGTATTCTAGATATCAAGTTGCTGCCACATCATGCCACAACAAATTTGTGGTAGAGAACACATTGAATCTACAGCCATCAGCATCACTGAGTTGGATATTTGATCATTTTAACTGTTGAGGTAAATTTAGAATGCCTTTATATTGACACAAAACATGTACATACAAGAAACAATATGAAAATGGCCCAAAGGGCTACACAGACACAAAATTCACAAAATAGGACATGTTAATTTTCATCAAAATTTTTCTTGTTGCAGGAGGAAAATGTTGGAGAAGAAGATTTCATGCTGTTCATGGTCCTGTCTATCAAAATACGATCAATGCACAATGCACACAGTGGGTTGAAACCTTGTCAAATTAGCCCCGCCTAATGCTGCCCAGATAAATGGCATATCATATGAACCACGTCTCAATACGCTGCCCAAAATTATGCTTGCTTTGGATACACCCTTTGGAAAATAAATGTGTGTACATGTCTGTGGCAACATACATGTATGGCATTCCTGCCTGTACAATGGTGCCAGAAATTGTTGAAAGTCAATGTGTAGTCCCCCTCCCCCCCCCCCCTTCCCCCACCAACACAGGCATTTCAATCACACAGCTGGAATAATGAAGGTGCCTCTGAAGAGAAAAGTCTTTCATAGTTATATTGCCATGGCAATGGATGGTAGTTGCTCTCTGCTTTAATATCAACTGTCTTCATAGTCTCCATATTTTGGTAGATATGCACAATATATCTCAGTATCATTTTTTTTTCATCTTTTTTTTAATAAAAACAATGCTGCTAAAAGGAGTATAAACTTTCTTCAAATCTTGTGTGGCTGACTGCCTGATTTATCATTCATTAGCACCGACCTTCATTAAAACATTGTTTCTCCATATATGGTAATCTCTGTAGTCCCAAAGTATTGCACAATTTAAGCTCTGTACAGTAAGGAATGGGGCTAGCCAATGGAGGGGAACAACTTAATCCGGTGCGTATTCAAGCTGTGTTTGGAGAAAGAAACAAAAGGGCATCTCCTTGGACAAACAAGAATTCACAGTGTAGGGCTACTTCCTAAAGTGGAGTAGAAGCATGCAGCTCCTCTGTCTGAACAATGTAGCAGCATTTTTTTTGTACTTTTTAAAAAAGGGACACCCAGAAAGGGGGACCGATACCAGAACACCACTGCAAATAGTCCAACAAAACAGAAGCACATGATATTGCATGACTCCCCACGAGGATCTAACCATTGCAGGTGCTGAGACGCATTCCTTGAAATCAACAAGTGAACTGGAACAATTTTTTCCCTTCCCAATCTCTTTTAAAAGCCTTATTCACAACTGCATTTCACATCCGTACTCTCAAAGAGGTAGAAACACACCCACATGCTTTAAGATGAGAACAATACGTATTAAAGCACAGCAGCCTATCCGTTGAATTTGCCGTATGGCTAGACATTCTACCCAGGTTATTTCATCCAGAATTATAAGAGACGGATTAGGCAAGAAAAGAGTATGGAAAGCTAACATTGATATTCTTGAATACTCCTTACAAACTTGCTTAATGAACTGACCTTGAAGTGATTTGCAGCACTTCAGTGATGTCGAATGCATGCAACTACAATGACTGTACATGCAAACTTAATATGAGCCCCATGTTTTGCAGCCTTCTGCTCCCCCCCCCCCCCCCCCGAACACCTACGCAAAGATGGCTTCCCTGCTTGCCATGATCACTTGAGCAAAAGCATTCGATTCAAGACGCCAGCTCACAAAGAAAAAGCTGACAATGAGGAACTAGAGGCTCTACAAACCCCACTGTAGCTCACCAGTTTTAATTCTCTCAGTTAGAGGTATTCATGTGAAGACACTCCCACTCACCCCCCCCCCCCCAACACACACACACACACACACACACACACTTTTTTAACCCTCTGGGTGCTATCACTCCTCATTTTCCCCCTCTGTTGCATATCACAAGGTAAAGCACATGATCTATTCTTATTTTGGTAGACAGCAGACCACAATTTTCTTTAATTAATATTGATGGCGAGAAGTGAATGAAATAAAAGCATACAAATATGCAGGAAGAAGACACACGTGTTGAGGCTAAGAACAATGCCTTGGAATGTCTTCATTTGAAACGGGATGATTTTGAAAGAAAGCACGGGTGTGGGAATGTTTATGAAACAATTCAACTCTGAAAACCTTGTGTATAATTGAGGTGGGCTTCCAAGCAAATCTTTGGCACAAGCCTGCCTAAATTTCATATACTGTAAAAGTGGAAATTTTCGCGGTGTTGAAATTTTCGCGCATTTCGCACAACCAGAAGCTAGCGCGAAAATAAAAGCATGCGAATATTTTTGCATGCCATATGTTCTAGTAGCTGATGTCTTGATTCCATGGAATCAGAAACACACGAAACTCTTCTTACCTGGCCAAGCGCGAAAAACTAGTCTCGCGAAAATATTCACTTTTACAGTAATCATCTAATTGTGGCACACACAAAAATCAACAAACTTTTTTTTTTGGGGGGGGGGTGGTGGGAGGACTGAGTAAACTTTTTCTCTTCAGAAAGACAAACATATCATACAGTATTGGCCCTAAAAGCTCAAATGAATAATAACTTTAAACTAGTATTCATATCAGCAGTTTTTATTACACTGTATTGGTCTCCATGAACTTTTGCAATTTCTGTTATCATCATTATATTTATCATAATTATTATAGCACAGTGCAGTAGTAGTAGTAGTAGCAGTAGTAGTAGTAGTAGTAGTAGTAGTAGTAGTAGTAGTAGATGTAGTAGCAGTATCATTATCATAATTTTTATGCAAATGTGTAATCATTACTATATTATCATAATCATCATCATTATCATCATCATCATCATCATCATCATCATCATCATCATCATCATCATAACCTGCACAGAGATGTTTAACTATGTGCTACATACAACAGTATTTACAAAGCATGAAAGCATGAAGTTTTGATAATATCCTACATATCTCTCATTGTGCTCAGTTTCATGCTATTCCTGATTTTGCCTACAGCAAGAATCAATTTGTATGATACTACTAATCTCCAATGAGCGTAATATTACTCCTGATCCTAGTCCAAGTTCTAAAGCAACACAGATGCTTGACTCTTTCTTCCTCAGGTTAAAAAAAATACTAAAAAATAAATAAAAAAATGATGGAAAATTCTGGCATATACTGCACAGACAAAAATATGCAGAGTAGTTGCTGATACATAATTATTATGTTCTCATACAAGTTGTGCAGTATTTCATCATTCAGTTCACAATGAATCCTTAAAATGTCCTAAGTTTGTTTTAAACCAGTTATCCATCCACTGAATATACCATATATATGTATACTTGTACTTAGCAGGGCTTTTATTTTCACTAATTTTATGAGTCAGATGCTATCTGCAAATTTTAAAACACGCAAAAATATCAATTCTGATTCCAACATGAATGCGACATGGATTTGTACACCATCTCTCCATCTATTGCTGTACTGAAAAGACATGTTTTATAATCTATGTACTTGTGCACTTACACACACATTCATAACACATGCATTATACAGTTACAATGTATGTACAGTTTCATTTATTTGTGTGCAGTGAAATGGTGGATATCAAAAGTAAAACCACATACAGCATTTGTCATGATATTGGGTGAGTTGCAAAGTGCCAAATCTGCATGTAAGCTCTAGTTTAATAATTTTGCGTAGTCAGAGAATATTTCTTAATACAATCCGAGTCTGTTCTGAGCGGTTTCCCTGGGCAATATAAAGAAAATACTATTCATCATGGAAATATCAAATTCATCATGAGTTCACTAAAAAAAAAAAAAAAAAAAAAAATGCACGCACACACACACAAAACGCAATGACCCTCTGCATAAAATCTGCCAGCAATGAACTTCAGCTGCTTCACGAACAAAGAGATAGACCTATTTGTGTGTTGACACACCCATGCAGTGATGGCATTTTCAGTGATGTATGACATTTTTTTAGCTTACAAAAGTTGTATGTTCTAATTTATATTTGCTTTGTTACAACATTTGTCATATCCTGTCATTGAGATGATAACCCTGTTCATGACGCGAACACTCTATAAAGACAAATTTTCAGAGGAAAAAAAAAAATCTTTCAATTCACACATACAATGTAACTGTACATTTGTAATGTGTTTCCTGTCTTCGTACCACTCCAGTATCCATAGAAGAGAAAAAGAAATATTAATCAGAGAGAAACCATTTGTTAAACAAAGAATTCAGCATTTCCTGTTTTAGCATTGCACACCTCTATCACACCAGAAGACAGCATTTCCTGCCTGTTAAGGTAGTCATGCAGTATTATGCTCTCTATTCATTGTGACCTCTAGATGAACCCTATCGATACCATACTTCTGACTACACCATTTTCTCCCCATATATGAAGCATACACAAGGAATATTGCAAAGTACAATGTAACGTCACAAACAATTTACTCTGCAACACATTACCCATCATAATCTTCCCTTGTCCTGTATGTATTTCCATGTCATTCATTTAAGTATGTACATGAACAAATTTTACTCCCTTCTGGGCCCCTCTCTTCTCACTGGATGCACAAAGTTTGGCATCTTACCATCGTAGTGCATTGGGTAGTAGTTCATTGTCGCTGCTTTCCTACGGCCACTTCGTTTTCTTATTATTCCAGAACAGACTGCCCAGATCAAAGCACCAGCTCCACCGGTTGCAAAGGACCACACAAAATAATCCTGGGTACGTGTACCAATCCAGATATGGCTAGGATGCCATTAGTCCACAGAACGCACGCCACCACCGCCGGCAGAAACAATTACGGATCATCATCATCATTGATCGCCACACTACCTGTCGGTGCGTCTTCTGTAGCTGATCTGCACATTAACACCATTCAGTATTTACTCCGAAGGACTTCCATGGAAAAAACAAACAACAAATACGAACGCGACAAGCAGACGGGGTGCAGAGGAAGGAGGGGGGAGAGATGGGGGAGAAGGAAAATAGGAGAGAAAATGGGGGAGGAGAAGGGTATAAAGGTGTGTAGCAGGGGCACCGATGTTCTATCTGATTACACACAAATAGCTATCGTCCCTGTCAGCTGCAAGCGCGGGGCCACTAAACCACAATTTGGTGTTGTATCACTTACTATCCAATAAGAGTATCAAAGGGTACCTACTGGGGCCTGTCTTAGCGATCACCAATGGGGGCTGCGTACTTTGGAGGGTTCATGGAGCGGGGACTTCAATAAGCATTCAGGGAGGACAATCGTCTGCAGAACAATCCTCCTTCCTTTTCTTCTCCCTCCTATTCAGCCCCAGTTAAAGGAGCTCCTTGATAGATTTTAATCCAGCAGCATTAACGCTTGCGCCTTTTCAGCTGGATAAGTGCGCGGCTAGGCTCCCTCCCACACTGCCCCCTGTCCCTTCGGCACAAAGACCCAATGTTTAGCGGGTCTGGCAAACTGGAGCACAAACTTGAACGGATCTCGTCATCACTGCCACCTTCCATTACTTGCTCGCTGGATAAATGCTGGGATGGGACACCGCACAGAAGCAAAGTTTGTCGACAAGCAGTCAGACGGCAGGCAAGGGTCTCGTAATGAGCCTACGACCTACTTGGCTCCCACTTTACTCCATATTACATAATGAGCCATTGGCATTATTGATTCAGAGGCAAATGCACTATGGGAAATTGTCATACATTCTCTACTGTCTACTGACTTGCCTTTCTATTTTTGTGAGAGAGAAAGTTGCAACAAATTGCTCCACTCTCTCAAATACACACAAAAGCTTTTAGTACAGCATGTCAACATCGTGATGGGGGTATAACTGTCTTCATTATGAGCCATAAGGACGGCTGAAGAACATCAAGGGATATGGACATCTCTCAAAGACAGTATGAACTGTGAGACTAGGGTTGGCAATGTTTTTGTACTTGCCAAACAGAGCGGGACCAACAGGCAAAAGGTCTGACATTTCCACAACAACAGAGGGCTCTCTCTCTCTCTCTCTCTGTGCTAAATGAGTCTACAAGATGTGAAAGCCAGTTCCAACTTACCAGAAAAACAAAACCATCTATGCCATATCTTAAAATTCTCTAAGGTTACAGATGTCACTTTTGCGATAAAATGAGAAACCACTGAAAACCTTTAACATGGATATCACAGGCATTTTTCCATCTTATCGCCACATCCTTGGTTGGTATTATGATGGAGCTTTGGTCAGGAAAAAATGTTTTTGTGATGGCAGCATGGCATCACATTGATTGGACTCAATCTTCTAGCCGCTGTTTGACACCCAATGAATTGCACATGCCTAGTACTGCCCCAGAAAATGTTTGAACTAGTACATGTGGTTTGGTATTTCCAGCAGAGATGGTCACATGGTTAATGCAGGTGCTAAATTCACCCTACGCTCATGCGTCTTCTTCCCCTGACACAGGAAATATTCGTATTGTTTGGTATGCTTCAAATTGTCCTTGGTTGTCTTCTAATTTTTGTTCTGCACTGGTGTACGGGAGAGACTGACAGGTGTTTTAAGTTTTCACAGAGGATGGACATTTGCAGTGTACCACAGGAAAACACCTAAAAGTTGATAAGGTTGCTACAATCAAAGAAGAATATGGTATGAAATGACTCTTCTTCTATTTTGGACCAAGAGCATAGAACTCTATCATTTATTCTTTCAGTATCTTTGGTGTGCTATCGGGATATCACATATACTGATAAGTCTGCACACTTTCAAAACAAAGCTGTTAACTATTTCTGGGAACTAAAACTCACTGAGAAACAAGAAGTTGGTGTTAACCCGTTGAGGATGGGTTGATTTTGCTACAACACGCATTTCCCATAGAAACCTGCCCGAGTATACTCGGGACTCGTCCTCAACGGGTCAAACACCTCAGATCTCTGCAAGTCTTTTGGAGACACGCCTATAGATATCACTCACATCTCATGTCCAAGAAAGGCAAGTACATGTACAGCGTGTATGTAATGAAATATGGATGTGTTTTCCTCACTCCACTCTAAATCAAATTGAATACCAAGTGACATATTCTTGGTTAGTTTATTTTGGGAGGCTTTTTTCAAACCAAAATGTGGAATTTTTATTATTTTCAGGGATGCCAAACTTGCACGCAGCATTGCAGCATTCTGAGGGCTAAAAAGTGCTCAGTATTTTTGGTGGAAGTATTTTCCATGAAACCTGTTGTATTTTTGGTAAAAAGCACTACAAAACACTACAAAAAGCAACACTTGGCATCTGTTTTGTTGAAATAATTTTCCTTGTACATTTGCTCAAAATCTCTATTTTGAAGATGCACGCTATTCATTTATGCTAGACTTCACACATGTGAAGAACATTTCATAGAATATTCATACCAGTTGAGTGCGCAGGGTTTGCCTCAAAATGTATGTGCATGTGTATGTATGTGTGTGAGAGTGCATATATACACGTGCATTGGGGTGGGGGTCTCTGTGTGATTAGAGAAATGCAAGCCTGAAGAAAGAGGTCAACTCGGAAGGACCCCCACCCCCTGGGGGGAGTGAAGACAGTAATGAGGTGACGAGTAGCACGCGAGGAAAGAACGCATTCAGCAATCCAAACACACACACACACGCACTCATCATCGTCATCACCATCATTGTGTTGGATGCAGCTCATTCATGTCCCATGCAGTGTTGTGATTCTAACAGTAATACACCTTTTCTCTCCATGATACTTTAGTTTACACGAGTGCAATGAAGTACAGTTGTAATACTTTAACTTAGATAGAGGCAATCTGAAACTGTAACTCCACGTGTAGAATGGTACGGATTTAGAATGGGATTGCTCGGTGTCATGCAAAATTGAAATAAAGGAAGATAAATGTACATCTGCTCTATTTGAGTAACTGACATGAGGATATACCACAGCTAACAGAGTTATCATAAAAGGCTATTAACTTGACAGGCATTTCTATTGACAGTGGAAGTATTCTACTGTGAAAGTAATTGCCTTCTCTGAATGGTATTCAAGTAAATAGAATGGTTTGCCCAAGGTAAGCTGCTAGTTCTCAGATCTCATATCTGAGTAAACTGGGACACTGCCAAAAGAGAAAAAGAAAAGAACGGAAGGAAAAAAACAACAACAGCAACAGCCTACTCCATCCTCCATTACGCAGGAGGGCATAGCCCCGAAGCGCTGAAAAATTCAATGCATAGCTATCAGTGGAAACGGCTCAGTTCGAAAACTGTGAATTCCAAAGCCCCAGAGGGAACATTTCTGCAGGCAAATGTTCTCCCGGACTGAATTCATGAATAGCTGAGCAATTCTTGTGAAATGTTAAGGTATGCATTGACGGCCCAACCACAAGCCACTGGCAAGCATACCGGTAGCCAAAGACTCCACGGTAGGCATCAAGTCAATTTCTCAGGGCTGCTGAAATGGGATCTGTCTCAGTCGGTTTTGCTCTCAAAACCAGTGATCCTACGTCAGTGAAATGCGTCAATGAAAGAGCTAGGCGCGAATGCTGGAGGATCGAACGAGGGCAGCGTGCTGCTGGAACTGCTCTACCTGGACTATCTTGGCAACTTAGCAGCGTGGTATGCTTTGGAGATGGCACTACAAAGTGTAACTTTGTGGTAAAAAGTGATGTAAGTGTGCTTAACTTACTGAAGCTGACACTTAGGCCTACTCTCTCTCTTTTTTTTTTTTTTTTTTTTTGGGGGGGGGGGACCCCAAAATAATATTGAAAAAAAAATCATTTAATAAAATATTGAATGACAAATGACAATAATCAAGATATGCCCCCCTTGGGCTTTATAGGGTTAAGAAAACAACACTGTTCACTGCAACATAGAGTGTAGTGTGCTTGCTGTCGCCCGATTGCTACTCACACCGTATTACTGTAAAACATGATATATTCGCGGCATGAAACTTTCGCGAATTGGGGCCAACAGCCTTTTTCATGGCATGAAATTTTCGCGAATAGCCACTGGCGTTCAATGCATGTAGTGTAGACAAAAACTTTCGCGTGCATTTTAATTTCGCGAATTTTGGCGCCCGCGAAATTCGCGAAATTAAAATGCATGCGAAAATTCCTCATTTTACAGTATACCTTATATATCTCTTCATATGCTGTCTAGTATCAACAATCCATACAATGACCAGGTGGGAAAACTGTATGGCGGGATGCACAGTAAAGACAAATGAAGGAAACTGTTTCATAGAGAAATATCCTGCCTAAGTCACTATTTACTTCAGAATCAATGGTACCGTAGCATTGCGACTGGCAGTATTGACAAGCTAAATTTCAAGACTGATTTTAGCACCAATTAGATTCTTTTTTAAACATTACCACAACCCAAGTAAAAAAAAAAAATTATATCCATCTATCTATCTATCTATCTATCTATCTATCTATCTATCTATCTATCTATCTATAGTCTATCTATCTATAGACATATATATATGTTCCCCTCATTTCCCCATCTCCAACAACGGAAACGCACTTCTTCCTCTATTCTTTCTCTTCTCCACTGACCCCCATCTTCCCCTTTTTTTTCCACTTCTTGAACACCATCATTCTCCTCCCCTTCTTCACTCCACCCTCCCTTCCTTCTCCTTTCTTCATCATCTTTTCACTTATTCATTCTCCTCCTGCTCTTCCTCTTTATATCAATCAATTCTTTACATCATCAAGCTCATTGATATTTTCTAACGAAAGCAAGACATCTCAATCAAGCATGAAACAATACATGATGTACTTCCAACCAAAAGCACACTTGTAGGTTCTGACAAGAAACAACTGTGGGACATCTCGCATTGTTCATGGTTTGTTTGTTTGTTTGTTTGTTTCATTTCCATCTGAGAAGATGGCTGGATGTTCATGGTTCATCATGTGATGCCAAGAAAGAGAAGCAAACTGCACATGGGGGAGACGTGATCCGCAATTCACTGATGCCTAAAAATCACCACTAAATTAAATGAGACTCTGGCACACAGAAAGTGAAAGACAATTTGTTTCCTGACAGTATTTGAGTCTCTTTATGACTTGCAGTTACCTACTTTGTCTCTTTTCCTTCAAGTTTGCAATCTGGGTATCAATCATGACCGTTTTTGGCAAACACTTTGAGAAAGAACGACAGCTGCGGAAGACTCTCCTGTAAAGTCAGTCAATTCCCACGTCATTGCAGAGAGACCCCTTCCATGTCAGGGGTCGGCAGTCAGACTCTCATGAACCCGAGAAAAAAAGGTCAAAATTAGCAGACAAGAAACGTGGTTGAGAGATTAGTGCCTGCCTTATTTGGGGTCCCGAAAAAAAAAAATGACAACAGAATGAAGCTTAATTTGGCGATACGTTCGGCTTTGTTTTGTCAATGCACGTAAAAAAAAAACTTTTCTCCCTTGTAAAGATTCAGAAAAAAAAAAAATGGTAAGCTGTCTGCCGTTCTCTGATCAAATTTGCCAAGCGTGACATTTCCATATCATCAACTTTGTGCTGATGCTATTACTACACTGTCTTCAATCATGCTATGAATTAGCCTTCCCAAATGCTCCCTTGTTCAAAGCCTATTCCATATTTTAATGTTTGTGTAACATTTTTCAGAAAGGGGCTACGTAAAATTCTGCTTCACATTATACTGGCGGCTATGAGTGGGAAATAAGGTCCTCATTTCATTCATTCTGAGTTCTTCCTTCACAAGGTTAGTTTGAATCAAATTTATTTGTTCCTGTACATTTGGGGGACAACATGGACAACATTTTGGGTGCATTTATCTAAAAATTTTCTGAGGCAGAATTGTGATCCTAAACGTGTTTGAGGCATTTTCGGGTGATAGATATTAAAATGCTTTTTCAAACGCGTTTAGAAATGATTTGAAATACCATTCAAAGGGCATTTTGAAACGCCTTTGAGACCACGATCGCCTTTCTGAGAGTGGATATTAAAATGAAATGCTGTTTTGAAATGCGTTTATATCTCCGAGCTGCCAAAGTACCTTCCAAGCAGTATACAACCCACAGGTTACAACATGGGCCTCAGTTGACCTCTGCTTCATGTGTCGAATTACGCAAAACAGCTGCACAGAGACAACACTCAAATCGCGATTCCATAATGGGTAGATAAGCGCAGCCCCCTCAGAATCGTGTTTCAAACCAAGTTCGCGAACACCATTCCAAATGCGTTTTGAAATGTGATTCTCTCTCTCGAGTTATATAAACGCAGCTTATACCATCGACAAGGACTTCACATCACAGAGCATTGTTGGACTGTTAACGATCAACGCCATTGTCAGGCACACTTGCCCTTTAGATTACACATCGCCTGTCACATCAGATTTGTATGTTTGCAAACAATGAATGCCACCAACAAAGTTGAGAATTCAATTTGGGGGTTTTGTTATGTGTACATGATTATGACTCATTGTCACCATCCCTGCTCGTAAACACTTACAGCTGCCTTAAATTGGCAACGTCTGTGATCGAGCACACACAAAACCTTCATCTTTGCGCCAGACTCACATTTTGACGGCATGAAAAGAAAAGAAATGACCCAAAGAAAAGACCCAAAGATTTAATTTTACAGTCTAGGTTCTGAATGGTAAAAATGTTGCATTGTCCTTACACCATTGAAGGCCTCAACAGAAATAAGGATGAAGAGGCAATAAATTGAAACATCTACAGGATGACAAAATGAGTTGCATGAACAAATCAACAGCAGAACTGAAGACAGGGTATAATGGATCTCTCTTTTTTTCTTTTTTAAACAAACTGAATGTCACCAGCTTTGAGGCTCATGAGTGTAGGCATATCTATCGTTATATCAATGGGGAGTGGCCACAAGCAAACACTTGTCATACTTCTAGACATTTCTCTTTCAACTTCTGTAAACACCACTTTGCACAATAGCAGAAGTGGCAAACTTATGACAGGGCCATCCATCATCGTGAATATTTGGGGCCTCTGGCTTTCGACGGCCGCTGCGCTGCAAGCCAGGAAACGTAGAGCCACTCAACCGTACCATACTTGTTTGTTTGTGTGTTTTGTTTGTTGGCACAGCTTTTGTTTCTTTACAAATCTTCAGAGGTGGCTGGGGGAAGTTTGCCTCATGATGAGGTGAATTCGTAAGTAGAGTCTGACCTCAACCACTTATTTTCACGGACACATAGCTAATGGTATAGAAACAATTTCTTGAGGTAAAAAGGTAGTAGGCCCTTCTTACAGGTCAGGTGGGGATATCTTTTAAATCTGTTCTAAACAGATATGAAACAGAATTAAATAAAGTTTTCACAAGCACATCAGATACATTTTTCAAAGACTTTGTAACATTTTGGTCTTTTTCAAAGAGTAAGGTTTGTCTGATTGGAATGTTTTTTTTTTCTCTCTTCATTTTTTTTTTTTTTTTTTTGGGGGGGGGGGGGTTAAAATTAAGAAAATGCGGAGTGGGATTCTTTACTATGAGAAGGTATAGGGTTTTAATCAGCCCTAAAGACCGCAGACCCAGGACCTGTGTGTGCCTGGCAACATGCCCAGACTGCACAAAGGACAGGCAGGGTGAAACACAGGTCACAGGGGGGACAGAACACACTTTTGAAAGGGTGGAGGAAAATACCAATTTAATGAATTTTGGCACATGTAATTTGAGCCTATTTACCGAAACACTCTGAGAAAGCCTGCAAATCTGAAATATTTGGCCCACAGTGCGAAAGAGATTAGCACAGAAACTGGCAAAGGAAAGGGCTGCTGTTAAACAAACTCTATACCATACCTGGGTGTGCATAAACAATGAAAGGGGAATAACTGATAAGGCATAAACCCCAAAGATCTATCAAACTTGAGGCCATTACCCAGACAAGGGAATTAATACAGTAACAATTTGGATTAAAGTGGGCATAAACCATACATAATTTCTGGATGATTAACAACATCTAAAGTTTCCACACAATAGTAATTATGACAGAATAACACAATTTATCAACAACTATAAAGAACCACAAAATAGCTTTGAATGCTACAAGGTATGACTGGCCACAACCATGGCCATTGGACGTATGATAAGTTAAAAGACCCCAAAGGTGCTGCTACAAAACCATAACTGAAACCAAAGATATTGAAATTGAATAAATCTGATGAAAAGAGACTGTGGGGCTCAGACATGGAAATCAGGGATGCCGTGTTAAAATCCACACAGCATATTATTGCGTTATTCCAAATTTACTTCAGCATGGTATTGCCACCTCATAATAACTTTTGTTATCATCTTCTGTGAGCTCTCAGAACAACACCTGTATAATCCTGCTTTACCCAACAAAATTACTATGACTCTTGGAGAAAAGAACAAAAGTTGCTGGCTGCAACGCCATGATATCTGCATCATCTAGCTCATCTCAATCCCACCTAAATCCCAACTACAGTTGAAAAGGACAACTGACTGCATAATTTTCATTTTATTCTGACCTAGTAAACTACTGCAGGCCAGTAAGGGGCTTTCCCTTCAGCAGAGTAAACTGCATGTGATGTCGGCCCCTGGATTGCAGGTCTACTGCAGAAGCTTCTGTCTCGCACACTTTTACTAGATCTGGACAAAAGTGATGACTGATCTTCATATGAATGAAAAATAGAGTTGCTGGGTATGGGCCTGAATGAGTTCAGAGATTCTGATAAGCACAAACTGTAGAAGATATGATTTTATTTTGAATATATTGACGTAATACATGTATGTGCCAGTATACACTGTATATGCAAATTATAAGATTTCATCTAAGATCATAGGAGGGACAATAAATTTTTGCTCATTCTCCCCCCCCCCCCCAAAATATATATAGGTTCCTGTATACTTCGCAAATAGCCCACCTTTACTAATGTTTCTTGTTCGACACAAACGGAATATCCTCTTCCAAATATAGAGGAAAATGTAGGGACCATATAGTATACCAATGTAACCATATTCTTAGCATTACAATTTATTCTTGAAAGCTAACGTGATGAAAAAGGTTCATGAATATACTCTTTTCACAGCTGCAGTTCCATAACATCCCCTCCCCCTTTTAACCCAATGATTGTGGGAACTGGTTGTGCTGTGTTTAAAGTCTATACGGTATTTATTACAATATGTCAAAAGCAACAGGTTCATTCTAACCTTGCTCCTTTCAACTATTGATAAACTCACTTCCTCCCCCTCCCTAGCCTCCTCTGCTCAAAGTTTTAGCTCCCACAAAACCAACTTCCAGTGTGCTCAAGCAGCTCTCGGAGAACAACAATCACGGGTCTGCGAGGCCAGCTCCAAAGTTTTCAGGGGGAGTGGGTCTCTGAGGAGAGGGTGTTATCGGGGCCAACTGAACTTGAGAGAAAGTGCTAAGGGTCACAGGGCAATTGTATTGAAGTGAAGCAGGTAGGACAACCATCCCACAGAGATGGGGACTGCTGGGAAGGATTAGGGCTCTCATACACCAGAAACTTAAAGCTGCACTTCCACATCACAACAACATGTTTCAACATCACAACCGTCATGCTTGTGTCCTCTATTTAAATGTTTGTTTCGAAGGGGCAGTGGAATTCATGATATAAATCATGAACACATTGAAATGCAGATGGACTGTTATTGCCGACATTTGTTCATATCTGGCACTACTGATACATCAGCACATAACACTTTCATTTAAAAATATGGCATAAACAATGAATTCCACAGGTAGACCAAATAAAATGCAGGGAATAAAAGCTGTAATATTTGCATTTTTTTCCCCCACTTTTGGTGAAAATAATGAATGTAATGATTATCCAATAATGATGATTCAATCAAAATCTTATGAATTAATTGTGTCATTTTTGACAAATTATGCTTCTTCAGGTGTGGGCCATATAATATACAAAGGCAAGCTCATAACTGCATAACACCTAATTAACTGAACTGCACTTGCGAGAAATGCACATGTATGTATACATTCAATGTTCATTTCATTTCCATGTCATATCAGACACCAGAGAAACAGAAATAGATGATTCCACCTTTAAAAGCTAGTTTTCAATAGGTCTTTTTGACGCCTTCAAAGTGAGTCCTGCTGTTCGATGGGAATTGGTAATACCGATTCATGGCTACGCCTAGATGGTGTGATCGGAGGTTAACAGCTCAGAACAGATGTGCTGCCCTCGTGTGGAGTCTTATCCCCTGACAGCTTTTTTGGCAGTCAGATGTGGTGTTCCCCCTCATGCATGTCGCCGAATCATCACGATCACATCGCTGAAATATCCTTTTTTCCCCCTATCAAATCCCTATCATTGCTCACCTCTCATACACAAAAGTACTGTATGAGCTGTAATTTTCGCGAGGGTTTAATTTTCGTGAATTTCGCGAATCACAGATGGATCGCGAATTCAACAACACATGAAAATGTCACGATGCAGTTGGGTGGTAGTGCATTTATGTTAGCATCGGCATCAATTCGTGAAAATGTCTATGACCTCCTCATTCGCGAAAATATCTGTACGCGAAAATTACAGCATATACAGTACAATTCTTAACTGCCAACCAGACTGCCCCGTAGCTGGACAAAGTGAATGTCATGCTTCAAGGACCAGAGAATGGAAAAATGCTCTGGATCCTATATAAGTCAGCGGCATATTCTGATTCAAGTGTCAGAGGTCATAGCCAGCATTATGCACAGCTCTATGCAACAGGAAATATAAAAAAAAAAACAAGGTAGAACTCAAATGATGTAATAAAAATGGCTAGTGATGACACCAATGACACTTTTGGGTTAGAAGAATGTAGCATTCACAAGGAAAATTTATCACTGAAATATAAAACTCTTTCCTATGCAACGAAAAAAAATAACCAAATCATATACTAACATCCTTTTGTCAAATACCAGTTGTAAGCTCATAGGTAAACTGCTAAAACATGTGCAATCCATTTCATTAAAAACTATGTCAGTTTCTATGTCCGTGTATCTCTTACAGAATATCTATGCAGCAAATTACTAAAATCTTTTGGAAGTTCATTCCTCATAATATGTAACATATACGGGTAAATTATTGATGCTCTATGCAAATGTAATGTGACAGCGGAGTGTCGTCTTCATGAATAGGGTGCCTGATGGCATTGAGAACATCCGGCAAAGAAAGGAACAATGGCAACAACAAAAGCAACATCCCCTTGCAGTCGGCACTGTGGGAGATAACACAGAGAAAGACTCCATCCCTTGGACTCATGAGGTGATGTATTATTCATGTGCACAGAGTTGGCAGGTCAATGCCCTTCTGGCTGTCTCCTTGGCAACTAATTAGATGTGAACAGTGTGCCTTTTTTTTGGGGGGGGGGGGGGGGGTGGGGGGCAAAAAAATTTGCTATGCAGTCACGACTCTCTCTCTCTCTTTTAGCAGCAGGCTTCCACCTGACTGGTGATAATATCGCTTCCCAATGAAGCGACTGTTTACAAGCTTCCCAGCTCTCAACATGGCGGATCTATCTATGCACAGCAACCCCTGTGAATAGGGATACAGTTGTATTCTGTTTACTTTTACACATTGTGACTGGGATGTAAAGTTATCTTGGGTTCACACTGGTTAGGATAACTGATGGATACGGATTACATATTCATTACAATAGTAATATAAAAAGAATATATGATCTTAAAAATGGTATGCATATTACACACATTAGGGAAAATGAAAGTGGCAATTAGCATGGACGACATGAACACATCACACTGATATTAATCATTTTGGTAAATGGAAGGAAAAAAAATGTTTGTAACTGTTGCATTTCACTAAAATAGCATTTTGATAGGTAGTTTTTTAATCAAAACTTATGAGGTACAGATGGTATTTGGCATATAGTGCGGCTTATCAACCATCGGTACTGCAATTCCCATTAGGTCTCCCTGTCATCCAGTTGGGAACGGAGCTAACGAAGCAGGGCAATGAAGCCGAGAGTACAGTTGTCCCAGATCCGGCAATGGCACTCAGGGTCTGCCCAAGATATCAGCAGTAATCTGGGTTATTGATGTGGGTGAGGGATATACGATATATATATATACATCACACATATATGTGTACATATGCACATATATATATATATATCTATCTCTATCTATCTATCTATCTATCTATCTATCTATCTATCTATCTATCTACCTATCTATCCATCTATCTATCTTTCTGTCTGTCTAGCCAGTTATATAGCCAGCTAGCTAGCTATTTACACACACAGATATTATAAAGAATTTGATCCCCAAATGGGCTAAACATCACATTTAAACATCTTAAAGTGAATCCATATCTCACTTGAAATGTAATGAGGAATATTCTTATCAAAAAGTCAAGATTAAAATTATCCCATATCATCTTAATTACTTTCTTTGTTTTCAGCAGCTTCAATCACTAATATCTCAACTTGGCAAGAATGGAGTTGACTCCTTTTGTAATCAAATTCTTTACTATATGCATACTCTGGCCCTGGCATGCTTATATATCTATAGGACTATATTCATGAAGAAAGATAGATAGAAAGAGAGAGAAAGAATATACACAGACATGAAGATATATTACTAAAATCAACAAAATGCAGTCTTAACAGTTCATGGACTTTGCATAATATAATGTGGTCAATTCACACTTTAAAACATGTGCTCCATCCATGACTGCTTGGAAAGTACGTATGGTAAAAGGATCGCAAAATTTCACGGATTTGCCTTTGACTTTGCACTATTGTGATGCATTATTAAGTTAGCGTGATTAGATGAGCCTTGATGGGCGAGTAGCGGAGGGGAACAGCATTTTAATTTTGGGAGAGAATTTAAAGATGAAATCTCATCCCATGTACCCACAGACTTCACAACAGAACAGAGGACATCCACTGACAATATATGATAAAAGATTTTTAAAAAAGGTATGAGAGAAAAGCCACCCTATTGGTAAACTTGAATGAATAAGATTTAACATCAAACATAGACAGCTATCGAAACTTTGATTACAACTGGACATTTGTTTATACATACAGAGAAAAAGACATGGTATTAGTATTAGTTCAACTGTCAATGATATGGCAAATATAACATATCATCTGTAAGAGTTAATGTTAAATTGATCACTCCAGCTACACTCCTGCTCTTCATTTAAAGTCACTTCAAGACAGAAAATGTGCTTGATCTGGAGACTTGTGAGAGAGAGACATCATCATCTCATCTAAATTGCATGGCGTCCTGTTGGTGCCGCAAAAGCGCCACTTTCGTACTTCTTACAGAGGAATGTTTTTTTGTTGTTTGTTTGTTTGTTTGTTGTTTTTTTTGGGGGGGGCCCTGGTTTAAGTTTACAAACTTGCATAAACTTTGAAATTCAACTTGCCTGAATGGGAAATGACTTCACGCCAAATAATACATGATAGAGTCCTTGCGTGGTGAATTTCATGTGGAGTCACGCATCAAGAGGCAAATCAGCACCCTGGTGGGAGAGCTTGGCAAGCTCATTACATGACACGTTTTATGCAGCTGTCATGACATACTTATTAATGTGGCTACACATTATCGTCTGGAATTTACGAAATGTTGCCTCATAATAAAACAGTCAAGGCACTGTTGAATCTAATAACTGCTGCATCTGAAAAGAGACAACAGTTTAGCTGTACAGCATAGAAATCCACAGCTCATCCTTTCTTTTATTCTCTCTTAACACATCAGCAAAATATGAAAACTATTCAGCTAAACTGGCACCAAGAAGGAAAATATCCCAACACACAACCAACGCATGCAGCACATACCAGTACATGCTTCATTACATTTATCTGTGCCATGTTCTCATTGCTTTGAATCGTTAAAGAGCGCTTATTTTTATTTTTAAAAGCACCAAAATGGAGTCAACAGGTCTGTAAAGAAAGAAGAATTTGACAGTGTTTCTGGGGAACACCAATACCCCATCTAAAAGGCATTAGAGTCCCCCCAAAACACGGCACAACCTTGAGAGGCTGTGCTGTGTTCACACCAGACGATGGGGACTATAAATGTTCACGGCACAAAGCATTTAGCAGGGGTCTGGAGTGAGTCTGGCATGAATGTCATGCTAGAAAGGCTAGCATGAATTGAGCACAACCTCTAGAGATTGTGCTGTGTTCACACCGGATGAGGGGGCTTGGTGTGAACATGGCGTGAACACAGCACACACTTCCGGTGACCTACTACATGCGCTGCTTGTGGCGGAGTGCGCACATACATGCGCATGAGAAATTGCCGCCTCTCTCGAGGAGAAACGCTCGCCCAATGGTTTCCATAGAAACGTATGCCAACCTTGCACTAGATGACCGGAGAGTTGTTGGGCATGTCCTCCGGAGGTCCTCCTGAGGTCCTCCTACACAGGGGGACTCTAAACGGAATACAAGTCATCTCTCATGGTGTCCTACATGAAATTTGAGTAGCTGTCTTGGTCACATGACCATGGTTTTCCTCTTGTCACTATCCTAACATTATGAGTGAGAAATACTACTAATTCATATTTCTCTCTGACCTCTGTCTATGCTTTCCATACACAGTGATGTTTGTTGTGTTCCTAAAATTTGTCTAAAACAGGGAAAGATAATTCTGTCATCTGTATTCAAGAAAGAGTCATCTTATTTTTTTTCCTCTTTTCTTTTCTTTTCTTTTTCACTGAGAATGTGCAGTACAATATTGTTAAAAGTCACATATGATCCATGCCTGGCTATCATCTGTTGCATGTCTGATGCTGTGTTGAATGACTGGTATATTCACATAGTTGTAACTACTGACAATCAATTGGTAATTTCAGCCAAATCTTAACTGTTCTGTTGGAACTTCTGCCTTTAATCAAAAACATAGCTCCTTATCAGGCACAGAAGATTCTCTTGGAAATCTATTAGAGGGAAGATCTGCAGGACAAAAAACAGACTGCATCAAAAGTTATCATCAAGGTAAAGTGAATTACGTATGCCAATTTCTTTTAATTACAGTGCCACACTGTTGCTTTTGTCTGGTTATGAGTACACCATAGATCTTGATCAATACTATGTATATTTCCACAGAAACACTTATGAATGCAGGACATTTAAAATGCTTCCCATTCCTTTCTCCTACAGACCAATTCAAAATGAAATTCAGACTTTCACAAGACAGAACACATTCATGAAGCAACCTTCATGGCCACAGGGTAGTTCCACACTCAAATCACCAGAAATCCCTTTTTTCTCCTTCCTTTTTTTTTGGTCATACTACCCCTTTTTTTTCCATACTATGCAAGCGTGCAATGGATGGCAGGGTATCCCATGACTTTTAGATTTGTTCTCATGCTGGGAGAATTAAGGTCTCGCAAAACAGGCCTCTACTGCTCCTGACAAGGCAACGTGTCAAACGATTCCTCGGATTTGAACTGCAGGTCAGCCGTAGGAATCGGTTTATTCCGTTACGGCCAGGGAACGCCGTCGCAGAACAACAACACCGTGTTATTGTAGGCTGAAACTCCATCCCGGGTGCAGGCTGCCTGGGATGTACACAGAACTCTTTGGCAGCGAAAAGCGCGCAGCATTCGGTTTATCTGTTGAATGCGCTGCTGGTTCTTCTTTCTCTCTCCTTCTTTCCCCCTGTCTCATGCATTCAAGTTTTCCACAATGATCAAATTTCAAACAACTTTGAAAGCTGGTGTGTCTCTCTTCTTTGTTGTTGTTTTTTTCTTCCTCCTCTCATTGGTTCAATATCTCAACCATTACACAATTTCCCTCAGCCAAATTTGCTGTGCACAGTTCCATTCTCCTTTCTCTTTCTCTTCTTCTTCCCTATGTGCTTCATTTTTTTCTTTCTCCTTCTCCTTTCTCTGCTTCCATTTCCACCATGATGGCATTTCAAATGAACCTATCTCATGGCAGTAGAATTTTGAAACCCCCTACGCATCTCTTCCCTCGAGTCACTCGACGAGATGAAAACTAAAGCCAGACCCAAACACAGATACTGAATCCCCTAACAAAATATTATCATGGTGTAGTGTTGGTGTCAGCAAAGTTTGACAGATACTGGAAGAACATCATTTGAGTTGCTCAAGTTATAGGTATATATATATATATACATATATCTGCAGACACTGAGAAAACAAACCACCCTTCTGATTCTTGTGAAAGATGGGTAAACAAAGGAATAAAGAAGAAGGTGCAGTGAGAGAAAATATCAGCTTCCAAATATAACATCCTAACTCGACATACATGTCCATGGGAAATATGTCAAAGTGAAGTAAATTGCAGCTCTAGGCAGTATTTTAACATATTGCAAAGCTTTCAAACATTTCACCAAGACTTTAACTTACAAAAGTATAGGAGGTCCTTAATATTGATTTTTGTTATCTCTTGAAACTCTTCATCCATCTATCAAGCTATCTACTTTTCTGTACTCATGGTACACTTATACAAGATTTGGAACCTGAAAGCTCAGAAAAGTGCAAAATAAAGGTAACTAATGAAATACATAAAACTGGGACTTGCATAAATACCAAAAGTTCAACAATTGATAATCTCTTCATCATATCCTCTTCAAAAAAAATGAAATAAGAGGAAAACATCCATATCTTGTCAACATTTTTACTCGTATTGCAACATTTCACTCTTTGGTTTCACGTTTGACTTCATCAAGAAGAATTGATCACTCCATTTGCATAAAATCATATCACATATTCAAAAGTTATGATAAAATGTCACATTTTGCAGATCAGGAGCTACAATTAATCAAACTCATTTTCTTATACCTGTGTCAAATCTGGTGTATCATTCATTTTTAACTTGTAGCTCTTCATCTCATTTTTTTTTCAACATATTTGGTAATAATATTTGAGTTTCTGTCAGAACCATAGATTTGTATATCATATTCTACCCCCATTGATCCTTCCTCCTCACAAAAAAAAAAATTGTAATCAAGCTACAACATACATCTACCTATGTATGTATCCATACATCTCACTACGTATGTATCTGAATTCATATACAAAAATTGTTTCTCAAACTGAGTAAAATCCACATACATTCTCACATACATATGTAAGATACACACACAAACATATCTACACAAACAAACATATCCAGTGCCTATGATATCCAGGACATATATTCAAATATCATGCACCACCATTTCAATCTGATCCTTTCTTCCCTTTTATTCTGATTTCATATCAAGGAGGAGTCACTGGCTGACTGCAAACTTCATGCAAATTGTATGCTTCCTCCGCGCGAGAGACCGAGAGAATGGAAAAAAAAAAGAAGAACAAACTGTCAAGGGAAAAGAATAAAACTGAGAAAGCCTGCGCAAGGGCTCTTGACACCGTTCGCATTGTTTTCAATACATCTGCATTCATTGACAGAGTTTTACATTACACACCCTGATCTGTTCTTTGATCAGATTCTCTTTCCCTCTTCACACTGCATGGGGGGCCTTCTGCTACTCTCTCTCTCCCTCTTTCTTCCTACCTTCCCACCTACAATCTACCACAGGAACTTGAGGGGCCTGTGCTTATTCACAAAGTTCTACCATCCATACTGCCTCTTCAGCCCCTCCCCCTTCTCCTTCTCCATCTACTCCCTCCACCCCCCCCCCCCACCAAAAAAGGAAAAAAAAGAAGAAGTAAAAAGGAAAACAAAATATCCTGGCAAAAACAAACTGTACGTCAATGTGTAAATATATTTCTATGTGCATTTCCATGTGAGATTATATCACCTGATGTGATGTCACTGCAGGCAATATAACAATTCTGATCTTCACTGCATTAGTTAAGTGGTTGCACTATTACCAATCACCAACCAGTATTCATGCATACAATTATCACTCTTCTTTGTGTTATCCCAGATATATATATATATATATATATATATATATATATATATATATATATATATATATATATATATATATATATATAAATTGCAGATAGTAAAAAATAGTGCTGTTCAATTGATGGAACCTGCAAAGAGTAGGGATCAAACCAAACCATGTCGAAATGCCTGCATTGGCTACTTGTACCTGTGAAAATTGTGTATAAAATTGTTTTTCTATGTCGTAGTGTAGTTATCAGTAAACACCTTTCTATCTAAATATCATTCCCTTATACGAAGATACTGTAAAACATGATATATTCGCGGCATGAATTTTTCGCGAATTGGAGCAGACGGCCTTTTCTGCTGCATGAAATTTTCGTGAACTGCCACTGGCATTCAATGCATATAGTGTAGACAAGAACTTTTGCGTGCATTTTAATTTCGCGAATCTTGGCGCACGCGAAATTAAAATGCACGCAAACATTCCTCGTTTTACAGTATAAGAAATCTCCACTCTTCTGATGAGAGTTTACTTAATCTACCAGCTTCACTCACTTGTTCACGTAGAGATCGTTCTTTTCCCATAGCAGCACCAATTTTGTGAAATAGGTTGCCAGATAACCTTTGGGGCTGAGACAGAAACTACGCCATTTGCAAAATCTTTCAAACATTTTCCTGATATTTTAATGTGAAATTTTGTAGAGTGAGAAGGGAGTTCCCTAGGTTATTATGCAGGATGTAAATGCAAATCAGTATTATTATCATCATACCCCTAATGCCCCGACTCCTGGGGGACAACATAGCCCCTCCCCCTTGCCCTATGGAGGGGAAGGTGGGGGGGGGGGGGGGAGGGAGGAGGGAGGATGGATGGGGAGAGGGTTCACAGGGATGTGGGTCAGAACCATTCCCATGGAATCCAGGATCGGATCGCAGCTGAAGAGCATTCAGAGGATCATTGTCAGCGGTATCATCGCAACATCTTCCCCCCCCCCAAGTTCTTTTTTTTTTTCTCTTCTTGCTCTCACAGTGCCTCACATCGTGCTCACTGTATCACTGTTTCTCACTAATGGGATGCAGTCGCCTGCTTTATCGCATGCCATATCCATCTTCTTACACACTGTCGTGGTCTCGCTAGCTTATCGGAAAAAAAGAAGAAGACAAAAAGCGCAAAAGAAAGAGAGAAGTCTGCGAGATACAAAGGGTCTGATAGGGATAGAACATACCAATAATTGTTTGGTGGGGGGGGGGGGTAAGCGAGTGAGGCATGCATTATACAAGACTGTCTTTATGATGATTTTTTTTTTCTCGGACACAAATTCGACTATCACCTGCCTTGGAATCAAGCCAACACTGAATAATTTCTGGTTTTCCTGATGCAACAGACAAGATGAGTAAAAAAACAACAACACATGAAAGCATGTTGTCTTGGAGCAATATCATCACATTCCGTATCTGGTTTTTATAGCTTGCTTTGCTGAAAGAAGTGCTGCAAATAACTTTAACCCTCTGCCTACACTACAGAAGCCAAGTGTGCCGATAGCGTGCACTAATAATGCATGTGAAATTCTAACACCTTGCAGTCAAAGGCTTAATACTTATAAGTATTAAGGTGTATGATATTGTAATCCAATTGAGCAATTGGATTACACATATGACTGATATACAGTTTTGGTCCACATGTAGCGCGAATGTTCTACATGCATCATCAATTCAAATGCAAAGTTACAATGCAATAAGACATGAAACGGACAGAACTCTTGATATCTCAAGTGGTAGCTGTAGGAATAAACGACATACATAATGTGATCGATGTCTTTCACCTTTTTTATGGCAACAGTTCTTTAAAGCATGAATGTTTCTGGCAGCAGACAGGTCATAAAATTTATTCAAATGTATGCCCCTCTAGGTCTTATGCAGCACTAAGAACATAAGCCATGTAATATCCTTACAGTTGCAGTTACCATGGCAACAGCCATTTTGCCATAATATTATTAATTTTCACAGTATTGACACTGAGCATGTGATCCAATTTAGCTAATGTGTGATATTTTTTTCACACGTATGTGAAATGAAGACTTGGTCATTCAATCTAATCTGTTACTCCACCTTCCTGATTACTCCCAACAATTATTGGAATCTACATATTTCAAACATGCCTCTTTAATGCTTGCCGTAAGAAATTCCACAGATGGAAATTTCCTTAGCAACAAGAAATCAAATACATAAACATGGGCATTTTTAAAAATCTATGAAGAGAAACAGGCAATAAAACATGCACACACACACATACAACAACAAAAAATGTAAGACAAAACACTGCTCATATATTGTGTGGACGCCAGCATCCTCTATGACGGATCTCATGTTATCTTGCTTCATTGCTGTCACACCAAACAGCAAGATATTCTGGACTCATGAATGAAACCAAATCCTTGCTACCGACGCATTCCCAAGGCGGAACAGATACAGCCCAACTTCATCCTTCCCAGCTTTGTGGTGTTCCTTCAGTCATATGCTAATGAGGTGCATGATTTATAATTCACTGTTAGTGTTACTCACCTCCCCCCACCCCCCATCTTACAGATTTGCTTTAGACTCAGAGTAAAAAACCATGCCATATTCAAGGTTGCATTTAGCAAACTGAATATATCAAACAGACAAAGCACCGAACATATGAAGGTTTCATTCTTTCCTCTGAAATTTGTTATAACATTACAGGGGTGATGGCAAATCCTAATGTGATAACACCCCTCTTCTCAGTAGTGTTTGCTCTCGATAAAGCGAAATAGATTTCCTATTACTGATAAGATTTTCTGTTCCAGCATAACAGAAACATGATGAGAGAGACTGAAGGTGCAATGAACCTTTCCCATTTCAGCTCAGAAATTACGACTGCCACACAATCACATTCAGACACAGGAACTTTCGTTTCTTGCGTTGCAATGTGAAAAATCGCTTATGTTTGCCATCGTTCACACACACACACACACAAATGAATTCATAATATCTGTTACAAATGACGCGCTTCAAATTTCCAGACTGTGCATGCCTAAACAATGATCAGAGCATGATTATGGGCATCGGAGTATGCAGACCTAGTGCGGCGAGTTGCACGCTGGAATTACAAGAAAAAAAAAATGTTTCTTTGTGCGCCGTTCACACACGCTGCACATAGCAAATTACTTAGTATTGCAACAGTTAGTTACTGGGACTGATTTTTGTATGACGATGTGTTGCGAGAGTTAAATTTTGTGGGTGTGTGTGTGTCCAGATACAAGAATCAATCACTTTTACTTTTGCATCGTGATGAAAACATCAGTATTCAACAATCATTACTTTCAGGTGTGTATGAATGCTGCTAGTAAGGGACAAGAAATGCAGATCTTGCAAAATTCTGCTACAATGATCCACATAACCTGCAAAGAAGTGAACTGCCGAACATTTTGTTGAGCTGTTAAAGTGTTAGGCTCACTAAGATTCACTAAGACATCTGTGCTTTCCCCTAAACTGCAATACTGAATTACAAAACATCAACAGCATACTAGGGTATAAACTCATCACTGAAAGAGGCTGTGTGCACCACATATCAATCTTCAGGGAAATTACTATATGTTGGAGGGGACCGGTTTGCACGGGACTGTTCACTCTGAAAATAGTCTCCCATTTCTGAGACCAAATCATGGTTACTAGCGAAGATAAATTGTTGACGGGACGGGTGCCACAGGTGGGCCATAAATCCGGCAAAACAGCTCCTTAGCAAACCACTGATTACGACAATGTGGTGCAGACAGGGTTCCAGTAATCACACAAATTGGAGATGTTTCAGGCCTATGACGTCAGAAATGTAGTGTGATTGAATACAGAAGAATTAGACCGAGCTGGTGCTTCGGGTTGTATTCTAGCAGTGCCACAGGGACAAAAGATAAGATATGAAAGAACTTTGGAGAGTAAACACATTTTGATGAAAAATTTTCCCCATGGAAACATTTTACAGATAGATAACACAGCCAAGAATAACATCGGTCATGTGACTTAAATTGCTCATGCATGAAATACTATCATTTTACATATAGACCAAAAAAACACACCCTTAATGATTCTTTAGCAAAAGGATGGTATTGCAATAATATTGCTGGACTACTCTATAATAGAAAAACTTACTCACATTTTACAGATACAGGAAACTTGACAATGGTTGTTATGCCAGAGTACAATGCAAGCAAAAGAGTGTTGAAATACATAGTAACCATGAAAGGCATCAAATTCTTTTTCTTAAATGCATGCACCATTTGTTTGACTCACTTGCCTAGCTCAAAACTTGAAGGACCACTCTACGTTGCAACGTCCACAGTCCTTGCGATGCAGAAATCTAACGTCCTCTTTGAATGTCAAGCCTAATGTGAAACATACATAGATATCTCGACATCCCTAGTAAACAATCTGACTGGCTTGAAAGGAAAATCTGAATACACATTGAACATGTAACTTGGCACTCTGTTTCAGTTTTGTGGTGGTAAAAACTTTCGTGCAAGTTAATAGAAAAGGTTGGGGGGTGGGGGCAGTAGACTCTGCTCTCCCGACCCCCTGAAACTATTCTGTCCATGAGTCTAGCCAGTGATGATACATTATCATTACATTCTCCCTCTGGAGCTCTGCTGGCACGGCCTCAGCAATACCTTGCAAATCGCTCTGGCTGTTTGAAGTTCTCCCTCTCTTTGAGTTCTTTTTTTTTCGGAGGCAGGAGAAATCTCGAACGGACAGCTGACAAACACATTGTGTCATACTTCAAACAGGGAGACATCGGGCAGCATTAGCAGGCCGCGTACCAGCGGACTAGCCGCCAGTACACAGGGGAAGTTCAAGCCATTCCTGGAAAGCAAGAAGCAGTCTCTATCCTCAATTCATATCTTCAGTCTCTCTCTCTCTTCCCCTCCTCCCTCCCCTTTTTTTCTTTTCCTTTATCCTCTTTCTTTCTTTCTTTTCTCTCTCTCTTTCCATGATGACCAACACGATGGAAGCTTCGCCTGCAACCCACAACACGAAATTAGCCAGCCTATTTCACTACAAGCAGGATAGCGGTGCGACACACTCTACAAAGCAGGCATGGGCCTGGGATAGAGGTGGGGGGCCAACCCCGGCTGGTCTTGGAGCTGGTGTGGATGTAGGATTCATAACAAAGATACATTCATGAACAGCTGCCGCGACTGAGAAAAGCTCTCCGGCAAACTTTTCTTCTCTCCCTCTCCCTCCTCGCTCACTCCTCTGAAGTTGCCGTAAATAATCTCCTGTGAGTTTCCCTCCGACTCCTGGCCTTTTCTTTCGAGGGCAAAGCATCAGTATCCACTCCTAATTTCCAACGTGATACACATTGTTGTGGTCTATAACCATAACATCAACAATTCCCTGCACGGATGGCTGAAGTAAACGCCGGCACTGCTGTGCGGAACCTCATACACTCGTCACATAGCCAGACTGCTTCTGGATTGTACTCAACAAAATGCAATGTCTTTCATAACTTCTACAACGTGAAGTACTTCACGCTGTTTTCCACCATCCACCAGCTGTCCCTAGTCCATGGGCATAGTCCCCCCTTGGTTTTTGTTCCCCCATTCATGGCATTTATGGTACATGACTTACAAGACGAATAATTCACCTCTCAGTGCATTCACAGTAATTGGGAGTTTGCTACTTAAAGGACAAGTTCACCTTCATAAACATAAGGATTGAGAGAATGTAGCAATATTAGTAGAACACATCATTGAAAGTTTGAGGAAAATCAGACAATCCGTTCAAAAGTTATGAATTTTTGAAGTTTTTGTGCAGTACCCGCTGGATGAGAAGACTACTGCAGTGTATGAATAACTTAGATGTCACATGCGTACAACAATATATGGAAAATATAAAGAGAATTTCACAAAATTCCATCTTTTGAAAAAAGTACACATTCCCCTGACTCGTTACCGACAAATGTTATGCGTAATATTATTCCCCCTGCCTTTAGAAAGAGGCAAGTCAAGTGCTCTTTTATTATGCGAAAAAAGTGAAAATATGTTGAATTTTCTTTTACATTTTCTTTATACTGTTGTACGCATATGACTCACAAGCTGTAGTAGTCTCCTCATCCAGCGGTTCCAACACAAAAATTTAAAAAATTCATAACTTTTGCATTGATTGTCCAATTTTCCTCAAACTTTCACTGATGTGTTCTACTAATATTGTTGCATTTTCTCAATCCTTATGTTTATGAAGGTGAACTTGTCCTTTAATCCTCTTTGGTCACTTGGCTGAGATATCCAAAAACAAAGTAAAACAAAGTGGTCCTAATAAAAGGTGAGACCCACCATTTATTTAAGACCTCTTTGCTTTTGGATATCTCAGCCATTTTAAAGTTGATTTTCATCAAATCAACTTTTAATTCCTCTTACAATTGTATGCTCTTTAACATCCATGTAAGTGGTTTCTAATCATCTCGCAAAAAGTTAAAACCTGAATCCCCACCTCAACTAAAACTATGCCATCCCTCTAAGTGCTCATTATTCAGGTGAAGCTGAATATTGTGTTTCTTGAAATCATTTCTTGGATCTGACCGGAATACACAAACACATCATAGTGCTTCAAAGGCTTGATAAAGCATACTTCAAGTTACCAAAAAAAAAAAAAAAAAAAAAAAGGAAAAAAGAAACTAAATAAGGATGTCTCCTGCACTGTTATTTCTGCAAATACGAGATCTCTACTAGTTAAGTTTTCAGCTCTTAACAGTGTCAGGGTAATGTACACACATTCTGCCCCCATGCTATAATATACTTGTCTCCGCAGTCCATCGATGACATTTAGGAATTCAAAACTACCAGGCATAATGCTAGAGGAATCATCTCAGGAATTTAAGGTTTAATAAGCATGAACTACATTCTAACATACACTTATCATTTCCCTTCAATGTTGACTACTCTTGAATACGACGTGAAGGTATGTATAAATATTCATGGGTTTCCCACCCTAGCATGGCACTCACTGTTATTTGTTATTTTGCCATAAATATGTTACTATCATGCTCTATTATTTTGGGGTCAATCTCAATCTAATTTCACTACTTTGCAAGCATACATAAAAACATGGTCAAAACAGTCCAATTTATCCATGATAAAATCTATGCTGCATCATAAATATATCCCAGTTCGTTTATTTTTGTCTCTTCATTTCTTGAAAAGTAATAGCAAAATGTTTAAAGAAAAAATGACACAAATTCTTGCTTGGAGATTTGTATTATTCTGTTTATATGTGCTACACTAACCTTTTGGACATCATACAGTGTAGGACATGAGTTAGACTGCTCTTGATTTTTAGGAAAGCTGTACCACTGAATGATAGTGCAAATTTAAATATATTTTCTGTATTCACACTTCATGAAACATTACTCTCACGGCAAAGGCCACAAGTTGTCACAATTATTCAAGCAGCAAAATAAAGAAAGCATTTGATGTTTCAAACAATGCCTCTGGCAGGAATAACCATGCAGCCAGCCACACAAACAGGAAAACCACGGCTACCTCATCTATCCAGATCTACATGAGACAGATAACAGACATCACTGGTTATCTCATCATAATAGCAGAAAAAGACCAACTATTCATCATAATTTCATGACGGCAGCAATAATGAGCACATGGCTACCAAGCATGGTATTATGACACTATGATGCTGAGAGTAACCACACAATAGGAGGAGTTGGAAGTGGACTACGACTACAAGTTGTTGTTGTGAAACCACGCACAGAGGACTCGGGGGTTCCTACCTGCCATTCTGGAGTTGACCTGTAGGCCCATGGTTGCACGAGTCTACCACGAATTTTCATCCACAGCTTGAGCAGAGGTGCGCCAGAGAGTTTTAGTTGGTGCTGACTTAAAAATCCAGAGTGGCAGCCAGAGGGTCTGGGAGGGTATGTCCCGCTGCCAAGACCTGGGGGCTCCTTGAAGAGCTCGAGATGCAAAAGGAGTGAATTCCGCCAAAGCGTCTCGAAGTGATGGGAGAAGGAGAAGCCTGCCTCTGTATGGCTGAATACTTTTTTGAAAAGGCTGCTCCGTACCGCGATTAGCTCATGATGCATTGAGCACATCAGGGGTTGCCGAGTGAGGTGCGAGATGAAAAAGCGGACGCGGTGAGAGTGCTTTTTCTCTCCCCTCTCCCAGTCTCTCTCCCTGTCTCCGGCCCGCTCTCACTCCCCGCGCGACATGCAGTGCCATTCAGCACCCCCGCATCCACCGATATGCAAGCAATGGCAAGGTTAGAGGAGACCAATAGAAAGTGAGCGAAGCCCTGGGCTCTCGGCTCCGTTCGTCGTCGTCGGCTGTGAAGTTAAGTGGCTTTCTGTGTGTGGGCGAGGAACAACACAATGCCTGCGCTTGAATTTTTGTACATGTGTGTATGTCTGTGTGTCTGTGTGTGTGTGTGTGTGTATGTGTGTGATGTGTCCCTGGGTCTGTTCTATTGTGTTAAGGCCATGATTGTGTATGTGCTGGGGCTTTGTGGGGACGGCCACACTGCTACGAAGGAGGGAATACTGCACTCACACCCTCCCCTCTCACTTTCTTCTTCTTCTGAAATATGTGCCTCCAAGAATGAGCAGTTGTTGTTGTTTTTCAGCCCAAACTTTGTGAATTGTACACATTTTGTGCATCTTGCGGAAGTCATTCTTTCAGATCCTCTGTGATTTTCTGTTCCTTCTGTATCTTGGTGGCTGGGTAGGGGATTTAACCCATACCTCACCTGTCCATTCCATCTCTCTGTATTGTCCACATACCTTTATTCTTTTAGTGTTTCCTTCTAAAAACCCTGCTTTTTCCCAAATTCATATCACGGCAGGATCTTTTTTATCAACCTCTGATTTAGACATTTGAGTGTCTCCATATCGTCTCACTGCCAGTTCACTCTCACATCCAGAAGTTTTCATTTGCTTTCTTTAACCTGTTGAGGACGGACTGTTTTTACCATTACACGCATTTCTGATGGACAACTGCCCAAGTATTCTTGGGACTTGTCTTCAACGAGTTAATTTTGTGCGTGCTATTGTTACTCATTCTTTCCTACTCCTCTCAAACTCTCTCAATGCATCTCAAATGCATCTGACGCTGACTCCACTCCAAGCAAGTAAAAAGTTGTCAAGTGTGGGGGAGGGGTGGGGGTGAGATTACTTTCCATTATCAGAGAGCACCCCTTAATTTCTTGACAGCATGCCACATCAATAGCAGCATTCACACAAACAAATTATCAGGATAACGATCACAATCCAAATATCAAAAAAAAATTTTTGGCTCGTTGAGATGGACAGAAATATCTGGCTAACTGCCAATCATGATACTTCGTCAACCAAACTGTTCATGCCCGAAGTCTACCAAAATGATGACCCTTAAATCTTAGCTTGCCCTTGTGTTTATGCACTGTTGTGATGTGTTGTTAAAGGACAAGTTCACCTTCATAAACATAAGGATTGAGAGAATGTAGCAATATTAGTAGAACACATCATTGAAAGTTTGAGGAAAATCAGACAATCCGTTCAAAAGTTATGAATTTTTGAAGTTTTTGTGCAGTAACCGCTGGATGAGAAGACTACTGCAGTGTATGTATAACTGAGATGTCACATGCGTACAACAACATAAGGAAAATATAAAGAGAATTTCACAAAATTCCATCTTTTCAAAAAAGTACACATTCCCCTGACTCGTTGCCGACAAATGTTATGGGTAATATTATTCCCCCCGCCTTTAGAAAGAGGCAAGTCAAGAGCTCTTTTGTTATGCGAAAAAAGTGAAAATATGTTGAATTTTCTTTTACATTTTCTTTATACTGTTGTACGCATATGACTCACAAGCTGTAGTAGTCTCCTCATCCAGCGGTTCCAACACAAAAATTTTAAAAATTCATAACTTTTGCATCGATTGTCCAATTTTCCTCAAACTTTCACTGATGTGTTCTACTATTATTGTTGCATTCTCTCAATCCTTATGTTTATGAAGGTGAACTTGTCCTTTAATGACAGATCAAAATATCTTGAATTTTTTTTTGCTTCAGTATCTATGTATGGATCACACACTTGCTGCGGTGCAAATTATGGTGCTATTTCTCTAATCATCATGTTACTTCTCAAATTATTGTAATACATTTTGAAACAATCTCAAGATTTCTTGGGATTTGAATCATGATGCCAATTGTGCTTTTTAGTAGGATTTTTAGGTCTACACAGGCAAAAATTTCAAGATTTGGATCATGATTCAAATCTTGATATGTGTATTTTGCTAATTCGTGTCAGTGTGAATCCCACTGTTGTTTGCCCATGACAGAAACAGTAGTCATTCCGGATCCATTGCCATGCCACTCCCTGTCCATCTATTTAAAGTCCTTCTTGTATTAACACCTGTTGTTTCCCCTGTATATATATACACCTGTTGTCTTCCCATTTTAGCATTCCTTTCCATTCTCACCTTGACCCTGGTCCCCATATATCACTGGTTTTCTTTTTCCACCTCAGAACTATCTCATGTTCACCCAGATGCAAAACAATGAGAGAAAATTTGAAGGAATTCAAAACCCAAAGAGAAATGTGGATTGAGTGAAAGCAGCAACATCAGTAGAACACATCAGTGAAAGTTTACGGAAAATCAGACAATCGATGTAAAAGTTATGAATTTTTAAAGTTTTGGTGTTGAAACTGCTGGATGAGGAGGCTAAGAGTTCATGATGTCATGTGTAGACAACAATATGAAGAAAATATAAAGAAAATTCGACATGCTTTTACTTTTTCAGCATAATGAAAAAGCAGCTCCTTGACTTGACTAACTGCTTTCAGAAAGCAGGGGAATAATTACTGGCCTTAACATTATGTCAATATCAAGTTGATGGAATATGTAATTTTCATGAAAAATGAGTTTTTGTGGAATTCCCTTTATATTTTCTTTATATTGTTGTCCACATATATGTCATGAACTCTAGTAGTCTCTTCATCCAGCAGTTCCAACACCAAAACTTAAAAAATTTATACCTTTTGCATGAATTGTCCAATTTTCCTCAACCTTTTACTGATTTGTTCTACTAATGTTGCTGCTTTCACTCAATCCACATTGCTCTGGGTTTTAGTTTCCTTTAAATGGATCACACTTCGCACACCTCACATGAGACGTACAGACACAGGTAAGAAATGCACAAAAGGCAACATGCCACTGTAAAAACATTTCAGGGAAAGACAACGGCAAGTGATAAAGATTATGACTTCCTGATCATAAATCATGGAAAGTCCGGTGTTCAAATGATGAGTACATTTCTAGCACAGATCAGCCATCTTCCAAATACCTTGTCACGCAAATGTGAACCAAATCGATATACTATTACATATCAAGAGTGAATGCATACCTTCAATTCAAAGGTTGTTCCTCACCATTAGAAAGCTTGCCCAAGCCTTGCCTAACATAGCGATGACTGTTTCATGAAGAGAAGATTCTAAGCATTTGCAATGCAGTAAAGTCTGTAGAGGTGGATGGAATAGCTTGTCGAGGTCCTCGGGGGAAAATATCCATAGATTTGAATACATCAGCAAAATATGTCTTTCCAGAACTACTGCTGAAATATCATCACAATCAGACCACAAGACACAGGTGTTTGTGAGTAATGAAATTCATTTGTGTAGAGGCAGAAGTGAGGACACTGTGGAATAACTTTGTATGGCAGATTTCACCTATGGAGGGGCCCCCAAAGAGACTTTTGGGACATGTTTTGAGGTGAATAACCATGCCATAGCTTGCGTCAGCAGGGAAGTTTGTAGAAACTTTGTGCCAATGCAGAAAAGGCAGATGTCCCACCCCTTACACCTGGGCTTGTAAACACAGGATATGCAGATAGAAAGCAACCAACAACAACAACAACAACAACATAACAAAACCACAAACTTAACCATCTTCTTTTTTCCCCTGTTTACTTGGACTCATTTAAAAGCCAGCGAGGGCGACAGACTGACAATACCCACAGGGAGACGGATGATGTCATCAGAAAATGGTAGGTAGCGCTGGTTATTAATGCTTGAGACATATTTCTGATTTTACAGTTTCTGCACAAGAAAACACACCATTTCAACAAAGGTCAGAATGCAGTGATCGCACCCAAGGACTTCATCTAATGAGGAAACATTCAACAAGGGTAATGTGGTGAAACATTTGATTGTGTTCTGAGTGTTCACAATTTTATTAGTCACGACTTCGTGGCTTGGGATTCAATTTCCTATTAAGGAATGTGAGTGGGAGACTGTACTTAAAAAACACCAGCTTGTGGTTAAATGTATCCATTCATAATTTCATACAGGACTTCCCTTTCATCATCATTGTTATTACTTATTATCTAGGAATGTAATGGTTGTAAAGATCGTGTTTCAAGAATCAAAGCACAATAAACTGTGCGTGGTTTGCTTTGCGCAGAAATGATAATGCAGTATGCACATATAACAGCATCTAAAGAGCTAAAATGCATATGGCAGCAACGCCTCATTAAGGCAGTCGCCATTCATGCGCACATCCATCCACTCCGCATAGTGTTCCACTCAACTGATTTTGATGACTTTTAAGGCACACTATAAACTTTCGTACGTTAAATTTTTGTTAGATGAGGAGTTAAACACCCACATACTGTGAGATCAACAACGCCAGCAAAAATGGCGGTATCTACAGGATGTGATGAGAAATGTGAAGTTACACTGCTACATGCTATGATATTGCTGAGACTACTGTAAACATTTTAAATTTCGCAGCATGGAAACTTTCCTGTCAATATGCACTACTATAGTGAGAATGACAACATGCAATTTTCCCTTTTACTAGTAACTGATGTAATATTTAGCAACACAATACGGTTGAGATTTTCTGCATATACACAATCCAAGCATAGAATTATTATCATGCTGCAATTAGGATCAATACAAAAAAAAAGTAGAAGTAGAAACTTAAGAAGAAAACAGCAACACCTCTATCTAAAAGATAAATATTCTCATCAATATGACACATCGCATATTGGGATAGATTCACCAACTGCTGGAAGAGGCACGAAAGAAGTTATGGCTAAAAAAAGTTTTTAGTCTATCCCCCCCCCCCCTCCCCCAAAATAAGAATCAGCTCTCTTTTCCAACAAAGACCCTGAAACAAGGGGTAAGAATGAGAGGGCCATGCAAAGGAATGGCAACCAAACTTGACATGGGTTCAGTGACCGGGAGGTCGTTCACCCCCAAAATTTTGTGTGGGCATGCCTGGCAGTCTACAAACACAGACCCCTTTCATTCTGTGGGACAAGGATGAAATGTGTCAGCTGATAATCCCTGTCAAGGACAAATATCTTGTCAAAACTGTTTACATCAAATATCTCTTGTAAAAAAAAAAAATAGATAAATAAAGAAAAAGAAAAGGGCAACCTGTATCAGCTGCTTGGACTGAGTAACAAGTCTGGTAAGCCTACATGAAGGAATTCCCAACAAACTTTTGACAATAATAAACATGTCATTTTGCCCCTTGGATCCCCTCTGCTAAACCCTGTCCCCCTCAAATGAATAATAATTATAAAAAAAAAGACAGATGAGTTTAGTTACCTATCATCATAGCATCATTAATGTTTTGGTAGTGATACTCCTATGGGGGGGGGGGGGGGGGGGGGGGGGGGTTACAAAGTAATCTGTTACATACCATTTTCACACCATGACAATTATCTGTTCAGGCACACTGTGCCATATGCTTGAATGAATGAATGAATGAATGAATGAATGAATGAATGAATGAATGAATGAATGAATGAATGAATGAATGAATGAATGAATGAATGAATGAATGAATGAATGAATGAATGAATGAATGAATGAATGAATGAATGAATGAATGAATGAATGAATGAATGAATGAATGAATGAATGAATGAATGAATGAATGAATGAATGAATGAATGAATGAATGAATGAATGAATGAATGAATGAATGAATGAATGAATGAATGAATGAATGAATGAATGAATGAATGAATGAATGAATGAATGAATGAATGAATGAATGAATGAATGAATGAATGAATGAATGAATGAATGAATGAATGAATGAATGAATGAATGAATGAATGAATGAATGTTTCTGTATACAAAAACTTTCTGAAGATTCAAACGCTGTTTCTCTTGGATTCTACCACGTCTCCTTCAAAACGATGGTAAACAAAATTTTGTACTAGTTAGACAATGATGCATTCGGAGTTAAATATTTCAAAAGGCATAAGAAGAAGACTACATGTCCTGTAGAGCATAATTCCATTCACAGCCAGCACCCACTATACCCCGTTCATGCCGTCTACCATGACTGCCCCGGTGAGAGTGAATTGATTATAATTTAGCAGGAAATTGAGTCTGTAATTGCCTGTCTATCCATTCACATTGTGTGATTTCTGAACAGATTCCACCAAAATTCAATAGAATTTTCCCCCCTTTTTCAGAGTTAGTATTCCCCAGGCACAGCTAACTTGTCTATGGATGGTGGCTGACAAATGAAAAGAGGGGTCAAACTTTTGACATTAGAATATAGACGGTGTCAAACTTCAAACAATGCTCAAAAACAGCTTAGCCAGGAGAGACATACAGGGTTATTATCATCCCCTGAGAGACAGTAACCCTTCCTTTAAATAATGAGGCAGATCTCCATGCATCCACTTTCTATCTCATTGTTTCTTATCATCTCCCAACTCAATGAAATGATATTTCTCGAAAAAGATTGTTGGTCTGCTTTTGCTGCTGTTGTTGTTGTTGATATTTATGTTTTATTCATTATTGTTGTTGTGTGCACACTAGCATTATGCTACGTTCTGGTTTATCATGATTGTGTTATTTTCGAATGTGGACCAACAGAAATGAATGAAATAAATGAAATTTTGGGAAATACAAATCTGTAGAAGGCTTGTTAATCAACTAAATTTAGAATGACCACTAGTGCATTTAATATCTTAGTGTTCACATAGATGATTAATCACATTTATTCCATCAAAAAAAGGGGAAAAATAAAGAAAAGAATTAGGCAAATGCCACAGGATATATTTGTGGAGACAAACAAAACAAAAAGACAAACAAACAAACAAACAAACAAACAAACAAACAAAATGTGAGAAAATTGAGACATGGGAAATGAAATGCCTACTTCAACATAAAGAATAATCCTGAATGTTCAGTATGATGTTGTTTGCAGCAACTCCCCCCCCCCCCCCAATTTGTAAGCCAATACTGAAAAGGATGTTAGGGTCAATGAAGTTTGACAAATGATGAGAGGGATCACATTCAATGTTGCGGTCCAAGCACAGTTTTTGGTCCAAAATTCAATATTAAAAGAAAGTGTGTGGACACAATTTGAAATTACCATCACTGTGAAATGTGTAATAAGATTAAATCAATATGTATCAAAACATGCAGGGATGGGGAATACATTATATTGTTTGCTGTTAAAGCAAGACATCATTTCACATAATTAATCTTTTGAGTTGACATCTTCCTGTTTTTTCCACTCATGAAAGAATGGCGAATATGCCAACACATTGCATAGGGTGCCCAGAATATATCCAGTGATCCATATATGAAGGAGGGGGGTGAAAATCAAAGCCTTTCATGCGGATTGTCTGCTTGATCAGAGTGCAGAAACCCTGATTTCTCCTCACCGTGACCTCTTGGTCAGTGACCTCTCAGGCCGAACATATCATTAGCCCCACTGTGGGTAGCTGTAGCCTAGGAAATCAGACCCTTTTTCCAGGATGTCTGGCTTACGATGACTCACACAACATTCAACTATCGACCTGCTAATAACCGTGACAAGGATTGCGGAAATATCAAACTACTCTGTAACATGCACCGACCTCCATTTCTTCCTGTATAATGTAGCTTTCCTGTTTTCCTATGCTTTCAAACTCAGGCGATCTTGACGCATGAGCAGAGTGGGCTACAGTATGTGAACCAGCAATGACTGCTACTATCAGTATGAGCAGTATTTTATGGCATGCAAAACTAATATGGCACTTGAGAACTTTAATAACACAGGCTTGGAGAAAGATGCTTACTAGCCAAAATATGCAGTGTACTGTTTGGGGAAAAAGTCGATTACTTCACCCCACTTCAAGATCAAAGTACATGTCATCAGTCTCACCGCAGTTTAGGGTCACAGAGAATTTGTAACCACAGAATGACAGATTTGTGAAGGCAATAAATCATTAATGAATTTAACAAAAAGTCTTCATTGAAAAATATCCATTTGCCCTACGCTCTACACAATGGTGAAATATTTCACAATGTCCCATAATCCCTCGTGTCTTTGGTCCTAGAGGTGCAATGTGCACACAAATGCAGATTCATTGACTTTTTACATTAGAGTATTTTTCTTCATTGGAAAGTGATATGTTCTATCCTCTCTATTTCTCTTACTGTCAATGCTATACCGACAGCTAACCAAATATTTCACCTGACTGTCAGGGTGTTCAAGACACAAAGAAATTTATACTAAAATGGCATAACAATATCAAAACGGTATAGCTATGCGATGAATCTATAGGCCTACGTCTGAACGCTGACTAATAAAACAACATATAACGAAACAATGTATAATGGCATGACGGTCAGAGCATCGTTTTCGAACTAGAACTCGATAAAGAACCAGCATTCCATCATGTCCATGTGTGTCTGAACGTATGACAAACATAGAAAGGTATATTATTCTTTAGGCCTATACGTTGTTTCTTTATAGAGTTTTGGTATAAACTGGTTTGCATCTGAACGGAGATAGTAGCCTTTCATAGAGCACCAAGTGTATCAAGGTAGTGGACGGTAGAGTGCTTGGTATGTTACTGCAATAAAATCCACCATGAATTCAGGTCTGTTGAATGGTGGGATGATTGGGACCAGCTAGCACACTGTCTCCCACTACCTCTGGTTTGGTCATTCTACCGGTCCCGCATGTGAAATCTCTTACCATCATCATTCAAGGATACATTCTAGAATTGCCTCTCTTGCAAAGAAGTCGGCAATATTCATTGTCATCCTATCACTGATGAATGCAAAATGATGCTACAGTATGCCTATCACAATTTCACTAATACTTATGACAGCATTATCTTACACTCATCTCTACCCTCAGAATTTGATACAACATAGAAGTCAATTTAACAAAAATCAGGTAGTACCTACATAGACCCCTGCCTGAGCATACTCGGGACTCGTCCTGTGCATGGCAGGTGCCAAAGGAAGTAAGAATGTCCATTTTCAGATGTTATAGTCTTTTTTTTTTGTAATGAAACATAATCTTCAGCGAATCATATTCATATATATTCTTCTGACAAAATTTAGTCTTTTTAGGAGGATAGGTGACTTACATTTATGAGGCAATAGCTAAATTTTATGCAATAAACTACATCATGGTCAAGAAGAACCCTTGAAAGATGTTGAATGCATTAAAATAAACATTCTGAACTGACTTTTTGTATCAAAAATATTTCACAGGGTTGTGATACCGGAAGCCAATACAAGCCTGGTAATTCAAGACTAACACACAGACACAATTACAACTCCAGTACTGAGCAAAACACGCATCAGCAGAGCACACATGTTGGTGTGCACGCGGAACAAAAACAACGCTGCAGGTTAGAAGATGAGCGAGGTATCCTCAACATGTATCATTTTCCACCACAAGATGGCAGCAGATAGAATCATCTCAATATAAAATCAACTCTGTAAAAGCTGTGCAGGATGATGTCACCCATGTCTGTTATACATTCTTCACATACCTGTTTTCAACAGAGAGAAAGATTTACACTGCATTGAAAAGAAAAATAATCTAAAGAAAAAAAAAAAGAAGTCCAATTGATATAAAATGACATGAATGAAATAACAATGAAAGGTTGGGATTAATGATATTGATCTATCATAGACTAGATCTTGGTGTTCTATATTTCCCTTTACCTGATTTTTCTCCTAGGACCTTCAGCTAACAATCAAGCTTCTATGTAGGCCCCATCATATTTCTTTTACTTTGAACACAGTCCAATACTACTGTAGACAAGCTTTGTGTTTATTGAGACAATTGTACATTCATGTGAAGGTCATGTAATTTCTACTTTGTAATTTTGTTACTGTATAGTTGTTGTTTTTTTTTTGAGGGGTATGACATTTTCATGAGAAATCTAAAAATACGATTGAAATTGAAATAGTTCATCATTGGAAAGTCAATTTCTACTGCTGCTTGAGAAAACAGAAATTGGTTGGTTCTCTTTATTGAACATACAAGTACACACTCATTGTTCTATTTTCAATTAGGAATCCATAGAGGGATTTCCTTTCCCCCCAAGAAAAACTAATAAAGAAGCAAGAAAAGATATGGATGAAAATAAAGGAATTGGAAACACCCAAATTATATACTACTGAAGGACCTACCTACTGGTTATGTCATTGTCTGGATGTGATAGGGGATATGATATGTTTGTGATGCTCAAAACATTCAGCCTTTGTGTTGTAGTGAACGGTTTGGTCACTTTTGCATTTAGTAACAGCTGATACGCAAAGGACACTCTAATCTGCCCATTTCCTGTCATGATATATAATGATTTGGTCGGTCGTTTGTTGCTGTTGTTGTGTGTTTTTTTCCAGGGGCCAGCTTAGGTGCCAAAGAAAGTCATACTTTGTGTGTTAAAAACTTGGAATCTAGTGCTCACAGTAGAAAAGTTTTGTTGAAGTCCTCACATCAAAATTCTTTAACCTGTTGAGGATGGACTGATTTTGCTACAACACGCACTTCCCATAGACACCTGCCCGAGAATACTCGGGACTCGTCCTCAACGGGTTAATAAAGAATTAAAGGATTTTGCACTCATGGCACGAATGTATGTCATGGCAAGGAGTACATGGACTCCTTCATTATCCAAACGTTTGTCATATCTCGACTCAAAAGGCTTTATCTCTTCTTCTTTACTGTTGTTGAGGTTATGCTGTTGAGGTTATGATACACCCCACAGTCTCATTTAGCCTAAGGCAAGCGTAACTGAGTGTTACACAGGTAACATGAACAGGAAAATATTTGCTTTAATTGTGAATACAGATGCTTGGCAGCTTGTCTGATAGGATAGGACCAATGGGCAAATGTGAACATGAATAAATAAATGAACACATATATAGATATATCTTGCCAACCCTGTTTTTGTGGTTCTCTTCTCCTTGGACATTAATTATAGAAATAACCACTTCATGTGATTCGCTCTTGTACAAATACATGATGACTGCATTCAATACCACAAGGTGTTTACCACAAAACTTTCCTTAAAAAAATTCAACGAATGAATACATATAATTCATCGCAACTAGTCTTTGTGTTAAACTTAGCGTTCATGTTCAGCAAATGTAGGACTGAACAAGGAAACACCGACTGACCCCCCCCAAAAAAAAAATATATATATCCTATTAAAAAAAAAGAACGAAAAATGAACAAGAGTGTGGCTGATCTTTACATACAAACTTTGTTCACAGGAATGCTTAAATTACCATTCTAGAGATATCTGCCTGTCAGTTATAGTACTGTACTGGTCTGTGGAATTTATGGTAATGATTGTGTTGAAACAATGAAAGAAATACAAGTTTGAAAAGCACAGAACTATTTCTCTTTCCTACTGCTCTAACAAAACATGTAAAAACTAGATATATCGCTACGGCGACTGATATGCCTCCGCCATAATGCATGGTTCTCCTAATAGGTCTATAGTACAATGTCTTGACAATGTGTGATGACAGTTTCACACAATTGGCAAAATATCAAAATGACAGGTTTGACACAAATGTGCTGAATGTTCACTTTCCTAGAACTAGGTTCAATTGGATGAATGATTAAAATGTCAGAGTACAGGTATTTGGGGAACTGATGATTTTTACTTGACTTTTGACCCTTTTATAACTTTATGCATTGAGTAATTTTCAAGGTATTGAGAAAAAGTATAATTTCAGTATCAAATGGGAAAATAGCATTATCTTGACCTTTGACCTCACAGTTCCAAAGAGAATCACTGTTAGGTTGAACATGCATAAATATGTAAGTTTCATGATGATACCTTGAGTTACATTTGAAAAAGGAAAAAGTGCAATTCAGCACTTTCACTTTGACCTTTGACCTTTTGACCTTTGACTTTTGGCAAGAAACTTCCCACAGAATATATATTGGGTAATACATGTATACATCAAGTTAAAAAAAAAACCTTCAGGCATTGCATAAATATAAGGAAAGTAGTGATATTTTGAGGAGTTGACCTTGACCTTTGACCCCCTGACCTTTGAACCATGACCCCCAACTTCCCTAGATAATCACTGCCCATTGGAACAAGCATATATACTAAGTTCCATGAAGATACCTTGAACCATTTGCGAGATATGGAGAAAAACATGAATTTTCAACCTTTTTTTCACAAAATAACTTGTGACCTTTGACCTTTGACCCCATGACCCTAAAATCCAAACAAAGTATTATCCCCCCAGGATATACCCTCATACCAAGTTTGATGTAAAACCACCACACGGTTCTTGAGATATCGACAAAAACAAAACGGGACGGACGTACAGACGGACGACCCGAAAACATAATGCCTCCGGCCACTTCGTTGGCGGAGGCATAAAAAAAAAAACCAGTGTGTAATTGTGTGCCCTGCTACCTGCAATTGAAATACAAACTAACAGTCTTTGTTTATATCAACTATTCAGCAAGAAACATACCAACAACCAAAGTGACACATACTTTGGTAAGACTTCGTGCTGATGGCTATGTACATAATGTAGTATAAGGCCAATTAGTGGCAAAGCACTATCTTTTAAGTTTTTTTTCTCCTCTTACTGACCACAAAGGCCTTCTCAGTTTACCAGGGTCCTGTTTCATAAAACTTTTTATCAGTAACAACTGCCACATTTCTATGACAAACTTGCTCTCAGCCAATCAGATGCAAGGATTTCAGTAGTTTATAACAACTATTGTAATTTGTTATTGATAACAAGTTTTATGAAACAGGGCCCTGGTCCCTCCAGTTTGGGTGTCGGAAGGAAGACAGGGTCATTTCTTGACATCAACTGAAATAGCCCCCTCTATGGGTGAGACTTGAACACATGGCATAGCAAGTGGCGTGAAATCCACTTCCTTCCTGTGGTATGTGTTTGTATTTTTTTTCCTCCTTGTCCTTCTTCTCTTCATTGGTAGGTATACGATATCTTGTATAATTTTCTTGAATCCCCTAATGGGGGGGGGGGGGGTACCTCTAGGCTTACATATTAAATCCCCTGTCACAGAATTCAGGCTATATTGGTACCTATACAATGAACAAATGATAATAAAGATAAACAATTCACACAACATATACATTTCTGCTGCATTATTCCATCGCAACGAACTTCATGGTTTAGGAACTTTTAGCCAATCATTCCTCTTACTGCAAGTACAATGTATTTATCAAGCAGTCTTCACTGAGAAAAGCTCACATTGTGTATTTCTCTTTTTATCTGAAATCAATACTTGTGAAAGTATGAGACTTATGCCCCTAAAATGCCTTCTCCAAACAGGAAAGGTTCTTCAAAAGGTGAAATATATATTGGACAGCAAAATATATGATATAGCTTCCTTTATCTTCTTAATCTGGCTGACATAGACAGCACCTGGATGACACACATACACACACACAAAACTCACATGTACATAAATATATAGACACATACAAACACTTAAAAAAGCACAACAACCCCTCCCCCCCCAAAAAAAACAAAACAAAAACAAAAACAAAAACAAAAAAAAGATAGAGAAAGCGAGGGAGAAACCTCCCTGTATCGAAAACTGTTTGTGTGGCAGGCTGGAAGTCTTCATAAATACAATAAGATTTGTAGTGAGGAACTTTAGACTGAAGAATGATTCACTATGCCACTCACTGCAGAGCTGAAATAAGTTAGCTGTCAGATACCAGACAAAATGTTGCAAAACAATTGTGATTCAGGTGCAAGTTTCTTCACTTTGTCTCCCTCTACCCGATCCTTCACCCCTCTGAATAATAATATCTTTCTTTCACAATTGTTATTGTCGATATGACAATCTCTGAAAAGATTTGTGAGGTCCTTGGCAGCTGGACCATCATTTTGTCAAATATTACAATATTGACCCTGAAAGTTATCACAGCCATTTTCACTGGCAACCAAATTTATAGAAATATCAGCATTCTCTCAAATGTGTTAACAGAGAATGGATGAATATCATAAATATATGTACAGTATGCGTTGTTTGGAAGTTTGCATGTTGATGTAAACGAGGAAGAGAGGTTTGCGGTATAGTGGTTACAACACCATATGGTGTTACTGCAAAGCTCTCTTCCTTTATTATGTATAATATATTGTGCATATTGCATACATATACATGTTTATGAATGTTTATGTATATCTATATTCGGCTTGTATTTTAGTTTGTACTATGTACTTTATGTAATGAATGAGATACCACTCACCTGACATGTCTTGACCCATGTGTTCTGAAAGATAAAATGGAAAATGAAAATAGATACATATTAATCACCATGACAACAGACATGTATATCTATGGCAAAAAATATTGTGAGTCTGCATCACTTAACAGTAAGCAGAAGGAAACAAGTGCATTATGACTCCTAATTCATCAACGTTAGCACTTCGAATGTGAGGAGTGATGGGCAAGCCCTCATTGTTTCTAAAGGATGGATGGTGTATACAGTATACATGGTAACAACAAGTGATAAGTGCATTAATTTTCATTATAAAATGGGTTCAAGAATGTAGCCAATTGGAAGCGCTGAAATGCGTCACGTGTGCTTGTATTAATTTCTCACTAACATCCACGGCCGACGTCACAATGTTTGCACTAGCAGTGCGCACTCAATCAGTTGTTACAAGTGCGTCGCGCGGTACTATACGCACTGTCAATCCTGTAAACAACTTCTAGTTCGGGCTGCCGGGCGGCCTTTCTTGTGTGCATAACATGAGTGGCGTACGTATACTCTTATACGTACAGTACTTATATGTGCGGGATTTCCGAGTGCGACGTGCGTAAATGTTTGGGACGAACATCTTCGGACATCTTGATCCACAAAGGTACGTGAAAAATGCTGTTAGTTTTCGACCCATTTTATAAAACAAATGATGCACAGGATTATTTCGTGGCGTTAGTGGAGATGCAGCTCACTCTTGGGTATTTACAATGTAGTGCAACATGCACTCGGCTTCGCCTCGTGCATGTTTCACAATTGTAAATACCCTCGAGTACGCTACATTTCCACTAACGCACTCTATCCTATGCATCATTTGTATATATTAATGTTGATAACTCAATGAATTGAATCCAGCCAAATATATCAGACATCTGTGTATTCTCTTGCAAATAATTGCTCCTGGCATTGACTCAGTCATCCCCATTTGCTAACCAGTTCTATGTGAATGGTACTTTAAGGTTATGGTCATGGAAGGGTTAATCCAACACTGCACATACATCATATGAGAGAGAGAAAAAAAAAATGGATCTAATCCCTTAGCATGGGGAAAGAAGAATGGCCTGATTGAAGCAATTTTCATTCCACTGCCCACCCAGGTACAGTTGAAAACTAGAACTCAAATCAAGATTCCTCGGCTGTATGTGTACATACATAGAGGACAGTTATAAAGCTATTATTTACACAACTATGGGGGATTCCCGAATATTGAGTCAGGCTAGCCTTCCCATGGCATCGAATCTCAATGCTGCTGGGTCTTTAAAGGGATGGTATAGTTCTTGGATGAGATGAGGATCCAGCTTTTAGCTTTTTGCGAGATACTGTAAAACGAGGAATTTTCGCGTGCATTTTAATTTCGCGAATTTCGCGAGTGCCAAGATTCGCAAAATTAAAATGCACGCAAAAGTTCTTGTCTACACTATATGCATTGAATGCCAGTGGCAGTTTGCGAAAATTTCATGCCGCAAAAAAGGCCGTCGGCTCCAATTCGCGAAAAGTTCATGCCGCGAATATATCATGTTTTACAGTACTTAGAAATCACTTTATTAAATGTTAAAGAGCATACAATTCTAAGAGGAATATAAAGTTTACTCGATGAAAATTGGTTCTGGAATGACTGAGATATCCAAAAACAAAGTAAAACAAAGCAATCCTAATAAAGGTGGGTCCCAGCTTTTAATAGGATTGCTTTGTTTAGGATATCTCAGCTATTTCAAAACCAAATTTTATCAAATAAACTTTGAATTCCTCTTAGAATTATATGCTCAAAATCTATATTTCATAAGAGGTTTCTCTTTATCTAAAAAAAAAAAATATATATATATATATATATATATATATCATCGAAAGAAGCTGGAAACCTAAAGCCCCATCTCAACCGAAACTGTACCATCCCTTTAAGGGATTTTCATGCATTGATTCAACTGGTGCTCATTGTAAAGCAGCTTCCTGTCTACACAGTTACTATGCAACATGGAAAAAGCAAAGTACACAGCACAAGATCTGCAAGAACAAAAAAAAAAGAAAAAGAAGAATTGGTGAGTGTCTCCCATGGAATTCAAACATGATTAAAAATTCATCATTCGTATATCTACAGGACACAACGTGAAAACAGATTATAGATGGGGTGACTCAATTGGCAATCTTTTTCTTTTGTCAACAAATCTCTCCAAATGATACATGGTACACACTCTATCTGCAAATACTAACTGTGATTCTATGTGTCAATTCCTAATGCCTTGGTTTGTGCTGAATAAGCATGTTGCGTCATGGTACGATTCAAATGCTCTGAGAGCATTATATACACGTAGGCAGTTCCTTTGCTTTGAAGAAAAGCACTGGATATCAATGTGGATCTTTGTTTATTTTTAGCGCATGTCAAAAAGTACATTTCATCTCTAAATTCTTGATATAATGTTGTTCATAAGGTATGAAAATTTCTTAATGAAGTGTGAGTGAGAAGAGGAGTTGATGCTTGCTATCCTTGCATCAGCCGAACGCTGGCAGGCTATGAACATGGCCTTTCAGGCAAACATAACTCGAGTGAGACAGCAAACAATGTAGTCAAGCTGAGAGGCAGCTTGCTGGATGCCTATACAGCCGTATCATAATCAAGCCCTTGAACATGTGCAAACATATATATACATCTGAAAAGCATTATTAATTGCATCGAGTATCGCTGACAAGCACCGTGCAGATAACAGCACTTATCTCTGGCTGACACAGATTTTGAGGGCGACATAATCAAGGTCCAGAACCAATTTGACTTTAATATCTTGACTATATCACAACAGCATAAATTAATAGTTAAATCTGGCTACAGGCTAGGTTGTACAGAAGTATTATCGCTGGCAACACCAATTTATCTAACAGTAAAATCTTCATAAAGAGCTTCCGCATGATATTTAGCTTTATTATACTCAGCTTTATACTCAGTTCACTGATAACCAGCAATTATCTCAAGTCCCGACGGCAGCAAATTTGATAACTGACAATAATTTAAGGCTTTGAAGCATGCACCACACTGTGGACAGCATGCTCTGGTAAAAACTCCATGAGCAAAATATGCAATTTAGGCTGTGTTTATACTTGCCCTTTTTGGGTCAAAATCAGCATTTTTTGATAGGGATTTAGTTCAAAACACGGTAGCATACTTTCTCACTTTGATATAAACGCCCTTTCTAAACATCGTTTCACAAATATGTGCGTTTATGATTGGCGTTTCTGACTAATCACGTTAACAGGGGAAGCATAAACGCAAATCACATATCGTCCGCCTTATGCCAAAAGGGCCTTACAAAACTTCCCGTTATGCCAAAAGGGCACTAATAGTGTACAAAGTCTATAGCATTAAAGGGCCTTTTGGCATAATAGTAGAAGGGGTTTACGGCCCAATATGTGTTTAAATGACGTCAACTCCATCACCATATGGTTCACGTGAAAATGCGCGCGCCAGGCCAGCCGACATTTCGATTACTCTACTGTGCAATGTACAATCTGCAGGTGTTATATCCCTCGTGCTCCCTGTCGGTTGGTACATTAGTTTACTGCACGTACACAGACACGTTAACGCATGAAGATCTCACTACAATACAATCCAATTCTGTCAACAATTTGTCGATGAAATAAATACTCATATTTTCCATCATTGTCTACAGCCCATACGTGTGATTAGTAAAATAATCAAAATAATAGAAATGATATTAGACATGCTACAGAACGTGAACAACGCACATACTCGGGCCAGAACTTCCGAAAAAGCACGCACCCCAATTTGACCCGTCTCTGCTGAGGTCATCGAAGCAATCGTAAACGCTCTTTCCAAGCTCAAAGAAAGTGAACATAAACAGTGCTCCCGTGAACGGTGTTTTTGAATCAAATCAGCATTTCAAAATGCTGATTCTGCCTTCCCAAATTGAGCATAAACACACCCTATGCTACTAAAACTTAAGACTGTTTTGAATATGATGCTTATGCGCCCTCTCCCTTTCTCTCTCTCCCACTGTTTCTCTCTCCATCTCTCTCTTCCTTTCTTTCTCTATCTGTCATGACTAGGGTTACCGGCTCTATACTATTATGCACAAACTGAGCTTAATGTTTCATGGCACAAACTTCAGAAGCCTGTCTAAAAACTCAGCATTCATACGAACCCCTGGGCCATCAGACACCTTACCATCTTTACAACCTGACAGATAGCAATTGAAAGGACGTGAGATAACTCTTACTGTGGTCGCTGCCGTATAGGAAGGCTTGAACACCAGCAATTCCAGGCATGTTTAGGATAAACTGGCACCAACACACACACAGGCTGATGAAGGTATGAATGACACATGAAATTTTGCCACATAACTCTTGGGTGATAGTCTCTGAATGCAGACCCCTTTTTTACATAGGCAAGATTAGAAGTGGCAAAACCTGAACAATTCATGACACCTACGTAACATACCCTCATCTCGACACATTTGGCCATTCTACTGTCTAATCTAAGCAACAATGATACCCAGAAATGCACAATATGTGGGGGGGGGGGGGGGGGGGACAGGAATAATTAGATGTTGACAACCCCATCACAAAATTTTATCAGGGTGAAAGAAAAAGGTGAGACACAAACAGGGTAGCATTGAACACACCTCAATGACATCAATGCTAACAAGGTGTCACTACGATCATGGAACAAATATGTATACTTCAAACCGCCAACAATAATAACAGCATTGAAAATGAAGATAAAAACCATCAGTCTAGAACATCAATGCTACAATACTAGCATTAATTGTCACAACAACACGTACAGATGATATAACAAAGTTGGTCCACATGATTGATCACGCATGAATGTATTTGGCTCATCAAGTTCATGAAATGTGGGGTATATTAGCACGATTCCTCAGTGTCCATTTGTTTTGGCAATGGAGGTTGAAAAGAGCACAACACCAACGCAATAAATTAGTTAGCCCGTGTATCAACCTTTGGGGGTGCTTTGCTGTAGTCAGGAATTAGCAAGAGGATATATCATTCCGAGGAGGGTTTTTGAAGATTATTCCTGTAAATCCCCTCCATTACTCTGCTCCACTGCAAAAATCATACCCAGGTCTACCGCTCTGTCACAGACGGCATCCTACGAACTAAACAAGGCAGCTAAATATCTCCGTTGCTGATACACAGACTGCACACGGGTCTAGGGCACACAACTATGAAAAGTACATCCCACTAACCCTGACTCTTGAGCCACAAAGTTCAATGACCCTGTGGTCAGCTTTCGCCCGATTACCAGGAAGTGTAGCAGCAGACCGCTGGCAGCTGATCATAAGTTATGATTGATTTCAAGTTATGGGGGAGGTAGGAACACAAAAACCATGCCAACTCGACAGAAACCAAAGTGTGTCTGCCAACACACAGATTCGCTTATCATAACATAATCAGCAGCTCTCTTGACTTTTTGGACGCAAATGGTTTGTGTTCTTAGAAACCAGTGAAACTCTATGCTGGTCGTGAAATATTTCCGTACATATAATATAATCAAGGACTTCTTTCGATTAAGTAGGTATTACCCAATAACTCTTTTAACACTCTGGCAAAGTACATTGCTATTTGAGATTAAAGCCACTTGGCACAACGTTACTTTGTATCTGTACCAGCAAATTTGTAATTTTTCCATGTGAGTAATATTGACACACGACACAAATAAACTTCAGTAAATAATGAGGTAACTAGGCTCTAAAGATAAAGGTGCAATAAAAGCTAATGGCATGACGAGATGTTTGACTGCAGAATGATACTTTCACCCTCATACAGTGGCTTCAAGTTTCTCATTTTATATATGTGTATATGTACAGACATATATTTTTAATGCTTTATGACTCTGCCTCCAGAGGAGCATGTGATCAAGTAAAGCTATAAATGGTACTTAATTCTGCACTGAGAAAGATAGACACAGAGCACAAAAAGGACGTATGTTAGTTTGGTTGTTGGCTTTTTTCATTCTGTGCCTAAAAATCCATCTTCCAGTTGCCTGATATAGGCCTATATAACAATGTGAAATGTCTGCTGCAAAGATCATACAATGACCAAAAGGAGCATGATCACTCATGCATGGCCAGTGGGAGGGTATTCCAAGCTGCAACAATTCTGTATCAGACCCTAAGTAATGTTTCAAAGGTAACTGCCTCACTAACCCTAAAATAAAGGAAGATGATTTCATCTAATATCAAACGAAAGGTATCCTTCTTGAGAATAAAGGAACTTTAAAGGCACGATTTACCATTTGCAGATAAAAACAAAAACCCTGCATTAGTGCTTTAAAACAATTCTAAAATGTGAGTTAAGGATAGAAACAACCACTGCAAAAATTTGAATCCATATTATCGATGTTAAGTATTGTTAAATACGCAAAATGTGAACAATACTTATAATAAAAGTGTTTCCAGACTAATCCGTCTAGAGTTATGGTTTATTAAGAAAATACTGATATCTCCTTATATTTGAGGCTTTATTGTGAAAATTTTATATGGTAGAATGTTTTGTGATACAACAGACCTACACATATGCATCAAATGTGATATCTTGAAATTTTTTGAAATCACTGCTCCCAAAGGTAAACTGGACCTTTAATATTTGCATTCCTCTGAGAACGGTATGCTGGCATTACCACTCATTGGTGAGCAGGTAAACAATTAGTCATATAGCTCTGTTACACGCATGAGGGCAAACATGACTTAAGAGTGAGTGAAGCATTAATATGTCACAAGAGATGTTGATAGCAGAGTATTTCCTTGAAATTGCTACCTCTTCCCATATCTTTTCAAGTGTTTGTGAGATCAGGAAGTGCACAGCATCCCCAACACTCCCACAATTCTCATAGGGTTGGTTGGCTCACCAATACAAAATAATCTCAATAGTTTTCTGTAGAACCTTGTTATCATTTTTTTTTTTTTTTTTGAGTTGTGCAAGTGAAAAATACTGCATGAAAAATCATATCTAATGTAAGCACCAGTAACTGATATATAAGAGAAACCTGATGACAGATAATGCTGGCTGATAAAGACAGGAAAACACCTGAGTGACTTAGCCCACAAAGTGGGATATTATACACTGCAGAGTGGTATTCAGGTGCCTGTAATATGAACTGGCATATTATTATAATCAGTAGTGACACCATTTAATATCTAAAAAACATACAAACATACATACACACATACAGCCAACCATACATACATACTTACTATACACATATACATAAACATATAAAAAAAATAAAAATAAAAATACATACAACATAAGTAACTATAGGCCTACAATGTATAATCATACATATCATTTGCATTGAAAACAATTGGAGCCACATTTTGTGATTTCTGCCATACCTAAGAGGGTACATACGTAGAAATGTAAAAGAACCACTGATGAGTAGTGTGTCCTATATACATGATGCTTACACATACCGAAGCTTCATAATATACAGAGCATCGGGTATCTCATACATGTGTAAGTCTCAAAATATATCAATCCTGTATACACTATTAAGATGCAGGTGACTATTGTGTCAACAGCTGATTCTAAGTCAACTTTATTCGTCGGGACTGCATCTCTTTCGGCCTTACAGTCATTGTGTTTGCAAGAAGGGGCAGCAACATCCTGGGACCGAGGGTATCTAGTCAAGAGTTAACATTAAACCAGAGAGAAAGATAGATAGATAGAGAGAGAGACAGCGTGCAAAGCTTGTATGCAGCCATGACTAGTGGCCATCAAGGAGAAAGATATCATCTATCTCACTGATTTGAGATAACGGCACTGTCATAAGTGCAGTGCACCTCTGGCTTAACGAGGTGGGCATGAGCATTAGGGGGGGGAGAATAGTGCACTCTCCTTTCCCTGACGAAGAGGTGATGGAGACTTTTTTCATCCTCCTTCCTTGGCAACACGACTGAAAAAGAATCTTGTGAACCGCATTATCAGTGTGGTACTTGTCACGTCCACGTTCAATGAATACAACACCCATCATCCATACACTAACACTCTTGTGCAGCATGACACTCATGTGCAGCATCACACTCACACACTAACAGTAATCTGAATATGTGGGGCAGGTCGCCATCTGCGTGAAAGTGGGCCTTCAAGGCAGCTTCATAAAGCCATTCTTTAGCATCATATCTCACCTCACCATAAATCCAATGATGTATTCTGCTGATGACCAAGGCGAAATCCACTGCCCGCGGCATTCTGAATATCATCCACTACTTTGCGGTTGATAAAAGTGTGCAACTGATCCCATAGCAATGCTACACGACTTAACAATATCACATCCACAAGTAACTGAAATACGGCTCAGTTTCCATACATGCATGGATTCTTGGCAACATATTTAAAGCCACTCATCAGCAAAAGTGAATCTTACAGAATATATTTTCAACCAGTAGAACATCACACTATAGATTCAGCACACTGCCTACATCTGACTGAATGCCACATAGATGGTTTTATTCTAAGTCCTATTCCGTCCTGTATAAATTAAGACATTGTTCTGACTTGAAGTGAAAGGGGTTAATAAAAAATGCTGTGTCCACTGTATAGGTCCAGCCTCTACAGACCTCTATAAAGAAGTCCTGAGTTGATGGGAGGGCTGAAAGGGGGCTCTTTTTCCCATTTCCTGACCCATCTCTGGCCTTTAACTTGACCTTCTGGTGAGAGACGGACCCTCCCAAAGGAGGAGGAGAACTAGGTCATCTAATCCTACCAGTCTTAGTGAGATTCCTCTTACAGCCAAGGACTGTTATATCCACCCCATCCCCCTGTACCGACCCCAGCTCTGTGGAAAATTGAATGCTTTTTGTGTGTGAATACAAAGGCTACGACTATGATGAAGATCCATCATTCAACTTCAATGTATTCTACTTCCAGTAGTATTCACAGAAACTGCAACCAGCCTTTGTCTATTCTCACCAGTTTGTAGCTTGAATAAGAAGTAAAAGAGTAGTAATGGCATAATCTCTGACAATTGCATATGATGTTACTGACATATATTGTGCATGGTCAAGTCTGCTGTAATCAGTAAAATTCTAGACAATACTGTGTACATTGGCACATTTAGCCACGAATACTCAAAACTAATGCTAGTACTTTTCTTCCAGCTGCAAAACAAATTGATTAACCCCCTTCATGAGGTAGAGAAAGGAAGGTTTCATTGGCAGAACATCTCTCCGGACCAAACAGATACACCCTTAATCCAGCCAGCTATCTTCAGAGACATGAAGTAAACCATTTATTACTCATCGGATAAACTATTGCTACACCTGTAGCAGGTAAACGTGTATGGCAAATGACATAGTTTTCAAAATCACCCAGATCATATTTTCAAAGTGCTCCAGTATGCTCAAGGAAAGTAATGTGAACTGATGATATCTCCACCATTTTCTCACTTTCTTGCTGATTTTGTTCAAATACTTCAATATATAGTAGGTTGTGCATAGGGAGAGGTTTGCGGTACACCATACCTTTCCCATGTTATTCTCACAACCATGCAAACCTGGAAAGGTCATATGATGTACATGACACGTGCTGAAGAGCGCACACTTGTTCAAGAGTGCACGGTTTGTCAGCAAAAGTAGATGAAAGTCATGGTACACTCCAGCCCCTCAAACATAGATATTAGAGATCATGTTCAGACTGTAGATGCATGCCAAGACAATCAAAACTTGAGGGAAAAAAAAATCTCTAGACAATGAGTGACAAAACATGATTTTTTTTTTTTTGGTCTACTAACACCGTCATTATCATTATCTTTGCTGGCAGCTCATAAGAAACACAAACATGGAGATACATTGCCTAGTTTACATTATGTATGACAGAAGAAAGTTGTGTTTGCATGTACATGTTTGCAGTACATTTTCAGACTTACAAAACATGAGGTCAGAAGAAATTGTGTGTACACTACAAGCCAATTCTTTCTTCTCTTTCCTTTCTCTATTATCGCCTGTCTGAAAAGACTTGCAAACACATATTCAGATGTGTCCAGATAGCACCCTTTGAAAATCCACCATTTCCATGGATATTGAGATCCAGCGGTTACAAGCGACTGTGTGTCACCTCATCTCGTCTCGACAACACTCCTTCCTCTGCTAATGCATTGTGGGAAATATAAAGGTGTGCACCACCTGGTAGGTACCAGACGAGGGCGACAGACACTAGCCCATGTCATCACAAGGACATAGGATGACACTATAAAAGGATCCACAATGCGATGGAAAGTCTTTAACTAATGGATGTTGTGTCAAAATATGCTCAAGATTAACCCTCACAAGTGACTTCACCAGCCGTCTTCCCTCGGTTGACGCAACAACGCATTGCTCTAGGAAATGTACTCTGCAATTCTCTTCCAACGTTTGCCTCTATAAATGCTGCCGTTCGATCAAACTGGCCAACACAATCACATGACACTGACTTGTTTGTGATACCCAGAAAAGAAGGGAGATACTGCCTCCAGGGTTATTTGTGTGGTGCATAGACTCTAGGACTAGCGCAGTTACATTCATCAACTCAAGGCTACTACCAGGGACACTAGATTCACAGATCCCCATATATGAAATAATTATAATGGAAATCAATCAAGCAAAGGTGTTTTTGCCTCAGTTCATCTCTAAAGAGTGCCTCACTGAAATGACCCTTCTATCAAAGTCATTGCAGATTTAAAAAAAAAACATATTCATGCAAGCCTCTTAAAAACAAGAGTGACGAGTTGATGCTAAGTATAACAACGTGATGAACCCTGCACTGCACTACTAGCGCATTATCAAACAAAAGCACTGTTTTGAATCAATGGCACCTATACCCTCATCGACAGGTCGAAGTGATGATCAAACTAAGCCCAAGTGGATCTGGTTTTCACCTGGTCAAGGCTAATTATCCACTAGACGGTGGAGTGGTCTTCTATGACAAATGCAGGCTGACAGCCACGCTTATCTATCAGGGGCAGCCATCCACTTGTTGGGGACTGAAGGCGAGGCGTGGGTGCGAGAAAAGATAGCCACACCATTGCATTGTTTGTTCTCACGAATTGGATATACAGTAGACACCCGTTATAACGAAGTCCTCCGGACCGGCACTTTTCTTTCCTTATATCGAAATTTCGTTATAACCGAACAAATACACAATAAAAAAATTTCGTTATAACCAAACAAATACACAATAAAAAACGGATAGTAATAATGCTGTGGTCTGAATTTTTGCTTTGCTGTTACCGGATGTATCATTTTGTAACTGTGTTCATAATAACTGTGTTTGTTACATCAGGAGTGCACTATAACACCAGCCAAACTTTTCAATGTAGTTACTATACAGTGTGTCTGGGTGTGAGTGCCTGTGTGTGTGTGTGTGTGTGTCGGGGGGGGGGGGGGGTGAGTGCAAGCATGTTTTCGTGGTCTACAACTCTCCCTTCACAAAGACATACCCATTTATGTGAAAATGCACGCAGCTTTTTATTTGCATGGAAAGGACTTCGCTATGAAATCTCTGGTTTGTAGGCAAAATAGCAAAGCTCCCTTGCAAACAGCAATATCATGACTCTGCATCACAAAACTCATAAAAAGTCACATTTATAAGCTGAATTTCCAATCAGGCTGAAAATCTGCAAAACCTGGTCACTGATTTCGGGTTTAGAATGCTTTCTGCTTCAGTAAAATTTTAAATTTCAACCCTAGCTAACTTTAAAATCTACTGTAAAATGAGGAATGTTCACATGCATTTTAATTTCGTGAATTTCGTGAGAGCCAAGATTTGCAAAATTAAAATGCATGCAAAAGTTCTTGTCTACACTATATGCATTGAATGTTAGAGGCAACTTGCGAAAATTTAATGATGTGAAAAAGGCTGTCGGCTCCAATTTGCGACAATTTCATGCCACGAAAATACTTTGTTTTACAGTAACTAGACAGCTTTCTGTGGGTTTTGTTTCGCACGGTCACTCATCGTGGATGCTTCAATAGAAAGAAACTAGAACTTGCATTTGTCTTTACATTCATGTATAAGGAGTTGCAAAAGAGTTAGTAAATCAAAAGTAAGATGGTACGCTCTCAGTACATAACGGCAAAAGGTAGTCTCGGAAAACCGAAAGAAAAGAGTAAGCAAATACTACCTTCTCAAAGTCGAGTTAATTGTAAAGACTAAAAACATTGTGCGAGCCAAGCTTGTTTAACAGAACTTTCATATTAGTTCCATATGCATTCTAAAAAGGACACTGTAGTCTCTATTCTGCAACCCTCATAATCAGAGGAAAAGAAGAGCTGTACAACACATGTAGTCAAATGAGGAATAGTATTTCAAACGACCTTGTGAAGCAAAATATTGCAGAAAGCTTGGTGGCTGCATATGCCTTGTACCATTAATACTAATACATTCTGGATGTTTCAGTTTTGTACCTATGAGTGAGCATTTCCTGGAAGGCAATGAAGATCTGGAAGGCAGACCTGTGCAATGCCTCTGCATAAAGTGTCCTTCTTACGATAAAGAGATATCCTCCAATTCACATCACACTCGCTTCCGTCAATTAGGGAACATATGACATCAACTGCCCTTAACGTGAAGTGAGGATGCATTCACTACTCCATGATGCTTCTCCTGGCAAATCGCTCAGCCAGCATTACGCAGTACATTCTGTGGCTTTAATGTCAACATTTGCATAACACACACAACACCGATGTGTTTCACATACACGTACGCACCATCTACGCACAAAGCAGGTCCATTCGTTTTTGCTTTTACTTCCACAGAGGAGACTCGTGCACTTTTCCTTACTGCTGTCTCCCACCGTTTGACCTCACCGGGCCATTCACGGTGGCAGAACAACCCCACTTCCATTCTTAATCTGCAGACAAGCGTGATCTAAAATATTCATTCTGGGCACGTCTGAGAACATGCTAGCAGAGAACGGCTACAAATCAAACTCAGCACCATGACTGATGATCACACAACAACAACATCAACAACAACAGAAGAGAGTAGTATATGGAGGGGGGGGGGGGGTAGAGTTGTAACTAATTCATTGCCACTTCTACTCACCAAATTCACGTCTACTCCCGCAAATTTACTCTTCTCGACTCAGCACAAAAGGGTGACTGATCACCATCTGAGAGGCGACACACGCAAAGCAGATATATTTAGCTCCGAACAGCTCTTGGAAATCAGTCCCAACTACATCATTGACTTCCCACTGATCAATCTTGCAGAGGGCATTCAGACCTGACTGAATGGTTGGACAGACAGAGGTGGAGGGGGTGGGGGGGGGGGATAGGGAGGACAAAGCATAGAGAGCAATAATAATAATGATAACAATAAAAGAAAAAAAATCTAGAGGGGCCGCTCAAATAAATCCTTCTAACACCTGGCTCACAGACCTGGAGAAGCAGTGCCCACAGGCTCTCGAGGCAAAAATGACCAGCAGTCAGACCGACCCAGCAACGAAAGGTCCATGTGTTTCCATTTTTTCCCCCCCTCGCTCTTTCTTCCCTCCTCGTGATCATTTCCGCTGAACTTCACCTGCACAAAAAAGTGCAAGATGCTGCAGGCGAGATACCAGCTTTGCAAGAGGAGGTGTCAAATAGAAAATTGTCTCCCATCGGGGTTGGGGGGGGGGGGGGGGAGGAGGGAGGGGCTAGGTGAAATAAGCATGTACATGCTTGGATCTCTTTCCGTGACACACAAACACAGAAACACACAAAAATAAATGCATTTATAAGTGTGTCTTTACATTGCTTCTTTCGTCAATTTGTGAACAAAATTTGGTACGCAAGTACCAGTTCATTGATGGGACCACTGTTTGAATCGAGAAAATTTTGAAATTCGAGCAACATGCAGTAATATCTCAACTAATCATTAAATGGTGACAAGCTGTACAATGATGCATCTGTATTAAAAGGTCAAAAGACCTCATAAACTCTAGGAAATCCAAACTGTTTAACACCCAAATGTTATTCTTATTAAGTAGCTTTACATGCAGCTGATATAAATGAATCTGATCATCAGAGTCAGAACATGAAAGAATTCATTTTCTTCCTTTGGCCCCCAAGCACAAAATAAAGCTGTGTTTATCTGGTATTACACAGCTACTTGTGGAGGAATCTCTGATCTGCCCACAGATCCTTTATCATCTAAGGCAGGTGCGCACCTCACTTTTCATGGCACAAGCCGCTTATGATAACCTGCATACTTATCTTTGACACTGCCTGGGATGTGATAAGTCTCTTCATTTTAATACCTTGGCCCCGTTTTATCCCAAGATATAATAAATGATAAATTCCCTTACCACACAGGCTGTCATAGACTTATGATAGAAATCAACCATATAATCAATTATAACTCTTCATAAAACAGGATCATGATCCACTAGCGTGGCATCATGGATTATCTCTTGTATTTGTAAGATTTTTTTTTTCCACTCTTTCTTTTTCAATCTTCTTTTGATGCGGAAAATGTGGTGAAAACAATATCTCAAAAGTTCCATGACCAATGAATCAGTCATGTATCATCATTCAAAATCAGACAGAACATTGTACAACATCAACACAATCATTACCTGAAACCTGGATTTTAATTGACAACATAATTTACTTTTACATTCATTTGTACATATCTCAATCCTACTTGCTTGATGTAACCAATACAAACAATAGAAGCTAAAATACCAATATAAACTTTGTCACTCCTGGGGTCATGTGGTCCTAGGTCAAGAATGCAATCAGAAAATGTGTTTTACATTAATAGGAGACTGCACACACTGAAAAAGATTATTACACACATAACAGTATTAATTGCACACACAAGAATTGTATTACAACAGCATGGAATGATGCATATTATTGTTAGAGAGCACTGTAGAAACAAACTCTATGAATAAATAGTATCAAAGAAATACTGGTTCTAAAGGGACATATTTTGAATCCATCCCAGGTAAAATGTTCCTACAGCTGAGTCCAACCATAGTAAGGCAAAGAAGCATGAGCTACTATAAATGATAGTATAACCAGTGGCCAATGAGGTGTCAAGTGATTAATGTTAGTCTTTTCCTATTCATACCTCACTGAAATTTGAGCAATTACCAGCACTAAGAGGCTTTATTTCTGGCCCACTCTAGACCAAAGAAAAAAAAGAAAGGAGAAAGAGAATAGAAACAAAAACATCAACAGTTACTTCAACTGTGTGATACCCAAAATGGAATGTAAACAACTTACCCATTAAATCTGAATGGTAAGAAAGCAATTAGCTTATTGCCCTTGTGAAGGAAGGGAAAAGAGTGTGTGGGCATTGGTAGAGGAAAAGACATAATGTATAGTGTATAGTACTTCTCAAAGATGATACTGGTACCCTGACGTCCAACATAAAATAAGAGAGGATCAAAATCATTACATGGCATCAACTAAAACTAGCATGGAATATGACCTACACGAAAGGGCAAAGCGTGCACTTTTCTCTGTGTTTTCTTTGAACTCGTCACGGAAGTGCCATGGAAAGTTACAGTGTACATCCTTGTACTGCACAAGCCTGCACCAGAGCTCTGGGCAGCAATTTGCTGGAATACTTTAATAGTACACTTCAAGCACATGTGTAGGGGATGACCAAAATGTTGCATTAAGAAAAAAACAAAACAAAACAGGGATATGAAATAAAAACACAAAACCCTAAGAAAATACAGAAAGAGAAAAATAAAATGCATTGCATTACTTCATTTCATGTCAAAGTCGATAAAGAAATAGACATGATGCTAATAAGATTTGTAATTTGCTGAAATATTTTTACTTTTCCTTGACATTACCAGTATTTTAAATCTACATGTTTGGTTCTTATTAAGAGCAAGAACTTCAAAAATAAACAATACAATCTTCCAATGAGGAGCATTAAACTTTATCGTTCTTGTATTTGTTAATTGCAACCCAAAATGGTCACTGCTGTGATATGCCAGGATGGGTCTGAATGTGAAGACCAGCTCTCTAACACACTAGTACAGCACATTTATTGGAAAGGGTCATTTAAGGTCAAATCTATTTGCTTAGTTCCATTGATTGGTCTTTTAATAAACTGTGGTTATTGTTAGAAGGGATTGCGAGAGATAGAACAGATTAAGGCAAGTGTGGGTAATGAGCTATCAAGGGTGTACTTAGGGGGAGACTGTGGAAAGGTGAGAAAATTGCTGAAGGGTTCATTCACATTGAAAAAGGCCTTGAAATGGGAGTAACTTGTTTAAGAAATAGAGCACTTTACAGTGCTCTGGTCAACACTCCAGTGTCACTTTGCCATTACATATCACAGGCCTCCTTGTAACATTAATTCATTTCAAAACAGCGTATTACATCAAGCTTGTTGAGTCTTTTGTATTTTTCAGGAATAACAATATGTGAAGTAATGAGCTTCAAGGAAAGAGTCACATATAGATCTTATGTATCTGCAGTCATCTAGAAAGACGTGGGGTGAGACTGAGAGTTAAGGAGGCTACAAAGTTTGCTCCTTCATAAGGTTGCCCTTTAAGAAACTGTTTCACATCATGGTGGCTGAGTTTCAGATACTGTCAAACTTTACTGGGCTCTATGACAACAACAAAATACTTCGGTACACAAATGTTTCGAGAGTTCTGCTGCCACTATTAAGAGAGATTAATGAACAAATATCACCATATCATTCAAACTATTGACTGAATGATTCATTCCAACATTATCTCAATTGAAAACATTGGGTATGTCTCATCCAGGCACTTTCACATTTTCACTTTCTTGAAGCAATTACTGATTACTATTCTTTTTATACCGTACCTTAAAAATGTTATTGATTGTGGCAACATGTAGGCCTATGCAGCTCATATTTTACAATTTGCCAGTGCCTTAATTAATTCGCTTCAAATTAGAAAGATTTCTCTCATAATAAGAATGAAAGCACTTAGACTCCCCAAAATCAACTACTGCCATTTATACAAGCACTTAATAGTATGATTTCACCATCATTGATACAATTAATTGAAAAGTACCCTCTGAGCCTTCACAGTGCTTACAACGGCATATCAAACCACAACAATGAGTAATACTATCATCACTACACACAGATCCAACAATCTTTGCTCACTGTATGAGGAGCTACCTGTCATCTTTCAAGTTTTGCTGTCAGTATCTATCTCTGAGTGATTAGAATGGTTTGTGAACTGGATATCTAGGCACAGATAATTACTAGTAACCACATATATGTATGAGCTATACACTGAAAACAGAAAATGTTGCAGCGATTACAGGATTAACTAGAGAGGGGCCGTCAAAGGCGGCAGACCCACGCCTAAGTACAAAGTCGGGGTAAACATAATGTGCATTCGGTCATCTACCAGAATTCGGCCACTTAATTGCCAGTGTGCTTTATCACCAGCCAGTGAGTTCTACCAAAGATCGTACACTGAAGTGTACGATCTTTGGTTCTACAGTCACATCACACGCAAATCACATCATTACACATACGGTATTAACACTCATTCACGTACAGGAAAGTCCTTAAGTCTCCTCCAAAAATCCATCGAAAATCCCAAATTCCACCGTCAAAAGTGCAGAATCGGAACTTTTCCAAGCGCGCGCGAATTAAGTCCAGTTTTAAGAGTATTGTCTACGCGACGGGTCGCGGAAAAAGCGCTAAAAATCGAGAAATACGCCGTTTTCTTGCGGGATATTTTGACTATAGCAAGCCGAGAGTGTGATGATATCAAAGGTCGTATGAGTGTACGATCTTTGATGGTATCCACAAAAGCAAAAAAGAAAAACAAAATTTACGTACCACCTAGGCAATTACCCCTATGATTAGTGTCAACGGGAATTATTCAATGCAAGGGTTGAATGCAAATGTCTACTGCACCAGTATTCGGCCACCAACGAGCGCCGCAACGTCCCCGGTGCAATATTGCACCAACAGTGTAGAGCGCGATGCATTTTCAGCGGCCTTGCACACGCATTGACATTGAGCACGCATATCGTGCAGTGTGACTGCGACCGAGCAAAATGCTCCTCCAACGAAAAAAACAATCAATGTTAATTTGAAAAATCATCAAAATACGGGCCAGTTTGTGATGACGGAGAACGAACTTTCATAAATCTAGAAGGACATAGTCCCTCAAATAGGCCTAAACGTAAATTTCGGAATTCTTACGAACATTTGAGCAGCGAAGTCGGATCGTTGGGGAGTTTATGTTTTCGTATGGTAGCGGAAAATCGCAAAGTGAGAAACGGGAAATTTTCGGAATGGTCACTATACCATGGGGTCAAAACTTCAAGGTCACACAGAATTTGCAAGGGTCAACCGATTATCACCAAAATCTAATCGATTCTTTCCTGTCATTATCCAAACATTCCCTGAACATTTCGTGCAAATCCGTTTACCCGTTCTCTTGTTATCTTGTACTCAAACAAACAAACAAACAAACAAACAAACAAACAAACAAACAAACAAACAAACAAACAAACAAACAAACATACAAACAAACAAACAAACAAACAAACAAAAAAACAAACAAACAAACAAACAAACAAACAAACAAACAAACATACGGAACCCTTTACATAACCCCCTGCCGATTTTCATCGGCGTGGGTAATCATCACTAAATGAATTGCCGTTGTCCATACACAAAATCCACTACAAACATACAGTCTCATACACACATGTTCAAGTCTTTATCGTAAGAACATGATCCCAGAACTAGATTCTTCTCCAATCCCCTATCTTTCATTGGACTGCATCAGATGATACAGATTTCCAATTCAAAATCATTGTATCAGGATTTATACTGAATTAAACTCTTGTCAGAGCAAATTTTTGTTCAATATTCTTTATCCAGAGACTCTAACTCTACCGCTTGATTTTACATTCATCCCACCATAGCTGTGATTTTCCCACTCAAAATTTAGCTTTCTGAGATGTCATAAATGTTCAAAAATAAGACTAAGATAGCAGTGGAGAGCATCAACAACCCTAGGCACACGGGACATCGTGCTTTGCGCTTGTGAGTGCGCTACGTGCATGCAATATTGGCATGTTCGCGCAATCAGAAGTGTCCAGTTCGCTTGCTACGAGATCCAGATGAGAGAATCTCCCATTTGCGGAATGCTTAGGGGTTGGAATCTCTGTTTGTGATGTCACTGAACAATGTAAAATGTAATGTCTATGCTGTCACATGGAATAACCAGGAGACACAGTACAAATACAAAATACTAAGAGACTCGTGGCACAGTACTACAATAGCAGGTAGTACATAAATTTGTATATCTATATTCAAGTTCAAAAATTCCAAGAGCATACTTTTACTTTGTTTGTTTTTTTGTTTTTATTTCCGTCTTCAGATCAAAAAATCAACACATTACAAGTTGCATATACATTGCATAATATTCGTACAGAAGAAACGGGGGACTGCCCGTTCATTCATCATTTGCAAAATAACACTGTTCTTCCACAGGGTCCCGAATTTACAATACAATACAAGAATAATACACTGTATACACAAAACATAAGAACAAAAAATAATGAAAATCATATACCGAACTGGTACAGTGACAGTCAACAATAATCTTTCAGCTCTATACTAAGGCATTGCACAGCTCCTTGATCTCATGGTTCTTTACATTTAAATACCCTCATATTTTGATCAAGCTAGGCATGATTTTCCAGTCCACTTCTCCACAGTGAGCATATCTCGCTAGCACGTAGCAATCATTTATATGTCTGAATGTCTCGGACTCGGGGAAACACGTACATTTCCATTTTGGTGGGCACTGCTATTGTTGTCTGCCTTGTGCATTCAATGCGTAAATTATACATATTCCCCCCCCCCCTTGTGTGTATGTGTATGTGTGTGTGTGTGTGTGTGTGCGTGTATGTGTGTGTGAATGTGTCTAGACAATACCACTCAAGCAATTTGAACACGAATTGCGAATCCATCGGCTGGATGGCGGTGTCTTTGCAAAGAATAAAGTGTGATGGATCTGCTTTTATCATCTGGCCTTTTGCAAGCACAGTAGGCATGTCTCAAGAGACACATGGATGCACATACACACAGACATTCGTACAGACATACACACAGACACAGACACAGACACAGACACAGAAACAGACACATAAATACATACATTTTGGCAAAATCCAATGTTCGAATGTGCAATGAAACATGGTATACCTTGTTCTGGATGGAGCATGGGAAATATTTGGTCCCCAGAGACCACAGTATGACAACAACCTTCATGGTGAGCAATATATCGCATCCATATATCGCATCCAGTATTTTTCGACTCCACGCAGGCACAAACATGAGACAATTTTTACACACATCATAGCCTTTACACATGAGCTGCCATTGTGAGTGGCCTTTCACACTACCAATGGTATAGACACTCCCACCCATTTTGATGATGTTAAGTTTCTGTGTGAGAAGACAATCAAATTACGCCGTCTCTGTAAAAACAGTCTGGAAATACACTCTGCAAGTCTCCCTCTTTGGAATACACTGTTTCCCTCCCCCCCCCCCAAAAAAAAAAAGAGCGAGACAAGAAGATGTGGAAATATGACATTATACAAATAAAAAAGAAAGAAAGAAGAAATAGAATTATGTGATGCTAAAAGTAATCATTAAGAAAAAGATTAACTGCAGAGATACCCTATGTCTGTTTTCATCTGGAAAACTTCAAGTCATGGACATAATATAATGAGTACTACCACTGGAGATATGACTTAGTTCACTTCTTCAGTTCAATGACATCTGTTTCCAGCAAACAATATACGTAGGTATACACACAACAATGTGATCAATTTGAACGTGCTGTGGGCACATTTCTAAAAGTAGAAAACTTTACAGGGAGTGTGCCGTAACATAAATGGATATGATATGCAATAATATAGGGCTATATATAATCATTGTAAAAGCTGGAATTTTTCAGTAATTATAATTTTTGCTCACTGGAGAGAAATCACAGATGAATGTCATATTTATACTGGCTGTGAATGGGTTACCACAGACAGTGCCAATTCAACAGGACAAAAACAAACAAGCAAACAAACAGATGGCACTATATGTACACAAGTCTATTCATGCACTGGCATTACATAGTGCTGAAAGTGCTGAAATCTCCACATAATTATTATCAAACGTTGAGAGATACTACTCAGTATTCCACAGGCAATAAAACAGACACTGGTTTATTGAAGGCATGTGTTGTTGCTTTATTTCCTTCCTTTTTCTTTGTATTTTCACATTTTTTTTTAAACCAGCCAAACATTGGCACTGGTACCATGGTGATAAAATACTGTAAAAATCTGCTCCAGGAAGGAAGTTCTCAGGATTTTAGTCAAAGAAAACACACAGGGTTAACAAAGCACCAGAGTCCTCCCTATTTTTTTTTTACCGGAAATCTTGCAAGGTCCATCAATCACACTTAATCTTCATAAATCAACTTGACAATGTCCATACATTACACCTACCCATGAACACTGTACAGGTACTCTACCATTGCTACAACACTACAGGCCTACTGTCATCTCAAACCTTTTGTGATATTGCTGTCCCTCTCTTTTTTTTTTTTCTCTCACTCTCCCTCTTTTTTTTTCTTTTTCTTTTTTGCCCTTTTAGTGCATATCTACATGCAGCACTCACTCTGAGGGTTAGTCTGATAAGCAAGGCTTTTGGCATAAAGCTGCAAAATTATCAGTTTATTGTGTATAATAATAATAATAATATCACATAATAATAATAATAATAGTAATAATAATAATAATTATTCTTGCCATTAGTAATACTATCATCGTCATCAGTAGTAGTAGTAGTAGTAGTAGTAGTAGTAGTAGTAGTAGTAGTAGTAGTAGTAGTAGCAATTATTATACATGTAGCTGTTGTTGTAGTAGCATTTCACTGAAGCTTCCATTGTTCCTAGCAAATTGTCAATTTATATGAAATACCCACATTCATCAAGGGATCATACATTATATAAAACAAGAAGTACACTCCCGTATAAGATATATGAATGTTTCAGTTTGAAATCATTGTTCTCGAACAAGTATAGCCTCCACATAATTATCCCCACTGTGGCGTGTCTTCCCTCATTCCCGTGCCACAATGTGATCTTGTCGGTTTAAAACACATGCTGGAGGTGAGCGGATGCAAAGATGGTGTTGCAGGATACTATGGAAAGTGTCTTTTTACTATTATGAGGTCTGGCCACCATGAATGTGCCATGATTGCCTAGTGACATCAACAGAGAACATTCCACTGAGCAGAGGTATAACCCTTCCAGCCACTTGATAATTGAGCTAGATTGGTAGGTGAATGCCACGACTTTGCCCGGTTACAAGGTGAGTGAGGGTAATATGAGTGTGTGTGTGTGTGTGTGTGTGTGTGTGTGTGTTTGCGTGTGTGTGTGTTAGTACATGAGTTTGGTCGTGATGGTGGGGGGGGGGGGCTGGTTAAGAGTCAAGCACAGCAAGCTGATGTCACCGTGTTTTATCTTTTAACCTGTTGAGGACGGTTTGATTTTGCTACAACACGCATTTCCCATAGACACTTCTCCGAGTATACTCGGGACTCTGCCTCAACGGGTTAATACACTTGGTTGCTGCCTAACTTCCAAGCACATTGGGCACACTATGATGCACAGCGCACCTCTTCCTCCCTTTCGGAGCCCAATATCAGCAGTGTATTGAGCTTTAGTAAACAATTTGAGAAACAAACTGTGCACTTTCAGCAAATATTGCACACAATTTCTTACTCTAAAAGCACTTATCTGAATATGTGCTCCAAGTCAATCTAATGACAATGGTCTTAACACTCTTAATGATGGTGATTTGGAATATCAGCTACAGCATCACCAAGTCTAACAACATGTTCAGAATGTGATACAATGTGGTCTTTAAACACCAGCATTCTTATAGATAGTAACAGGTGAGGGTGATGGAGTACAACTGGATGTGATACATGGTATGCACAGGAAGTGGAGACAAAAGCTCAAATGTTTGATCATATCAAAAATTAAGATTAGAAAAAGAATAGAAGCTTTAACACAAGGGCATAATATTTTCCTTGGGAAAAAAAATGCCACAATATAAATTCCAGGGAATTAAATTGCCTAGCATGTTTAAGCATCAGAAACAGGATTTTATTTTAGGATTCATGAATAACAGTATTTTATAGGTGAAATTTGTATGAATTCAATGCACTGTCAAGTGCAAAAGCAAAACAAATACACTTTTTTTTGTTTGTCTGTATGTATCTTGCTCTCCGACTCTCATTTTCTCTGCAAATTTGAAAGAGAAAGGAAGGGGGTGTGGAGCGGACTGAAATATGCATCTGTGATGTCGTGATGACATCACCAGGTGGAGGGGGGGGGGGGAGGGGGAGTAATTTGCACCGATAGTGACAGGGAGGGCTCTTGTCCAGATAAGATGGCAGTTTGGCCAGCAAGAAAAATGGTGGTACAACCTGCAGGTAGAGAAATTAAGCATACAAATGATTCCTCCTCAAGGAGGAGCAATGACATGAGCTACATGACAGCACTATTGCACGTGATTGCCACAAAAGGAAAATCATGATTTAAAAAAAACAGAAAATCTCTCATGAAAAGACCGCACCCTTCCTACGCAGAATCTGCCGTCCGTTCCATCTGCACGTGAACAAATGAAGCGTATGGCTGCCACGTTGAAATGCCGACTAAAAAGTGTCCACGTTTCATGCCAACATCTGTCTTCAGTGGAGGGAGAATGAAATGTCTTGCCCGTAAAGAGAGCACGAGTCGAATTTATCCGGCCATCTGGAAGTACAATCGCTGTTTTGACAATTATGAAATATGACTTCTTTCTGTCAAATTAAGCCTTAAAGAAGACCGACAATTTGTCATTGCTTTCAACAGCATGAGTGAATGGTACCATCCACCTATATTTTCCATCATTAACCCGGTGAGGACGAGTCCCGAGTATACTCAGGCAGGTGTCTATGGGAAATGCGTGTTGTAGCAAAGTCAAACCCTCCTCAACGGGTTAAACACACATGCTATCATACACTGCAAGTGTCACCCTGATTACAGTTGGATATTCATTTTGGATGAGGTTGAATGGGATATTTAAAAAAAAAAGGTTTCATCGCCAATCACTTCCCTTCTAATTTGCAACATTCAGCAATCATTCAAAAGTACTTCACATATTTCACTGCATGCAACAGTATGGTTGGGACTGCTAGGTCATCTATCAGCACAGCGAGTTTCTTCCTCATCAAGCACAATTTCTCAGCTCTGCTCAACGCCATCTCTCTCACACACACTCTCTCTTTTTATTTCTCAGAAACTAATTTTTACACTTCGGTAATGCCAACTCAGGCGTGAACTCAAATGTAATATCCATCAAGTCATGACTAAAAACCTTTGCTTCAGATTGTACCTTCACTGGCATAATTGTCATGTTCACGATCAGGTCTCTTTTTCACCACCCCCCCCCCCCCTTAAACAAAAGGAAACAAAGAAAAAAAAATCAGAAGGAAAACTGGAGACCACTATCATCATTCCCAGGAGCTTGAACACCTGATTTGTAAGAAGTTTGATTTCCATGGCAAATGAATTCCATGAACAAACCTGTATGCTACCCATTTCTTGAATATCCTTGAAAGTTGATTCTCGTACATCTTTTAAAATTATGAAACACTTCTACATAGTGCTTATTTTCCACATCAAATCTCTTAATTTCTCTATATTTTTTGATCCCGTAAACACATGCTTAAGGATGAACTCAGGTAATCAGACTTCTGGGGAGCATTTCATGAAGCACTTTGTCCGACAAAGTTGTCGGACAAATTTGCTCTTGACCAATCAGATGCAGGATTTCAGTAGCTTGTAACAGTTTATCAGAAAAATATTTGACCAAACGTTTCATGAAAAGCCCCCAGGTGTCACCTTTCATGTCTTAAAAAAAAAAAAAAAAATATCACACCAAAACACTGTTTCCAATTCCTACGGCTAGGCTCAGTTCAGTTCAGTTCAGTTTATTTTATTTAATCACGGCAATTTGCTTCAGCAAAGCTGTTCTTCTGCAAATCCATGAACAAATAAAAATAGCAGAAATACATACAAACGGCATATACAATAATAAAGAAAGGAACAAGTGTCAGGTAACAAACAAAAACAACGAAACATTAAAAAAGTACAGCAAAAAAAAAGAAAACAGAGCAAATACCCTACAGTAGCATGTTATTTCAACAATATCAAGTAGAGACAGGGAGAAGAGAGAGAGAGAGAGAAAGAAAAATCCTGGCAGTTGCTTAGGCTACAGCAGAGATACATCAAGGCAGACATATATAAATGTATGTTTCTATGGCATATACCTGTGCTTGCGTGTACTCAGAATTCATTCACGGCTCATATCCATCAATGTCTTAATAAATACATGGAGAGTAATTACCCTACATAATCTAGCCATTAGGTATCTATTCAGACACTACACAGTTTTCCTCCAAGCCTTTTTTTCCATAATCAAAACTTCAGATATATGCTTTGCCTCTTTCATTGTGCACTTTAACGAGATAATCAGACAATAAATTATGTGGCATTCCTCATCTACATGTAGTTAAGCCACTGCAAAGTTTCAAAATGGACCAGAACTTAGCAAAGTTATTATCCCCTGTATCACCTTGTAAATATGAAACATAATCTATACCTGGATGTAAGGGGATTACATTCCTCTTGCTGGAGGAAAAATAGTTAGGAAGATATCTTGAGTAGATATGACATGCTTAACCTGTTGAAGACTAGTCCTGAGTATACTCGTGCAGGTGTCTATGGGAAATGTGTGTTATAGCAAAATCAGCCCGTCCTCAACGGGTTAACCACATTGTACTTGTACTTATCTTCAACAGCCTTGTGATCAATACCCCCTTTTTATTGCGCAAGGAGCTACCAAAATTGCTGTAACTTGTTGAATACTTGAACAGGCTTGAAAATATTCATAAGGAAGGCTTATTTTATGAAAGTTACGCTGTTGTGTAAACCACACTCCGGCCTAGAAAACTCTGTAGTGTGCATGGTATGGAAACTCATAAGAACATTTCATGTATAAATAGAATATTAGCCATTTCCTTTCTTTCTGATTTGGGAAATATTACTGTCTAGTCTTAAAACATGCTCCCAAAGAAAGGCGAGCTTGATCAAGCATTTTGAGGTCCAAAGTAAGGAGTATTACAAAGGAAAACCAAATACACAAATTTTAAGAAACCACAATGATATAGAATCTAAGTAAACAAAATATTTCATTGTTGTATGATTTGATCATATTTTCACTGACCAGAGACTATGTTTCTATGTATCATCTGACATAAACTTTTCCCCCCTTGGGATAAATCCCTTATATTTCATGATTTCAGCTAAACGTAAAACCTTCATGTCCATATAAATGTTATGTGTTAAGGATATGTATGTTTTAATTCAATGACCACTAGTGAAATGTGTGATCTGTCCACTGATTTGGGGGTCAGTGTTCCGTCTCATTTGTTGCCATCACTTTGACGATGACCTTCACCTCAGACTACCCGGAAGTGCGCGGAAGAGAGACCTACAAATGTATGTATACGCTCACCGGGTCACATGACTGAGGTGGCTTTCAGCATTCGCGCGACAACTACAACGAATCTACCAACTACAACAAATAATCATCCACTGCGCCAAAAGTAATAAGCATCTCATTATCGGGCGGTAGGCACACTGGAAGCAAATCGCATTACAGTGAAAAGCTCTCCACTGCCAGTACGAATGTCTGGTTTTTGTTTTCTGTTTTCGTTCTTTTTTTCCCCCCTCCAATACCTGGCCCTCTCCTCTCGAACTGTGTAATTGGAAAGACTGGAGAGGTAATAGGTTCATTACACTAACGCATGATAAGTCATTGAGTATATCTATTTTTCATCAAAGTCATGGTCACGTGAGGAACACAAAGGAATAGATAGCATTATCTCAACTGAACCTCAACAAACAAAGAAACTTTACCGAGGTGCTTCCAAGAACTTTTCCTATTCTTGTTGCCAAATCATCAAAAAGTTGAAGACTCTACTGGACATTTTGTCATCCTGTCCATAAATTGGGAAGGCATACACAAATAGCAAATTAGGGGAACCCACAAATGAAGAGACAACCAAAATATTGAGGAGACAAACTACTACAGGTATTCGCAAAAGCCCTAAGGGCAATAGATTTTTTTTTTTGTTCTAAAGAGAGAAAGAAAGGCTCTTTTTGATATTTCACTGGGAAGAAACTTAAATATGACTCAGAAAACCTTAAGGAACCCAAACTACAATTATGACAGGACAATATTTTTCATCAGCTTTCAGGCAATGTGAGCAGGAGAAATTAAATAAATCTACGCTGAGGCATTGCGATGGCTTCTGGACTGAAACCCGAAAGTTTTGATTATAAAAACAAAGAATTAATATTTTTAAAAAAAAGACATATATGCCATATGTATGGGAAACAGATACAAAATATGACCTTTGCATTAGCTGACTCATCTGCTCAAAATACAATCAAAGTAAAGCAGTTTGTTTCATTCCACAGAAGCCACTGCATTATAATCATGAGTAGTTGTTGTTGTTGTTGTTGTTGTTGTTGTTGTTGTTGCTGTTTTTTTTTTTTTTTTTTGGGGGGGGGGAGGGGGTTATCTGTGCTGCAATAAATTCAATGCCACATTAAAGTTCAGTCAATATTCACGGCTTCGGATATCATTGTGGTAGCGGCAACATCTTTGGACCACAAAAGAGCGAAGCTTTAGAGGTTTTTCATGCAGACATGCATTGTGACGGAAGGAAAATCAATCAGGGCCAGGAATAAGGGGGATACCTGTCTCCTCTCTCTAGGCAAAGGTGATAAGGGAGTGCAGACTTATCTGGTGATGAATTATTTCTCGCACTCTCTCACAATTCCCAGTCATTATCGGATGCCGCCGCGGGGACCAATCAAAAGAAATGAATCATTAGGAAATCATGTTGAAGCTATCATCATCTCCTTCACTACGGCATTTCAGAGATACCGACTTGGTGTTCACAATTCTAATGCTTTTACACATAGTACAACACACTCAGCAAGACACTGAGCGAAACATAGCTCTCTTTCTCACAAAGTACAGCTGCTATACTTAGGGTTGTCTTTCTTTTTCCTTTCAGTTAGTTTATTCAGTACTTATTCCATGCAGCATTTGTATCCTTGTATTGAATTACTTTGTGACAGCAAGACAAACACAGAGATTGTAATGGATTGTGATGCGTCTGTCAAAATGTCACATACAGTATATCATGTCCAGAGACTGCCCTTGAGATACACATGTTAGAGTCCATCCGAGGGTAGTACAATATTTCAAATGTTGCTGGCACATTGGCTGCATTTAGCAACATTCCCAAGTTTGAAACACGCTTTAATACCTACTATCAAAACATGTTTGCAAATGCCTTTTGGATTGCGTTTCTCCAGTTGTTGCATTAATCAACTCTGTCTTGAGTCGATTGGGAGGCCTTGTCACTGTGCAGCTCCATTATGCAGTAGTTGGGGTAGGCAGGTCCGAGTATATGCATTTCAAAACGACTTTGCATTTATCAACTCTGCAGAAATGCATCTCTGGCTCAAATGCGTTTGTGATTGCACTTTTTTGGGGGGCGTTTCAGAAACGTGTTTCTAACCCTATACTAATCAAAACAGCTTTGCATTTATCAACTGCCCAAAACTCCCTGAAAGTTGTTTGGAAACCATAATATTTCTGCGCCAGAAGTGAGTTGATAAATACTCCCTTGGATACTGTATCATATTTCGATTGATGTCACGATGTCATTAACCCATGATCTCACTTAGATGGTTTTTAATTTGTACATAAACATCAGCTTTTTCACATATCTATGTGTTGGCATCTGATGGCAAATAATTTAGAAGATCCGCCTCGGCTGCATCACATCACAACAGTCGGAGTCATTCTCCTTCAAAAACACTGCTGTTCAACTTCTGAGAAATTTGGGTGAGGAGGGTTGGGATAGAGAGAAAGGCATACACTGAGAACCTGTTCTTTCTTGGCATTGTCTCAAAGTTCGTCAAACGCATGACAATCACTCATCAGACAGGAAAGAGGATTAATGTAAACATCGGATCAAAATCTTATCCATCTCCCCTCCCCCCCCCCCCCCCACGACACATACTTTTTCATTTTTGTCCTGTGACTATGATTATTCAGCTCTACTTGGAACACCGACATGTTTCCTACATTCAAAACACATTGGGAAGCTGACAAGAAAAATAAATGCTGACAATATTACCACAGCGTCATGTCATAGCCATTCATCACCATGGAAACCGGTGCTAAACAACCTCACCTGGCCTAAATACCTGAGAACACTATTGTTGCTAACCATGCTCGCATCTGGTTCCAAGCCCAGCTAGAACAAAAGATTGTGACATCATCACTTTGGTACTCTATATAATTCATCATAGTGTACCAACATTCAATCTTAGATTTTGTAAATATGGGAGGGGGGTCTCACTAACCATCCTCACATAACAAGTGTACAGTAAAAACAATCACATCCCTCAGAGAAGAACAAATGCTCAATTTTTTGGGGGGATGTCACAATAAGACCACTAAATGGAAATTACAAAAATATAAAGCTCATAGAATTAGACACATCATTGAATAAAAGCAAAAAAGAAAAAAAGAGAGTAAATATTCACCAAATACAAACACAAACCCAAAGAACATATGGGAATGATTCCAAGTTTATCTATTAAAAAAAATGATATACCTTTGTATATTTAAATATGTAGTTTGCTCCTTGAAATCATTGTGTGTTATGAATATCTAACCGAAACAAATGACCTCATCATAAATACATTACATATTCCTGGAACTGTTATCATCTACACGCTTCAAGGATTCAATAACCCTGGCAGCTCCATCACTACCAAGCTCCAATAATGTTACCAGCCAGAAGCACGTGTCTTACAGCTTCGGGTGTCTGTTTTGGTTTCTAATCCAAGTCTAATATTACTCCATGTATAGCCTGCATGGCTGCTAGTGACACAATTTTGCACAGCGCCAGGTCGCATTGTGGCTTGGTCCCAGATGCAGACATCCACGTTGGCACTGCCTGTAACTTGTCAAGACCTCACCAGGAGACTTGTAGGCGTAGTAACTGTGTTTACTAGCCTCGGGCTCAGGGTTTTATGTTGCTACCCAGGGAGTCCCGACACAGTCCCTCCTTTCACAAACTTTCAGAACAATCTCCACTTTCCACGTTCCAGACAGTAGAAAAAAAGATCCACCACTTGTAGTTTGCTCTTTCTTCGACCTGTCTCGAACGCTTGAGATCACGAATTGTCAACACATGTGTACTGTGCTCAACATGGCCTACCTGTCCACGGTGTAAACTCCCAGCCATGTACATTGTGTAAATGGGACACAGTAGTAGTGTACAAGACAGACAAATCACTGCTAGACTGCATACTGTGCGCAATGACAATAATGACAAAAGGATATTATTTCAGCATTATAGAAGGGAAGAAGAAGAGGTACATGGAAAACATTTAGGAAGGTAGAGCCACATGAAAAACATTTAGGAAGGTACAAGTTGTACATGTATACACAGTGAAGTGTTAATCTGACACCATGAACGCAGACCTGCACAAATTGCTCCATATCCTTTTGGATATCATTCATCTGCTTCCAATAGATCCTGGTTTTTTTACCCCTCAAGACGTCATGACACATGATGGTACATCCGTTTAAAACACCGAGATATCAATGACACTTTGTGGCGTCAATGATACACTGTGCAGTATAAAAGTACTGCAGCTAATACATTACCACAAGGATAAAATCCTTCTTATGTTTAAAACTGATAAACAGTAAAAGTAGACAGCCTCAGGAATCAGCACAGAATGTCTACTCTATATCATCTCGCTTCTTTTCAAGCGCTAAATCTTCAGTGTGAAAAAAAAGGACAGCATTTATAATATGAAATATGCAGATTACAGGCATTTAATGCTCAATTCTGTTGGTCAAAAGTCAAGTTTTCTATTCTCGTTTTGGTTTGATGGTTGATTTTGATCACTGACTTTTTACACAGTTTGACCTCAACTTGACATTGATACGACAGTGCTCAGTGGTAACACACAAAATTACTTAGTACATGTACCTGAGAACTCCATTATATAAGTAACCTATGCAAAGTTAGTTGGGAAGGAATTCAAACTCTGAGAGCTTGATGGCACTATGTCTTAAAGATTTGTCTGTGTAGGCCTACTTGAGACAAGCAAAATTATGCTATGTCTTCTATTCTGCATTCCTACAAATCTGCCATGAAAGAAGTCTTACACGCTCTCAGTACAATAGATGTTTGATTTCACAGCCTGAACTCCTTCCGAAACTTTAACCATAGAAAGGGTTCAAGCTTATCTGCTCTACATGTATACTACATGCCTGAACCTAGACTTCCAACTGAACTTTGATGATGGATTTTCAGCAAACTGTGACTTGACATGGTAAAAGTATCGACGGTGAAAATTGTCCATTTCAAAATGATTACAAGGGAGAATTTTACATACAATGCGACTGCCACCGCACCTGTTTGCAGCTTCAGCCTTGCTCTGTGACTGGAATGGAGAATATCCTGTTTGTCAGCACCTTGGCTACTGCAGGTTTTCAAGAATGATAGATGTCACTACCGCTACCTATACCCCCTCTCTCTCTCTTCTACACAGAGGTGAAAGTGTCCAAGTTCAAGAAAGGTCCTGAAGAATATGAGCAAATGTCACATGTTACTCAAGTTACTCCTCCAAAAACTTTCTCTCCGCAAAACTTCAGTCTCGCTTGCAGAGACAATCGCAATCAGGTCCCCATTCATTTGTGGTGGATGCTCAGGCTCTTGTTTTGGGACTGGTGGAAACGGTTTCCCCAAGACGGAGAGACGGGAGGACCCAGGCAGGTTTCGGGACAAGGTGTCACTGACCGAGAGGTCAGCGGCTCCAGGAGGCTGGAATCTGTTAGGAAGGGGATTAGCCTATGTAGGTTAAGCATGGCAGAGGAGAGGGCAGAAATTACAACAATAACAATACCAGAAAAGGGAGTCAACAAGCCCTGATTGACATTTTCAAAAGAAAAAAGGGGCTTAGAGGAGGAACGCTCCTTAAGTCTTGGTATTCCACACCCCTCTTTTTTCTTGCCCCTCCCCCCCCCCCCCAATATCTGCATGGTCTACATGTGTGATGTGTGATTCTGAATCTTCGCTCATTCTTTGTTATGCCATAATGAATATAATTTTTCATTTTTGTAAAACAATACACAATGCCTTCTCTTGGCAAAAGGCGCATTAAGTTATTGTATCATTTCCTTCTTTTTTTTTAAATTGAAATGCAAAAGGAAAAAAAAATTTCTAGATTGAAGTATTGTTGAGTTGTGAATTTTTTACAATGATAACTTTCAAATGAAAAGAAGGTTGTAGCGGTAGGTAGTACCAGCTAATAACGCATTTGTATACTATTATTTATCATATATACAGACCAAGCGGAAAGTTATGAGATGATGGCATTGTTGCTTCATTCAATTTGCATGTGCTCGTGACAGATGGTATCACCATCTGAGACATGCAAAACTTAAAGGCATATTCTAAATTTAGTTCCATATGTCTGCAGAAACTGTTGCATTTTACTCTAAAAACGAGACATGTGCATTTATGCATGACACAATGCTGTGATAACACAATTTCAGAAGACAAGAGTAACAACAAAAATGGTAAATATTACCCAAAAAGGTAAGCCAAGAAGTATTAGAATCTTGGAGCATACCTGATCATCATGGTTAATACGTAAGGTTTCACATTCGATTTCTATATGTCAGGCCACAGCAGTATCCAGCCTGCCAGAGTGAATTGCATGTTGCAGCTTGATAGCTGCATGTGATTTTAAGAGCACAAAACGATCATCATCCCATTAACATTCTGCCCACTCACTTCTGAACAGGAAGGGCGCTTCTGGAATTAAAGTCGTGTACTTATTATTGTGAAATTATTTTACACTTTTGATCTAAAAAATGACTTCAAAATGACACATTATCTTGGCGAATTGCATCAGCCAGACAATTTTTAAATTTTTTTGTAGACCCTTTCAATATATTGCAAACAAATTCAAAATGGTGACAAATGTATTTTGACTTCTTCTGAGATCTATGTTTTAGCTTTCAACTTCAGAATCATAACTGTCATATGTCCACTCTATCATTTTCTTTCCTTGGTATTATCAAGTCAGCTTGATCATTAAGAGGCTTGTCACCATTTTCTCATGCATCATTTAATCTGAGAAGATCTGTTTGTTAGTTGTTTTTTCAAATATACAAAACATTAGGGAGAGAGCGATTACACAGAAGAGGTTTATAAGTGCACTTGCATTGTAGGCCTAAATACTGCATCAGTAATCATGGAAGTCCTTTTGGCAGCAGCTGTAGTAACAGAATTAGTAGAAGATGAGGTAGAAGTAGTCATGCCTTGAAATGCTACTTGTCATCTTTTCTTTACAAATCATCAAAAAATAAAAGAGCACATACAGTTTGAGAGGCATGCAAACATGCATGCTTCTCCTCAGCTGTGAACGATTAACAACACATCATAACTCTTCGCCATCATCAATATTTCACTCTGCAGATGCACGTGTCCCTGCCACTCTGAATAACTAACTCCAGGGAGGTGTACAACATTCGCCATTTCCCACCGGAGAATTGCACAAATGCCTGCATTTCTTGCACGAAGGGCCTATCCTGTTACTCATTTATATATCATATCACCATCAAAACAATTGGGTGGGTACTCGAAATAATATTTGTTGTTTCTCTGAGGGGAAGAACGAAAGTATTTACGCAGTTGTGACTTACAACTGTGGCAATAGAAATATATATTCTGGGTATTAAAACTTCAAGGCTGTCTTATCTCTGTGTAATACTTCAGAGATGGGAACCCTCAATACTTAAGAGGCTTTCAGGTGGGAAAAGGGAACCTTATGACTACAAAACACTATTCAACTTGAAGACACATTACAATATTAAGTGTACACCGCATAAAATACATATGTGAAGATATCTCCCCCCCCCAACAGTTTTCAGAACCTGGTAACCAAAAAACAAACAAACAAACCAACACTATACAAACAAACTCTTGTACAGGATGTCAATGAGAATGCAAGGAATATGTGTGTCACTATAAAATAACGAACTTAGCGACAATTTTCTTTAAGTTTTAATACAATCATTCCTCTGAAGCTAACAACCATGCGCTGAGAAGAAAAAGGCTATATATGGCCTTGAACTGTATGTACACTTTTCACAGAGTGTCCATCCCCCCCCCCCCCCCCCCCAATGTTTGAGATGTCTGTGACTATCAAAGAATCACTATCTCATTATTTGCCCAATACCAAAGTAATGATGACTGATCTACTGCTTCATCCCATAGCTGTCATTTCTTGAAAGAAGCTTTATCGCTCTGGTAAATTTCCTACTACATTCATTTCACCACAAAGAAAAAAAAAATGTACATAGTGTGGAAGCATGTGAAATATAAACACAAAGATTCTGGACCGATTCCAAGAGTATGGAAATAAAGAAAAACATTCATTGCAAAAACAAAAGGCACATGATTGGCACAGAGGCTCTATGAATACATACCGGTAGATGCGGCTTGATTCATATACCAATATTTGCATCAAATTGGTTTTGCGGTTTGTTAAACGCAAGGTGTCAGGATATTACCACAAGAAGTTTCCATTAAGGTACTACTTTATGTAAGCTCAAGATTCTAGGAGCAAAAAAGCCCAGAGTTAGACTTGAAAATGTATGACAACAAGCTTTTCAAAAAAAAAAAACCAACAGGTGTAAAACATGTGATGTGTGTATTTCAGAATAGTATTCCCTATGTCAAGCTTTTAGAGACTAGCATTTACTTTTGCATGACACGTAAGGTTCAATGCACTTGCACATCTTTGACTTACATGCTCATCTTGCATACTGTAGCTGCCGTGTAGTGATAGATAACCAAGACGGGAAGAAGTCACTGAAAAGCTAGTAAACTGCAAATGATGCATTACTCTGCAATATCACTTTCTATAGAGACAACAGCAAATCGGCGACTTACCGCACAATCACCGGGGGTTGTTCAAACACAAGTGTAAGCCATGATGGTGACGATAGCTCGTAATATTCCAGCAAAGTGTTGACCCCAATGGACTATACTGGCTAATAAGACTACTAATGGGATAGAACGAACCAGGGCATGGGATAGAGACTGGGAGAGAGTATAGCACTCTTGCCCTCCCCTTACGGCAGCTACCAGACAGTAAATGCTAGTCTCAATTCAAGATACAACCATTTTTAAGTTTCTTTGGTACCTCCACCTTGGTGTGATGTATGCTTTTCTTAACTTTTCATCTTTCACTCCTCCTTTTTCTCTCCCTCCCTCCATCTATTCATAAATCTATCTATCTATCTATCTATCTATCTATCTATCGATCTATCGATCTATCGATCTATCGATCTATCTACCTCTGTGCAAGGTTTAGTATAGCACATAGTCTTTCAGAGAGTAACATCCACATCTAAAACACTTTTGACAGCGCTGATTATAAAGTTCTTTCCGCAAAGCTTGTCTTGTACGCTATACGACACCAACCTTCTGGAAACCTCAGAGGTTCCTCTCTTTGTTGCCATCTCCACCAAACTCTTCATCATTTTCTTTTATTCATGGGGATGGGGTGGTTTGCTCTAGAATCTATGCTGATAACAACTTTGGCACCGTTATTGGCATGATACATACATCGTGAGCAGATTATACCGATATCACTATTCAAATTCCTATTGAAGACTTCAAAATCAGGGGATGAAGGGATCACCTAGATGACATCACAGATGTAGCATCTGTCAAGCCACACTGAGGTGCCCATGAATGCTGATAGGGACTACAAACTCACATGCTACTCACATGCTCACTCGTCCGAGATACCTAAACTCACATTCAGTCAAATACAGCCACTGGGCACTTGCCTCTTGAAGGTAGAGGGGCCTTTACACGGGCCTCGCCTGAACGTCCATTAGGGTGCTGGAAGAAACATTTATTTAATAGATGATTCACCTGCACTAACTAGTTTAAAATTGTACAGGATCCTGATGTTTGTCCAGAATGTGTAACAACTGGTTGCTTTCACCAAATTGGCATTGTCACTATATTCCTAGAAGGTGATACACAACAAATGGCAACATCACTCACAGACGCTATCGTCAGAGACTAAAGAGCAGTCAACCTGCTGGAAGGAAGGCTACATCAGGATTTGAGGGATACTTCTTCCAAGGAGGCTGTGCCAGTATGGACGAGGAGAAGCTTTCGATCTGTCCCAGAATACAAGGGAGAGAAGAACAAGGTCACAGCCATCAGGCCAGGGAGATTTATTGCTAGAGACCCAGACTTGACTGAGAGCGGAAGGAGCAACTGACCTGATGATTGGTGGCAAGACACAAGTGCAGAAGATTTTCTTCTTTTTTGGGGGGGGGGGGGGTAGGGGGAAATGAGTGGGGTGGGGCACAAGAGGTAGGGTATGTGGATGGGGAGGGGAGAGATCACCACGAAGCAAACAAAGCACATATTTCAGCGGGGTCACTCTTGGAAGTCACAATTATTGCAATTATTGCAATTTACCATGGAGAGCTGTGAAATGAGCCAGTCTTGAAACTGTTACATAAACCCATCCAACCACACTCCTTTGATAATTCTGTTTGTCCATTCTGTTCTCGAATGTCTTGTCATCAAGCTGAATGCATATTCTGAGGTCAACACGGAAAATCTTGGCCATCAGCACCTCATCAAAGACAACTTATCACAATTTCATACTAACCAATCCACGCTAGATATTAATCTTTTTTTTTTTTTTTTAAGTGAATGCTCAACCTTATACCAAATGAAAAAATTTTCAAGGTTGCCAGGATTTGAATTCTGTTATTCATATCTTCATTTCTCTGTTCTCTGAGTGGAAGAATACTTCACTGAATGAAGTACATTCATAAAGGAAAAATGAACATCATACGGGTCTGTCTGTACCACTGAATTTACTCGCAGCAAAAATAAATCATTCTGGATAACATAAACGGCTACCAGAGCAATGACATCCCCAAATTGTTATGTCTTCATTTGCTTGGGTTGTGTTTGGCTGAAGGAGGTTTCTGTTATTCCATAAAAGGCGAAAATTTATCACGATCAGGATTAATCGCTCTCGACACAAACTGAAAATAGCCCAGTGACCTACTTTTCCAAACCTTTCAGTCGATGACAGCAGAGTGTCTTCCAGGCTTCATTTCTTGGACTGCTTCTTCAACTTTCAACACGCATTCTCCCCCCTTTTCCGAAATTCTGGACATCTTCAATATCCGTGTATTATCTTTAGGAGAGTTGTAGGCACATGTTGGGTCAACAAACAGCGCACAAAGTCACGTCTGTACGGCAGCAATGGGGTTTGTTTACATCAGATACAACGACAGCTGCTTAATTCAACACTGGGAGTGCACACTTTATTTCCGTGTTTCGGAACTTTCTGCTGTAGTATATGCTATGGCATGTTCTCGTATGTCTGGAAGAAGGGGGACAGCTAAATTTCAACTGGAAGAATTATAATGTTGCTTATAGTACTTTTTAATAATAAAATAATAATAATACAACTTTATATCATGCTTTTTCATAATAGCATGTAACACCATCATTGTGATGTTGTTTAAAGTGATCATAATCACATCATATCAAGAGATATAGGGCTACAAATAGTCGATCAACTCATAAAAACCAGCATCAAATTTTGTCTATCTGCTTGGTCACATTAAAAACAACAGTTTGAGTTCAATAAGGTCTCTCACACTTAGCCAGATTTTAGGGGGTAGCATCCTCTTTTCCTTATTACACCCATTCAATCAAATCAAATTATCGTCAAATCAAATCATTCTCAAATAATCTATCACCGTCAACTGATGTAAAGAAATTCACTGCAGGAATGAATGAGAAGCTATGCACCATTTGGTACCTGATAAATATTTTGATTTTTTTAAAAATCAATATCTATCAGTATCTTAGAACAAGGCAAAGAGCAAAACACACATAGAATACTTTAGTATAAACTGCAATTCTCAAACAAATCCAAAACATTCTCACTACTAAAGCTAGCGTCGTAGTGTTCTACCCTCAGGCTACAGAAGGTATAATCTGCCAAGTGTAAACGGGGCATGACCGGTTGCCCCGCTATGCGGGGACATGATTTACGTGAGAAGTCTACCCATTATTCTAACCTCCTGCCTCATTCAGATATTTCATTCGGAGAGGATTCTTGAGAGCGCCAGTGCATTGACTTCTGACTGAGGACAGCCCACATAAACAGTGGAATAGGAGTCAAGTGAATCACAACTTTCCAACTCGTAGTGCAGCCACAAACTACTCTGATGGCTTCCTATCACTTCAACTTCTCAGGAGGGAATTTTTTTTCCTTTTCTTTTGACTCTGATCACACACACAAACACACACACAAACACATACACACACATACACACACATACATACAAACATAAATCTATAATGATATCATACCTATGCATGTTGTCTTTAAAGACAAATGAATTTGCTAACAAATATCTAAATAGGAATCAGACTATCCTGAATAAATCCTAACTTGGAAAAAAATGTCTTATAAATGTGTTATATAAAATATCATATGAAGGGCTTTTTGACCATCTTTTGTCAATATCCAGAACATTAAATCTACTTCAGATTGGATTGCAAAGTGACAAACAGTACTTCTAAGTCAGAGATGTTGAACAATCACAGAATTCAAGTGGGGAAATGAGTTATAATTATAAACCATCACAATATTATCTTTTCAGATTCTTTGCATTTGAGAAAGCAATCAGTGTTATGAATGAGGAAAATTTCTCTACCTAACAGGAAACAAACTACAAAGCAACAACACTAGGAAAATAGTCGACTTTTGTGCCCTTTCCGCGGCATGCCCACAGATAGCCTTGGACAACCTTAGCAGGCTTTTGAAGTAAAAAAAAAAAAATCAATTATCTTTATCTCGAGGAAACACGGGGATTTATTTTCCACCTCCCCCTACATCCAAATCCCAGTCCAGCTTCCCATATCCGCTGGATGAGACAGAGGATCTGAATAAAATATGGGGGGAATTTTCCCATCATGGATTACCATAATCTCGCCAAGATTTCGCCCCCATAAACTTGGAAGTTTTTTTTTTTTTTTTGGTGACTCTTCGAGATAGCTCAGTGGAATACAACATCCATCACATGTGTTTTATTTGCTTTAACTAAGAAAGGGGAAAAGGAAATGGAGATGAATAAAAATCATTTCAGAAGAATTGAAGGAGATGAAAGTGATGAAGCAGAAGAAAAAGACAATGTTTGGATATTTTTTTTTCTATGCAGTCCACCTTAGATATCTGGGCTATAAACCGATGAAATGCAAAGGTTACAAAGTTTTGAGACTAAATTGCTAATAACATTAATTTATTTTTTTAATATTAATTGGTTATTCTATTTCAATGTGTACATTCATTAGCAGTACGAACAGTTTCTTGATTAGATAATAAAAGATAAGACTTGATGAATTTCTCTACGTAATGAAATCACTTCCTTTTAACATATTCTGGTAGACATTCACGGTGTATACAAAATGTTGCCAGGGAAATACACACACACATACACACAAAAAATAATGATTTGGGTATGCACTACTAGTATATGTGTGGCTCTTCAGATACATACTGTATTCTCAATCTTGACTACAATAACAAAATCCCATAGAAAAAACAGCACATTCTACTTGTATGTATTTCTTTCAAGATACAAAGAATGTAAATGACTTGTCAAAATGAACCATTGATGGCATAAAATTAGGAACAAGCACATGCAGAGCAGAATCACATATCAGCACAAACTGTACATCAAAATTAGATGTGAAAACAGGATGTGCGATCATGAGGACCCCGTCGGCTTAGGAAACAGTGATCAAAGGCGAAGCACAAACAGTCACATCTACAAGTGTATATCAATTTAACATGCAGAATTCTGATTGGTTGAGTGGGTGCAAAGTTACATATCAAGTCATGTTTGATGCCACTGGTAAGGTTGTAGGCAACAGGACCCTGTTCACATATCTAAAAAAGTCTTTACAGAAGAGACTGCACAGCAACTGATGCTTGCCCTCTTACTCTTCCAGTGTGAAGGGGGGGGGGGGTGGTGAAACCTTTAGTGGACAATCCACAATTACCACATGGAGATACCACAAAGATTACTTCTCAGCCCACTCTGTCAGGTTTAAATCAATACTTGTCATCTCATCATCTTTAATCCTGCAATGTCATGTTTCATCTATGTGCGTGTGCCCACATCAAAAACAGACACCAAGATTTTTCAGATTTTTTTTTTTTCTGCCAGCAGTTCAAAGAATGTTTGTCAACTTCGAATGCAGAACTTGAAAATGTCACTAGGACTGATGCTTTTATCTGCTGGGACACAGGTCCTTACATAAGTGAATATTGAATAGGACTTGACCCTCTTATATATGTAAAAACTTAATATTAGAAAGCAAAGGTTAAATTCAAAGCACCAGTTAAGAGTTTGTGGATGCAAATAAGAATAATATCTACTGACTAATAAGAATATGTTTGTGTTGAGATATATTTTCCAGTTTTAAACAAGAAAAAGGATAGCAAAAACAAGCAAGTAACTGATATTGTACTGCATTTTCTGTTTTCAAATCAGACCAGTTTCAACTATGACCTTTATGAAAAGAAAGAAATAAGAATGGATAGTTGCTGAGTGCCAACTTACATTAGGAAACACTGCCTGAATGATTTGCATTCCAATGTTAATGTCAATTTCCTAGTGAATAGCTTTGATGGAATAGAGCATGTACCAACACTCTCTCTCCCTTCCTGCCCCTCTCTACCCCATCTCTCTCTCTCTCTCTCTCTCTCTCTCACTTCTCTCTAATATATCTAGATAGAAATATGGGTAGATATATAGATAAATAGAAAGATACAGATAGAGTTATATTCTATCTTTATGCACATAAAAATGCACGCTAAATATATACATATATTTTTTTCAACGATGTTTATTCTGTTCCATTCAAAGTAATAGAAAAAAAAATAACAATTTTCATTTGCTACAATTGAAATGACGAAAATATACATTTGTGATCATAATAGCAAATTTGCTATTGCTGTACATAATGACATAACAAATATTACATTTTCATGAACAATTATCAATTTACACACACATACATACACACACACACACACACACACACACACGCTCTGTATCTGTGCCTTTTAACGTACAATAAATCATTCATGGGCAATGAAATCAAGTTATTTGTTTCTTCCACAATAACCTCACTGCAAATTTATGGTTAGCTAACTTTCTCCAAATAAGCCACCCCCTCCCCCCCCCCCCCCCCCCACCCTCCCTTCGGAAGTATGTATGGTCCTTGGAATGTTTCATCATGTTTATCAACAGGCATACAGGCTGCATGGGTATTTTCCTATCTTTCTTCAAGAGTACAGCTATCTGGTATTTCCTGTTGAAGCAGGTGTCTGTGCAGCTAAGACACATGTGCTGCATTATGTCATCAGTTTCTCACATTGGTCAGCCGGTACTACGATTATTCACAATTTTCATTCTCAATATTTCATTAAACACATGCCCAGCATTTTGCTCCTTTATTATTTTTTTATTTCTGTCAGCATTCCAGCCTTCAAATGGCAAGTCAGCTATTTCTGTTCATTCAGCTAAAAATGGCCAGCTCACCAAAAAGAAATTGATTGCAAATCCTCCCTTTGGCATCAAGAATGTAACCACAAATCACAAAGGGTATAAGGGCACTAGCCTTTCATGATCTTTAGTCTCATTCATGATATACTTTAATATCATTGTATCAGCAAGATCCTACCATTAGTAGCAAGAAAAGAAGCAAAAATACAGATATACATTTATACATCATAGGTGGGGGGGGGGGGGGGGGGGAGGGAAGACAGAGCTAGAAAATATAACTCTATAGATATAGGCTTCAAAGCAGCTCACAGCATTCACATGCAATTGACTATTTTTACTCAGCCGCTCTTCATTGCCAAGATCAAAGTCATTCACATCAGTTTCTTTACACACGCAAGTACATTCAATATCAAAGATGGCTCCCTTTTTGTTCTACTTGAGAGTATGGCAAAAAATAGATAATAAATACAAAGTCCCCTGGGATAGTACATTTGTAGTTATCTATTAAAGGTTAGTACATTTGTAGTTATCTAAAGGTTGGTACAAGGTAAAGTATTGCAAAAAACAAAACAAAACAAAACATTGGAAGGACTGAGAATTACAATTGCCTTTAATTATAGTTATGTTTCTGTGATGCAAGGAGTATCATATTTTCTATCCCATCATTTCAACAAAAGCGCGCAAACACAAGGGCAAGGGCGATCATTTTGGTAGATTTGAAGGATGCACACATTGGTCAGCAAAACATTGCAATGCGGCAATCCGTGAGATATATCTGTCCATCTGAACGGGCGCAAAAAAATCTCGATATGTGGATCATGATCGAGATCTGTCTGTGTGCAGGCAGCTGCCTTATGTTGGTCCTGAGTGGAAAATTTTGCACTTGGCTAATAAAAACTACATTGCAGCGGTTGTAGTGTGGATCACAGCCAAGAAAGACACCTCTTGACATGCAGTCATTCACTATACTCAGATGGCAAAAAGTTTCCACAAGCGAAACGTCATCTGTAAACAAAGTGATTGCCAATTAGATCAGGGGCACACTCAGTATGCTGAGATTTAATATCAAGTCGCATTAGATAATGCATGAACCTAGTATACACACAACATGAAAGCACACACACACATGAACACTCAAAATATACCCATATTTATTATTCTTATCTCTGCAACTACGGGAGTGCGCCTAGGGAGCATTTATAAATCTAAATCAGTCAGCTTGCCTCCTCCCCTCCAAGTCCCAAATATGCTATTTAGTGGGGTCTGTTTCACCGCATATCGTATCACGGATATGCACAAGCGACAAAAGAACACTACGCTTGGCTGAATGCATTCCATCTCCATTCCATCTGGTGAGAAAGTGCATACACCTCTCAAAGGGCTGGTAGCAATAGCCTTGGTACCAGACTCTCTTACTTATCCTTTTCCTCACTCTCTCATTCCTTCCTGCTTTCTTATTTCCTGTTTTCAGCATCAGGCATATCACCCTTTGTACAGTGATTACGACAGATACATTTGAGTGACTCACTGTAACTGCAAGCGAGAATCACAACAAAATGCTTAATTTCAACAATTCTGTCCTGTTGTTTCCAAGCACATGTGTACTTTCTGTGAACAGCACCTTGAATGCCTCATATTGTGATTATGATTACAATTACGGCTATCATCATCATTGCTGTTGCTATTACCATTTCTACAGTAATTATCGTTAACATGATTTTGTTGCATAGCGACTACATCACTAAATTCCACAAGAAATGCACTCATCATTTGACGATAACTGCACAAATATTCTGCTGTTAAGGAACTGCCTGCAGCTTCCATAATCTTGCAAAAGATGAAATAACCCCTCACACGAGCGGGAAAGCTGTATCAGAGAGAACATTTCATAGCTGCATCAAAGAAAAGTTCCACGAGCGTCGTTTGCAGGCATCCCTTTGAAGAATTAAATGAAAACCAAATCACAAGTCAGAATAGGAGGAAAACAATAATCTTCACAGTGATCACACCCCCCCCCCCACAACCAAGGAAAAGGCCAACGTGCACCATTTCCATGCCAGCAACATTTCATGCCTTCCTCTCCCTCTCTTTCTCTGTTTCTCCTCTTCTCCCATCAACAAAATTTGATAAGGAAGAGGCAACATCCACGAGTCTGTAGAAGGTGTCGTAAGATCCTTGGAAGACGTCACTTTGAATTATCCTCACAGTCCCATCTGTAGAGACCAACGGGCTTCCCAAGCCACCTCTCAATACCCCACAACAGCAACAACAACCTGCCCCGTGGGGACGGAAGAAAAAAGAAGGAGTTATTTCTCCTGAAATGCTGATTACGTCAATGTCTTTATTGGAGGATTCGTGATGACAATGCCGCTATGCTTACGTGCCAAGTGTCACAGAAACTAGTAGAATTCCGACCAATATGAAATTAGATGTACCGGTATGTGGAAAAAACACAATGTTAGTTCATGTTGCCAACTTGGTGTTAATATCATACAAAAGCAATGATGTAAATGTCCTCTTGTTTCTTGGCCTAGAGTATGAGAAATTAAGAAGGAATTCCTTGATTCTGTGACGTGGGATCTCACTCAACAGAATCGTTGGCAATCATTCATCAGCTCGCAATTGCTCAAAATTCCCAGACTAGGTGACAGATACAAGATCATGAATCCATTTTCGTGAAGCTCTCCCATCCACTCTGCCCTCCACCAGAGGGCGCTCTTTATTTCGGCATTCTATATCCACTCGCAACACTTCCATGAGAAATCGTCAAAGTTCTCCAGAAGAAAGAACAACAACAACAACAAATGCTTTAAAGAGCACTTTGGAAAACTAACCATTCTTATTACAAATATGAACAGTACACCAAGCTTTAAAAACATGAATGAATGAATATTAGTACAAATCATGGTGCTTTCACTGCAGCTACAAGATATCAACTTGAAATACATTTGTCTTAACCTTAAACCTTGACCGAGGGAATGTGCTATCAGTAAAACATTCAGCGTCACTTCCCTTTGCTTTGATATAGTCTGTCGACGTATCATTCAGCCAATTTTGGGCAGTTGATTGCAATTGTTGCTCATGGTGACAGTCTGTCTCTGTACAAAGATACGGCATCTTGCAGGCATCCAGCCTATCAGAGTTTCAGGAGCCATTCATTGCAGATGGTTACACTCCCAATTCATGACTTCCATTTGCTGATATGCTGCTTTGTTTCTCCACGTTCCATGATTTGCAAGTTGACAGTTCACAACAAGCTTTAAAATTCATGCCTACCCTTTTTCTTCCTATCTTCATGTTCATTTTAGAAATGGATATGTTTGGAAATAATGTCAGAAACTATCATATAAGACTGTCAGCTGCCACACCCCGCAGGTTGGCCAGGATAGCTATTGTACGGCAAACTGTAGCATCTACGCAGTATTCTGCTAAGTATACTTCTGTATATTGAGGAATGTCACATCAAATGAAGGTGCACACCACACGCCGTTGCATTTCCCATGTAGCCAGTTAGGAGCCTCATCGGTTTGGACAATACGTTAGAAAATTTCAATCAACTTGTCATAAGGCATAATCATCACAATCTTCTTTTGGAGTCTTTTAGAGGTTTGATACATTAAGTTATATCGATATCTTGAAAGTGGAATTTGTACTGCAATTCATTCATAAATAAAGACTGCAAGAGGGAAATCATAGACTAAAATATTTGTTGGCATTACATGGACCACTACCCCCCCCCCCCCCCCCCCCCCCCACCCCGTGAAACTGGCAAGGGGCGATTCCGGGCTTATAAGACATGGGTCACTTGAGACATAATATGTACTAAATATCATCTGGAATTGATTCATATGATATAAAATCATGATATACAATAGTTATTTTTTAATATAAAAAAAGATACTAATTGCAATTTACAAATTAAGACACTGACAACTACAGTGTTGTAAGCTATACAGACACATGGATTGAGCCATGTGCACCTGGAAAAGACAACACATAGTGACAGCTATAAAAAACTAATTTAGTCAGAAAAAAAAGCAATTTTATCCAGGTACTTCTATTCTGCACATGACAGCTATAAAAAAGCTAATTTAGTCAGAAAAAAAAAGTAAATTTATCCAGGTAATTCTTGTCTTTACTAGGTTCCTCTCTGTCAATCAAACGTTTCCAGTTCGGTGATTGTTGTCACATTGGCAATGAAAGATTGCATCTGGTGAAAATGCTCTTTGGGGAATATGCACAGTCTATAGGAGCATTTACATAGCCACAAAAAAAAAAAAAAAAAAAAATAGCTCTTTGCACATTCCAGATTTTTCAGTTGCTAGGAAACTACTGGTATCTGAGCAAAACACCAGAATAAAAAAAAAAAAAAAAAAACTTCCTATGATTTGAAGTGAAGTATTTTGAAACTGCAGTATTATTTAAATTGTGGGGTTTTTTTTGCAATGTAAATACCCCTTATAAATAATTTTATTTTATTGACACAGTTGCAATGAATGTTGAATCAACACTAACAAAATCACTAACTTAGGTTGTTGAAAATGGATAGTGTAAAACCAGAAACTTTCATGTACATACAAAACTTGGAATTTCGCAGGGAGCCAAGATTCGCGATATTAAGATAAAATATGCAGAAGTTTCTGTCTACACAATGCAATGAACGGGAGTGGCAATTTGTGAAAGTTTCATGCCACAAAAAAAAAAAATCTTTTGGCTCCAATTTGCAGAAGTTTCATGCTGCGAATGTTTCTGGTTTTACAGCAATACTTATTTCTTATCCCACTGCTGTGGTTCTCAGTATAGACATATTGGCTTAGTATTCCCTCATGGAGTAATTCCCATTCATGCAGCAGAGGGTCACATAAGCGATATGAGAGTGTGTCAAATGTCTACTACTAATTGTTTGGACCCCTCACCTTTTGCAGTGCTAATTCAATAAGGTGCAGCTTGATCAAGCGTCCGATCGAATCTGGGTAATGTCAACAGGGCAGGCGATATGTTGTCCCAGCCTCAGACAAGGTCTGGGACCGACAGAGTTGAGGACAAGACCTGATCCATATGTGAAGCACTAACGGAAGGTCGGATGATACTCAGCATCGCTGTCTTACCACTCTTGTGGCTAGACCCTCTTGCCATGAACATTTATTTATCACTATATCAGGAGACTACATCAAGCGTGGCATCTGCCCACGCACTCGTGAAATATGTAGCCGTTTGAATTAGGTTTTGATGAATTCGATGTGAAATACATGACATAATCCATCCTTAGAGCTAAAAGAAATTTCCTTTAATGAGCTAAAACTTACCCCATCTCAATTAGATTTCACAGGTAGTTGGTGGCATATGACATCTGCATAACCGATTATGTAACTCGCACTCCTTTCAGACCAATGGTAATTGCCCATCAAACTCATACTGAATTTGATTGCAGAGAAATGTGATCTATATCAATAATTCACTTCACCGTCAACCTTCAGAACAAAAGTGCAAGGAAGCCTACTGAAAAATCATGCAAACTGTGCCTAGAAACGTGACCATTACCTGAGCAGCAATGGATGGTGCAGCAGCGAATGCATGTGCCTCACCCACTGAGCAGCATGCGAAAATTCACAGATATCTTCAGCAGAGAATGAAAGGGGAGAACCTCCCAGACTGTAATCTGCTGCTGAATTCCCTTTACAGAGTGTTACCCAAGGGTTTGGAGATAAACTTCTGTCCCTATCTTCACCAGTGTTTTGCAAGGGTTTACGAGGGGAGTTCATTGACTTTTTCAGACCGCGAAAATTGAACTCATGGATCTACAATTTGTAGATGCACTATGAAAAGGGTATCAGTTTACCAGTTACCAAATTATGAACAGAGACAAGGAAAGAATTTCATGCATTAGTATTCTCTGTTGTTGCTGTTTTCTTATGACAACATCCAGGGGGGGGGGGGGGGGTTGTTGGGAGAGATTATGAATGACACTAACATCGTGACCACACATTGGATGTTTGGTTATGTTGATACAATGCATGTGTCATTTCACATATCTTATGAATTTCTCAGGTCTTTCAAAACACCTTGCACAGAAGAGATTATCTCTTGTGAGAAAACATGAAGTAGATGTGAGTGTCACACGCAGGTGTAGTATCTATTCATTGGCCGATGCTTCACTGTGTTAATAGTGCATTGATATCACACTTGAGTGTGATATTTTCCAGTGGCTCACCTGAAACGAAATCTGGAGATTATTATCTGAAGTACATGTTTCGTATACTATATACGCCGAATATTTCGCGACGTTTTTATTTTCGCGAATTTCGCGAGTCAGCCGCTATTCGCGAAATTAAAAACACGCAAAAATATTGACTCTAATGCCGATATGAATGTGATGTATGCGTATACATTTCTCCGTCAGTACAGGACTCCACGATCGCGAAATTGACGGGAAGTCGGGAAGTCCCGATTCGCGAAAATTTAGACTCACGAAATATATGCCGTATACAGTATATCCCTTTCTCTTTCTCTCCCTCTTCTTCTTCTTCTTCTCTCTCTCTCTTCTGTTTCTCTATCTATCTATCTCTCTCATTATTTCTCTGTTTCTCTGTCTCATCTCAAAAAAAAAAAAAAAAATGTCTTTTTATAAGAGGCTGACAGACTGTGATGTTGGTGCAGACATTGCCCTGACAAGGGAAAAGCTCCTCTGCATAAACATTCCGGCCAAGTTCAGGAAAGCAATCCAGGGGAGGTAGGTAGGGTAAACACCGGGCAGAAGCAGAACACCGAAGCAGGTGTTAACAGATACACGAGAAGGGATACATACAAACTTCTTGCACGGGGAGGGACAAGTAGTTTAGTGTATGTCAACAGTTTAAAGTGGCAACAGGCCTCCCACACTCACCTCTGGTCTAGTTTCAAAACAGGCAGAACTGCTTACATGAATATAAATCAAACAGCCTTTACACACTTTGGGAGAGGGAAAAATGGGGGAAAAAAGCATGAAAGAATATTCAGTATAAAGATATTCTTTCTGCAAGACAACATACTAGCAGAAATAAAATATGAGGTTATTGCTCCAAGAACCGAAACTCTTTTCTATGTAAATTGAAGTAGAATCTTGGTGGATATACTAACTGTAGAGGACTGCTACACAAATTAAAGTGCCCCTTATACAGAAACCAAATAAACAAGACATATTAAAAAAATGCCCCTTTAGTACTGAGCCATGTCAATAGCTTACAAGTGCTGTAATACCTTTTTGCTTATCATATGGAAACTGGGATGGAACACTTCTAGTATGCAGCAAGTGTTTAAGAAACTCTACAAGCTGGAAGCAACTTAAACAAGGAGAGAAAAAGAGGAGAAGAAAAAGGAAACCTGAGTGAAATCTGCTTGAGCACAGAACACCATAATGGACAAGTGTATAACTCGACATGATAAACATATACATAATATACAAACATTATAAACATATCCCCTGGAATCCACTGTATCCACAGAATGTTGCAATTCTTTATTTTTCAGTATCTGGCATCAGCATTGGCAAATCTAATATCCTTATTGCAACAGATTACACGTTCCGAGTGCATTAAATGTGTAATATACAGCATGTTTCCACTTTCAAGGGAATATTTTCATATCTTAGCCTGATAAATCAACAATCTTGCATAGTATCATGTAGTCTTACCATCATACAGGAGGGGGAGAGGTAGGCCAACTCGGTGGATTTTTCTGTAGACTAAGCATGACAGTGTGTATATGTCTGTTTTGTCATGCTTGGCGCTAATGTTTCTCATCGGCCACGACCTACATGGCTGTGACCCTCCCTCAAGAGTGTGTATTCCATCATCCACCCCTTCTCGTCACGCTGACCGCCCGGTCGATTGCTAACATGACTGGCAGCTATCAGCTCCCGTGATCTCATTCACCCTCATTAAATAAACACAAAACTCATCCAAGTGGAATTAGCGGACGGGGCAGGACGCGTGACTTGAGTCCGTTGGGCAGCTTACCCCCGAGGAATGAGCCGCCACAGCTAACATTTAAGTCGTCTGCATAACATGGAGCAGACCGATGCCACGGTAGGCTGCACTCAATATGATGTACCATGGAAGAGGAGGAATACATTGTACTCAGAAGATCAGTGCCAGATAGTCCTGATGAGAGATGCTGCAAAGGATGCTCTTCCATGGCACTTACTTCAAGCTGGCAGATTAACCCTTTGCACGCCACGAGCCTGAAGTCTCAAACCACTGGATATCATCATGCTGAAATCAAGTCAAGCATTACTCCTGAAGTTATCAAAGAATTCTAAAATTGAGTCTTGACCTTTTACCTTTGACCTTCATCACATCTACCTAAATATTGAATAGGTTAATTGCAGTATCGTGGCACAGTAGTGCAAGCTCATTGATCACATTTAATCAGACTCTTTGTGACTAATTGATTACTATCAGAAATGATAAGAGATTTTGACTGTTTTTTTCCTCCATTTTTCTTTGAGTCGTGAACAGCGTTGGATTTGTTTTCTTGATTATTACACTAAAAATGAGGAGCAAACCAAATGCCAGTAACTTTCAAATATTCATAAATACAGGAAAGGATACAAAACTAATTTTCTATCGAAACAAAGACTTGAACAAGTTGCTTCAAATTCTCAATTTGTTTAAGACAAAGTTATCTGACAGGGTACCATCGACATCACTTTCAATTCAAAAAGGTTAATTTTACAGAAATCATTGATCGAAAAACCTTCCTCACAGTGGCCACTAGATTCACTTCAAGTGAAAAATTGTCTTCTAAAGTCTGGCAAAGCATTTCACTGTTAATACATTTTTTTCTTTATATTAGATACCATTCCACAAGTATGAAAGCCAAGCCAAATTGCGAGTGTCATGTGTTAAGTAGGCGAATACACCCAATTAATTGTGAACCAGTAGTGCAATGTTATCATGAAAATTACACTCTATTGATTAGATTACCTATCTTCTCACGAATTTAATAAAATGAAGAATTGAATTGAAGAAAAAAAATTGTGTACGCATTCATACCCAAGGAAATATTCAAAACAGAGGCAGCCCGATGCATGTGGAGAAGGAGCAAATGTTGAACTCCCTGCACTATCGGCTCTTGAAATGTCTTTGGAACTTAATTGATTTATGATATAGGATATTCAGCAAGATTGGCTGCATCACAAATAGGAAATGCCATTCTAGTCTTTAATCCAGCCGCCTCCACTCACTCTCCTCTATTTTTTTTTCACTTCCATAAGATGAAATTTCATTTTCTTAAGCAGTTCCATCTAAACAGACTCATACATTCTAATCTTGAATCCAGCCTCTTCAGCACTTTCATTTTTATTTATTTATTTTTTTTTGGGGGGGGGGTGGTGCTTCAAAGATGAACTTCATTTTTCTTATAACATTTCCAATTGGACTCATAGCATTTATTTATCTGGTTCACAAAAGTGTGTGGGAAAGAAACTATTGTGGTTGTTGCAGTTGAATGTGCAGGAATAGCTGAGGAAGATATGTCACTCTCCATCACATATCTCATCCTTTTTAGAGTTCAGGATTGCAAATTGTGTTTGACCACGAGTTGGAGGCACAAAAAAAAAATGTGCTTAAAAACAAAAAAGAATCAGTTCTCTGTACAACTCCATAAGTTTGCTTCAATAGTACCTTAAGCTTTGGGTATATCACGCATGGCCATGTGGACATCACAACGGTGCATAGAGATATGTCTTCCATCAACCTTTTAAACAAAGTCAACACATTAGTTTCTGTATCATTTTGGCACATATGCATCCATTTTGAAAAATGGTACTTTATCGTGCTACATATAGGCATCCTTTTATTTATTATTTATTTTCATCTTCTTCTTTTTTGAGGAGGACAAACAACAAGAGGAAATGAAATGAGCAATAGTCAAAGAGGAATTGAAGTCTGATGTCCCTCTCACTCACTTCTGTAACAAGCAATTCCTGGATACACAAGATACCACTGAAATTGAGGGATTGCGGTGCGTCGATCCAGTTGTTAAAACAATACCCTGTCACTATATACTACATAGTCTAAGGTACTGTGACACACATATCGGTTCAGTGCCAAAAAGTGGGAGTTTTGACACTTGCTATCTTATATTTTGTTTTGTTCTGTTCATTTTTCCATCCGGCAAGATGGCTGGACAGCCCACATTCAACTGCAAAAGCTGGTCTTCCGTGGCATCCAGTTGTACAATGTACTTGTATTGGGGTGGACCACTTCACCAGATCACAGACCATGTTCTTCGTGCGGATCCAATGAAGCAGGATCTTTTACATGCGGGGCCTCCATCTTATGTCCTATCTGAGGTAGAGAGTGTTTTGCTTCTATGCGAGGGGATGGCACGATAACACGCAACATTGCTCAGTAAGACTCACTGAGATTCAAAACTGTGCCTGAACCCGAGCCATCCGACTGAAAGGCAGCTACGCTACCGGCTGAGCCACCCTCGCAGCCTTACAAACACAACTTATTTAGCAATCTCATTTCTGAAGCGTGTATCTCAACGTATTCGCGAGTTAACAAGTGCTCAGACACTGACGTAAGTCCCTTAGCCAAACACCACCTACAAATGGCATTCCATACAATCGATACAACGGTGTAGCTGTGTCACAAGATCTGAAAGGACTCACAGTGAGTGCATCAGAGATGTCAGAGCCAAGAGAGGCGCAGTCCCACTTACATCTACTTTGACCTCTCTTGACCTCTGAGTGATGCTAGCCATGGCTGTATCTAAGATGCAGCTCCCTGCAATGTAGAAAGAAGCACCCACAACTAGACAACGATGAACAAATAAAAAGGGGGGAAAATACCATTTCAGAATTTCTGACCTTTACAGTGTGATGGTGTGAATTGGTCGTGATGCTGTCTTCCGCCACAAAGCAGTATTCATGGTACAGGTCAAAAAGGCAAGCACCATACCAGGCCAAATGAACTGCCGATGAACTCGGGATTGACAGAGATAGTGTATGAAACAGACAAGAGACTGTCACAAACAGGTTGCTGGAATCAAACTGGGAGGGAAGCGAGAAAGACGGAGGAACAGAGGGCCAAACAAGACTGCCGCGTGTGACGATGGGCAGCAGAGCCGGGGAAAGACGGGGGTGAAGAGGTGAGGGGATTGATACAGACTGACAGTGGAAGAGCCCAGAGAGGGAGAGGGAAGGAGCAAAGTGGTGAAACAGAACCTGAATAATATATGATAGAATGAAAAGATACTTGTAAAGTTGCACGTAAGGGATGGCACAAGGACAGGTGGGAAAGACAATGATGTACGGGACTGGGCGACATCAGAATCATGACCTCCTACCTCAAGAGTGACAACCTGGCTGATACAGTCTACTAAAACCTATCAGAACACAGGTTCTGGAGCAGTCAAGAGTCAAGTGATGCATGAAATTGCCCATGGTGCAATGTGACACCCCAAGAAATTGAGATGAAAGACATGAAGAAAAACATGAATGTAAGCACCTGAAACACACGCTGTTAAATGAAGCTATACGAAGATGTCGTACGTAGTGATGTCACCCGCTGCAACAAATATTATGAAGTGATAATTATGAACCCTGGCTGACAACATAAACACGGAGCAAAAGTGTGTTAATACCACATGCATCACTATGAATCATAAAACAAACCCCGACAATTATAACAAAAGTGTGGCTCAGAGCCCTTTGTCACCCCCCCCCCCCCCCCGAAATAAAAAACTACACATAAATTGTCAGCTTCTGTAATTATCAACCAGCTGGGTTCAAGACAAAGTCATCTGTTGAAAGATCAACTGTGACATCAACAATTACTGTTCCCCTCTTTCCATTGTCTTGCCTTGTCATGTCTGTCACAGTTTTTGAGAGTCTTGAATGAAAACAAAAAACCAAAAACAAAATCTACATGAAATATGTCAGTACAAAAGAGGCAAATCCACACGTAGCAAAAACTGGGAATGGAAGTCATAAGAATCTCAGAATGAAACCCTTGTCTGAGGTTAGTGATTAGCAGCCGGCGTCTACCGAGATGACAACACCAGGAAGAGAGTGAGTGAAGCAGTGGGAGGGGGTAAGATGGGAGAGCTCTAACTCCGTTGCCCTAGATTAACGTGTCAGGAAATCCGTGACATGAACGAACGCGTATGTACGTACGTACGCGCAATACTCTCGCAAAACGCCAGGTGGTGGGGGGGGGGGGGGCCCACCTGTAGTCACACCTCACCAGACAAACAAGAAACGTTGCTGACAGCGATTATGCAGCAGTGATTTCATCAACCCAAAAAATGGCCTCGACTGCAGGTATTTAGTGTTTCATCGTACTTATGCTCAAATAATGATGACTTGAAATACCAACAACCTCTTTTCCTGCACTATTGGCACTTCTAGCTACACCTTCACTTTTACTTCTACAAATTAAAACTAACCATTACTTTCTACAGAAATAGAATAGTTACCTTTTTTCCATCAAAGGCAGGGTGCGGCTTATAAGGAGGTGTGGCCTTATCCCCAGCAAATATGATACTACATAGTTCTTTTATGTGATTTCATAATTTTGTCTTTTTGTACATGTGAAAAAAAAAATCACATATTGTGTTACCACGATGTATTCTCTGTTGTTGAGAAATATAAAAATAAACTAAACTGAAACTGAAAAAGAAAAGCAGTACATGGGTCCAATATCATTTAAATTGCCACGAAAATCAATGCTGACTTTACCACAATTGGTCACGTCCCATCTGGTTTATACCGCATGTCATCACATACACCGTGCAGGCAATGTGCAAATCTCCCTATCCTTAGCCAAAATCCAGATCCAAGTACCTGGACCCTAGTCTCTCCTCCTTATCCTAATCCAAACCCTTAGTCACTTTTCTCCCTTGCACCCCGGAATTTCTGCAGTGCCATCACGCAAAATAATGGTGGCAACACTAAAATGGGATTAGACTACAATTAGATGCTGCTGTTGTTTTGATATAAGAGCTTTGCCAATCATGACATCCATCCCTCCCCCCCCCCCCAACTTTTCTCAAGAGATGTGTTCTGACGACAGGAGTGAGATTCGGATCGCGTTCTGAATCGCGTTATGAATCACAATTCAAGTCTCAATTTTCAGATCACCATTCAAATGAGGATAAAAAATTCTACTCAATAATAAAGAGCGATTGAAACATTGATTTCTCTCTTTGCAGGCATTCACGTGACCAAACATCTCACAAACTCACCCAAGTGGAATGCCTGCGACCTCAGCCTGACCCCCAGCCATGAGACATACTGTATTTATCCTGTTATTTTTGCGAGGGTTTAATTTCCACGAATGTTGCGAATCAGTTGGATTGCCAATTTAACAACACGCAAATATTTCGCCATGCGCTTGGGTAATAATGCATTTATGATAGCACAGGTGTCACTTTGTGAAAACAAAATCTTGTGAAAATGTATACGGGCCTCCTCATTAACGAAAATACCTGTACGCAAAAATAACAGCTTATACAGTACCCAGCATTGAGCACGATTGTGTGTTTTAAAAAAAGTTGTGCACATTCACAAACTGCAGCATACTCAACTTTCACCAGGCCACAACACACACACACACACACACACACACACACACACACACACACACACACACACACACAAACATCATCATCATTGCTGTGCACTACAAGTATTGCTCTTACATATGGCTTGCTGCAGTGAAGAAATGGACCATACTATGGCCACCCCAGCCCCCAGCATAAACAGCTGATGCATTGTGAGCTTATAACATTGATGCTCAATCACCACTGAGAGTGATCATAGCGATTGTTTGGGAAACATAGTGATTATATGGGAAAATCGCACAATTAGTAACATTTGGATCATGATCTGAATCAAACTTTTTTTCGGCTCGCCTAGAGTTCACATGGCAAATTAGTGAGATTTAGATCGTGACCCAAACATAGATGTTTGGATCGCGACCCATATCTCACTCCCAAACCGTCATGTGAACCCCCCCCCCCCCCCCCCCCCTCCTTAGAGCATGTCTCAACGGCATTGATTACACTGATGGGATGTGGATTGCAATGTGAGAGGATGGCTGTTATGGCATCAGCTGGAGGAGGTAAACAATTAGGAACCTCCTCAAGATGACTCACACACAAAGCTGGCTCAAAAATCATCTCAATTCAACTGCAAATTTCACAATCTATGTTTAATAGAATTCATCCTACAGAGAAAGGCCAATTTCGTCAGTATGTGTGTTATTGTTGTTGTTGTTGTTCTTGGTGTTTTTGTAAAAGAGTTTCACTTGATTCGGAATGAATAAATGAGAGCAAAATTTTTCACTGAAGTGGACCAAATGGAGTTACGGCCATTTGACTGTCAGTAAAGTATCCATGGTTTCCTTTTGTGGAGACAGTCATATCTGTTGCAGTCTCAAAACTTTGATATTAGTCACATAGTACCCTATAGATCCTCTGATTTTTGCTGTATTGCTAGGACATACAACTCTTTTTTTCTTGAATCCATTAACACATCAATCAATATATTATGTTTTGTATTATTTCTCAGACATACATTCATATATATTTTGAGACTAGTTATCAATTCTATACATTTTCTTGACTAGAGTTGCAGAAAATACTGTCCTTTGGCAAACAGCAAAGTTACTAAGCTTTCAAGAACGAAGCAACGACTAGGACGTCATGTGATCAAATAAAAACTATAAAATGTCAGATTATATTGAATATAGATAGTTTATTGACTTATAAATGGCTATTACTCCTGTATAAAGATACGTTTGAATTTTTGAAAATCACCATCAATTAACATAATGCTCTTGTGTAACTGATTACGTTTTGGAAACTTTTCCTTCACGGTAAATTCCCCTCAAAGTGTATAAATTTTAGATTGACGGTCAATGACACTTTCAGCACAGAGTGCTACTTCACTTCTTTTGAAGAATCCATTAAAAACTGAAGAAGTAAATCCCATGGGTATTCAATTTAACATGAATATATGAATATAACTGCTATTACTCAAGGAATATTCACCTGGAAAGTGCTGAACCTTCTAGTGGAAGATTGTGCTATTTGCAGCGTTGCCACCAAAAAGTCTGTGAGATCTTCATTTGAAAACTGGGCACATTGTGGGCCATACCCGCAAGACTCCTCCTGGACTTCTGATAGGTCTGAGATTTCTAACTTTAGGTCAAAATGTAAGACGATTATTAAGGGATGGTATAGTATTGGTTGAGGTGAGGATTCATCCTTTAACATTTTGCAGGATACTAAGAAACCACTTTGCGAAATGTTAAAGAGCTTACAATTCGAAGAGGAATTCTAAGAGGAATTCAAAGTTCATTTGATGAAAATCGGTTTTGAAATGGCCGAGATAACCAATAAAAGGTGGGTCTCACGTTTTATTAGGATTGCTTTGTTTTTGGATATCTCAGCCATTTCAAAACCAATTTTCATCTTCAACTTCAAACTTAGAATTCCTTTTAGAATTATGTGCTCTTTCAACAAAAGGCTGGAAACTTGAAACCCCATCTCAACCAAAACTGTACCATCCCTTCAATGCTCTTTCAAAGGGTTTCCTGACATGTAAGGATAGGTGAAGGGAATATGGACTAAACAGTAGTATCACTTGTTCCCTCAAGAGAAGAAACAAAATGAAAAACAAATTGCAATGATTTACATTCTGTTGATCCATAACTAGAGAATAAAAACTACATAAGCAAGAGTTACAGATGAAGCCAAGTTTCTGAAAGTGAGAACCAAATACCTTGAACTACTTAAAACCAGTCATGTGAGACATTTACTCCTGATGCCAATCATATCACATATCACCATGCCATAGATTTTCACAAAATAAATTCCTCTGTACTTCTAGTGTGACATTTTGTTCACTTTACATGATTCAATTGTGAGAATTTACGAAACTTAGTACGAGACTATCACCCGTAACCTTTCATGAATTTTTTTGGCTCTCATACAGCCATTGGAGAACAATGACCCATTTGGGGCTTGTGCATCGACCCTGACTTTGGCTTGGCTCTGGTGACTCCTTCGCAACTGAGAGAAGTGAGGTGAATTGATGGGTCACGCAGCAAACCATGCCAGAAGTTGTGATCTGTCTACAAACCTGACGGCAATTAGACAAACTGTTGGACTCGCCCGCCGCCGAAGAGGACAGAGGACGGGGAGAACGAGGAAGTGGAGGAGGATAACAGACGAAGGTCACCTTAAAAAAGGTTATGAGGTTGATGGACTCGGTGAGGGAGCAGACAGGAGGGCTTGCTTTCTATCTGCCGATGCCCGGCCCCAGCTTGGCCCGTTTAGCCAAGTGGATCAACTTGACTTTGTGACACCTACCACACCACTGCTGAACTCCGGCCTGGTCCATGTTCTGGCTGAACAATAAGGCAGCCATATTAGCCTTTTTCAGTTTCTTCAAAGGTGTAAAATGATATCACGCGGAGATGAAAACGAATGTTGCAGAGGAAAGGGGGAACTCTGAACTGTCAATAGCGTCTAGACACGTGGGCAAACCTTACTCTCCGTCCCAAGGAAATGTGGAGCAGACTGGATGATACTTTTCTTTAACTTCATTTTTTTTTTTTGCCAACATTGGGGTCAGAAGTTCAGAGGGAAATGACTTTAATAGCCCATGGTTTTGTTTCATTTCGTCCTTTCTTTTCAAAACCAATTACATGTCTGATGACACTTGCGTGTCAAAATTTTGCTTCACGCTTAATTTGAATCTCAGTCATCCCTGACAGGTACTGTCTCCGGTAAATCTTCTGATTCAGTTCTATCATTCAAATTATTTGATGAGTTGTTACTATACATGATAATCCCAGACGAAAAGGGCAACAGTGATCCCCCTTAATACCGGCTTTGACTGAGGCATACATAAATCTACACATTTTATTCATATAATCCTTTTCCTTTTGGAAATCTGCTTTTAAACAAAAATAACAGGTAGAAGTTATAACAGATGGCATGTAAATGGTCCAAAATCCCAAAATCAATATAAGATATCAGCCTATCATTGCCTTTTTCTTATGCATTAGGAATCTATCTCTATGCCAAGTTTTGCTATTGTTTTCTATGTTAATCTCTTAACCCATATCTCATCTGCCTGCCTGATAGTGAGTGGTATTTTTTTAAATGATAATAATAACATCAGTAATCACAACGATAATGATGATAATGATAATGATGACAGGAATAACAATAACAACAATAAATGATTTACCCAGAGTATAACAATTATCAAATCAATTCTCTATGTGCGTCACATGCAAGATATAAAGTCAGAGATAGGCCCATATATATAACAGATCTAAAGTAAATAATTTTTTTAGAGCTATAGGGAAGTCATAATGGCCTTGTGAAGCCTTTCTCACATCCCTCCATTCTATATCAAATTATTCATTTGTGTATATGTGTGTGTTTTGTTCCTTCATTTAAAATAAAAAGAAGAGAATTTCAAGATACCTGTAACACCCTGAGGACATTTTTCCAGTAAAAAAAAAAAATAATAAAAAAGCTTATTGACGGCAGTCTCCTCCACCTGTACCTAAAAATATGAGACATGTTCTTGTATACACATCATTATATTTATTCCTTTCAACATTCTTTTTGAAGTATTCTTATTCATATTTCAATGAAAATGTTGTTGATTTGTCATAAAATGACTTCATTTGTACAGGAAAAGAATTAAAACAAACTGAAACTGAAAAAAAAAAAATCTCTCTTTTCTACAACGATGAATTTTTCTCTGTCTTTTCTCTCAATTTTCCCGTCCTACCCCCTCTCTTCTTCTTCTCTACTTTCACGGCATAAATTTCTGACATTTGTTTTAGTTCAAACACCTTTGACTCTTCGATGGATATTCTCCATGCATATCAAGATCCTCCCTTTGTTTCTATCCATCTCATCCTCATTGTTCTCCTCTACATGACTGAACTCACAGCTTTGGCCCTTCACCCCTATCCTTTTCCTCTTTTGAAATGTTGAAAAGATACCACATAGAAACGCAGGAATGGATCTTTATGGGTTTCGTCGGATCATTCACAGAGAAGGAGACTGTGGAATAAGGACGGCCTCGGGGTCGTTTTGGAAACTTGATATCCCTTTGACGAGACAATTCACCCCACGGATGCAAAGGGTGTATTCCCACTCTTCGAAATGTCATTCCGCATTTGGACGCAATTCAAATTTTTTCCCGTTTTTTTTCTTCTTTTTTTTAAAGGGTTGAAAAGTTGCCAGGTTCTTCACTAGGTTTATTGAATGCTGACGCATGGACTTAAAACACCGAACAGCAAAGAAGCAGAAACTACTACGCAAACAAAGCCCTCAGATGCAAATGGTTAAATTGGATATGTAGGAGAAGCATTAATGCGATTAGTATATATGATCAGGGTCCTTCCATATTTTACCAAGCCTTGTCTGAGGACGTCATATGGTGAAGGAATATTAGAGTGTGTGTGTCGAGCTTAATCAATGTAACTTTACTGACCTTATGCGGCAAGAAATGACAGTAGTTTTTGATTATTTCCTTAGCCCCCTTCGACTACACATGGTGTTTCTCTGTGACCATGAAGCTCTACTACGTGCAAAAAATGCATCAAGCAAATTAGAGCACTGTGACCTTCAAATTTTGATGTGCATTGTGTCTGCTGAACTGTCATACTACCTACAGCAAAAATGGGCAGACCACATTTTAGGACCTGTACTGTTTCACACTGGGATCATTCCATTTTCTTTGCCAGTGTTGGAGGAATCCTCCCATTACCTTCTTCAAATCTTTTAACCTATGACCTATGACATCATAATCAAGAGTCCATGCTGGAACGTTTCCACTCTATTGGGTATCTCAAGTCAGCCACAAATGCTCTGGGATTCTATCCTGTTCTCTGTTGGTGGGATGTCACTTTCGAAAAGTTACAATGACAAGTGATGACTGCTACAAAAAACAGAACTCGTTCCAGTTCTGTTATTGCTGCAAGTTGGTATTTTGATCTGGCCAATTATCTAGTCTGTCTGTGACATTGGAAAGTACAGTGAACTCATTAAATGATACAGTATGAACAATATCACCTCTTTCCTAGATCTGTATTGAGATGGCATATCAAAAGGCTGCCAATAATTTCCTTGTACCGGTGGGTCATGACTCACACTTTGGTATACCACACAGCACATAACAGATGACTCTCATTGAGATCACCATACATCACAAGCAAAGTTGTTATGGGTCAGACACAATTCAATCACTTTGAAAAAACACTGGATTCTAGAACAATTCTTTTTTTTTTTATTCATTAGCTATGACAAATAAAATTTCTCTAAGTTGTATGTCATGACAGTACTTCAAGCTGTTCACACACTGGGCCTACGTATATCACCTAAAGATGTAATTTCTAATTATAAGTAGATATGGTTTCATTTGCACTATATCATATAAGCTGAGGACTGCAAAACTTGGGAAATCACATTCATCTCAAAATTCAAGATTGATTAGTGGTAGAATGTAGGCCCTAGGAATGTTTGTATGTGTGAGAATGTCAGTGCGTGAGCATGTGTGTCTGTATCTTCATAGCCATCATTAGCCATTCTTCCATCTTTGCATTCACCAATTCAACATTTGGTCTATCTGTAAATCTATCCATCTACGTATCTATCTATCTATCTATCTATCTATCTATCTATCTATCTATCTATCTATCCATCTATCTATCTCTCCATCTATTTATCTACCTATCTATCTCTTTTTATCTTATCTTCATCAGTATCTGCTCTCTCTACACATGCCATGATAGCATGGTCCCATGCTAAGACACAGAAAAAGCCCAACACAACTCCTGTCCTCTGGAACTCTCCATGCAAGAATCTTGATCATGGTTGGAGCCCCTGGACCAACCAGGGTGGAACCAACTGCCGCATCAGTGACACCAGACGCTGCAGAACCCACCACGCCCGCTAATTCCTCCCCTCAGTGGAAAATGACAGCTGTGCGCCTCAAGAATGGCCTGTCACCACGGCAGCGAGTAGAGGGCGACAGGATCTGGGAGAGGCAACGAGCGAGAAAGCGCGCACACACACACACACACACACACACACAGACACACACCAAGGAAAAAAGAGGGCTGCCGGGGGAGTGAAAACAGATTACTGCTATTTTCATCTCCCGGCAGCGCCACGGGCCACACAGCAGGAACTAGTGTTGAACAAGGTGAGGGTTCTGACAAACGTGCCATGCTACCACGCAGAGCCAAACTCCCTCTTCTTCTGTGGATGCGCTTGGGTAAGAAATAATGCCATCACCATGTCTGATTCTACACGACCTGCCACATTTGTGTTACTTAAACAAATCGTTCGCCTATCAAATCATATTGCTGTTCCGAATGAGATTTAAAAAAAAAACAGGAAGTCTGCAACCTTGGCCCTTTTCCTCTGTACTCTTGATGAGATACTGAAACAAGGAAACTATACAGGTTCTTGTCATTTCTGGGCATGGGCAATGGTGAGACACTGTCTATTTTCCAAACGCCCATGGAAAAAAGGAAATAATCAGCTGAATAGTTTGAATGTGGAAAGACTGACGTATCTAATAACATACGTTCTAAGGATTGATCACTCACAATAAAGGTTATTGATAATCTTCACTACAGGAGCATTTTATGCACTACATATAGAGCTGTCCTACCAACACATATGAATGCATTTCCATCAAATCTGACCCATACAGATGGTCACTCAAGATTTGTCAGATTTAAATTTCTTCCCTTTTCATATTGAACACATCCACATTCCTACCAAATACTCAAAGCTAGCACGTATTTGAACAGGAAGAGACAATGTAATTCTTTGGTCGTCTGTCTACAAATCTGATCATGCTTCACAGTTTTCAGGAGCGAAAAGACTCAGAAATACATCATATTTAATATATCACTGACATACAACTAGTGCTTCATTTTTTTTTCTTTTTACAGAATGAATTCATAAAGCAGTGAAAAGCAAATTGTGCCATTTCTGCTTTTATCATGTGAATGCACCACCTTCATAAAGTAATTCAGCATGCCTTCTCCAGATATTCTTGTATGTGCTGCTGCAAAATTTGGGTTATCACATTTGTCTCTAAATTCAGGATTCCACACTGCATCAGCATCATCCCATAGCTGTACAAAATATCTGTTAACATTACCACGGTGCTCCTCAGAAATATTTGCGCAAATGGAGAAGCGATGTTTATCCCAAAGTGTGGAAATGGGTTCTGACATCTCCTAGAATTTCATGAAATATATATATATATATTCACACACATATAAACATATACACATATGTCTCTCTCTCTGTCTCTCTCTGTCTCTCTCTTTTCGGGGGGGGGGGGGGGGAATGGGATAGAATCTTAGCTAGCTTTAAGTTGTCAAATTAGAATAAACTCACTGCCATTTGGCTCAATTCATCAGAAGATGAACAGTTCCTCTGGACTGATATCCAAGCACTGCAAACAAGAGCACAACTCATATAAGTTCACTTGTCTGTTATATATTTCCTTTGTTTAAGAGGTAATGCATCCCTTCCTTCTAAATATGGATCATTGTGAATTTCAGCTAACAGTGCAGATGCATTTTGATACATCTTGAAATTCACATGGTATTGTCACAGATGTGAATAACAGGTATTGGACCAAAATACAGCAGAAGTGAAGAAAAATATGAACATTTCCATCACTTGGTGGAATATCTTTACCAGTCTATAGTATCTTCATTTTCTTGTGGTAACATAAACCTTTATTTTAACAACCCCAAATAATCATTTCCAGATGAAATTGAAGTGTGGGTGGTTCCAAGAACTTGTAAAGGCAATAAAGGGTGTTATTACATACACACAGCTCCCAGCATGTACGGTGTTGGAGACTGAGAAAATTGTCCTTCATCAAGAGATACTGCACTATCACCCAATGCAGACTGGCAACCTGGTGTCTGTCTACAGGACCGCTCGACTAGGGCAATCTCCATTGACTGGGGAGAAAATTTATAATGAATGAGGCTCCTCTTCCCTCGGTGGCTGATTTCTCAAGTGACAAAGTCAAGGTCACCCGCAAATGTGCTGTGTCCTCTTGTCTCCCTCAATGAGAGGGCTGCGACATGGGGGAGCTCGCTTGGAAAGAAGGGGGGAAAATAATCTCCTGCATGTGTGTGTGTGTGTGTGTGTGTGTGTGTGTGTGTAGCCCGAGTGTGTGTGTCAGAGCTCGTAGACGGGTCTAATGGACCCTGGTGGCAGATTGCATAATGATGGCGAGGCGCTAGCTGTCTGGGCTGCCCTTGAGCAAGAATGAAAGCTTCCCTATACCAAGACAACTTTTACAGACATGCGGTTTTATCATCATCTGTCTGGGTGATGAAGTTCTGGACTATAACGGGTGTCATCCAAGGGCTATAACGGGTGTCATCCAAGAACCATGGACACACACCATCTTGAAGGATGCATCACAGGCAATTTCAGGAAAATAATCTGGAGCATTCTGTAAATGATGGTTTTTGCAACACATAATGTGTCCTGCCTTTATATGAATGTGCATTAAGATTTTAAAAATCCTCAAGAATAAACAATCACAATTTTGATCAAATTCTCTTTTATCCTGTCATGTTCCACCAATTTTGAAAACAAACAGAAAAAAAATATATATATAGGCCCTACACATTGAGAATTTGAAACTCTTCTACTCCCTCTTACTGGTACATCTGCTTAGGCACTGAGGGTGTTATCGCTTTAATCTCCAAGCATAATCTACATGGTCCCATACATTTGATTAGGAGTGGTCTCTAATTTGATTGCTGGCCCTGCAGACAGCCTCAACGTGCATGGCTAAGCAGTGTCCTCCGCCTGAGCTTCGGAAATTCCACAACCCCAGTAACGCTTGATTTTTCTGTTTTTTCTTGTTCCTTGTCTGTTTTCCCCTCCCCTACCTCCTTCCCTCCCTATTTTCCTCTAGTTATTCCAGGCATGCCGATCAGCACATCTCACTGTGCAGGTGATTGCAGAGCCGCGTGTGATTGTGAAATAGAGTGTGGAATTGACGAAGCAGCCCAAATGCCATTAGCCTGCCCTGTAAGCCTCCCTATTGGATTCTTCTCTTCTTTTTTTTTTTATCCAAAAACTCCAGGGGCAAAGAGAAAAATAACACGATAATAACCCATGACCCATTCAGTGTGGTTTGCGCCTGCAAAATCATTTCCTGATCAATTCAAATAAATAAACAAAACATCTTTTATTTGTTGTTGTTGTTCTTATAAGCTGCACTTGAAACTTTGCCTCTTTCAGCAACCAGCCATTTGTCTCCTTTTCATGAATTATGCCAAAGAGATGCCTATGAATACAGAAATCTGATTTCCATGGTTTCTCTGAACAAAGAAAACAAACAAAAAAAAAATAAGCCAGTGTTTGTCTTTATTTTTTGGAGGTGGGGGGGGGGGGGTCATTCACAAAAGTGACAGTCACATCGAGATATAAACCTTCTCCTGTCAACAGCATACACTTTATCATGATATGAATATCTACCTGAAAAGATGAGTGAAAAGTGTCAAGTATTTAAAATATTCCTGTCAGCAAAAAGTATCCATTCAGCATTGAATTACCATTTCCACCTCTGGACAGTATCATCTCACTCTTCAAGCAGTAACTCTTCACTGTTGAAGAAAAAGTCATTTATTATAGACACTTCTGAACATGGGTTTCAATTTTCAGTTACTCCTTTCATAGACAATAACTATGTTAGCCTTTTCTTTCCAGAAACAATGTATACCAGGTATAACATGAAGAAAGGCTACAATTACATGCTTTATTTCATTTTCCAATATTTGAACAGTCCCATAAGGCTTCAAATGCACAGTGCCAGCAGTCCACTTCGCAACACCTTTGCAATCATCGTAAATTGCAAGAATTGTAATTACCACTGCAAATTCAGATGTACACGCTCATACCTGATTGGTAGCGACTGCAATTATTGAAACTCACCACTGATTGCAAAAGTACTCTATGCAGTGGGACCCGGCTCTTGTTCGGCAATGGAGCATACATGATTAAAATCAGCAGAAGTTGACTCGTGCATATTTAAACCTCTTATAGAATGAGTTTTAGTCCTGAAAGAGGAGCTCAAGTTTTGGAGAAGTCATGACTATACTGTCAAACCAGAAATGTTCCCATGCATATTCATTTCCCAAAATTTTGCAATAGAGCCAATATTCACAAAATCAAAATTCAGGTGAAAGTTCTTGTCCACATTACATGCACTGAATGCCAGTGGCAATTCACAAAATGTCATGCCATGAAAAAGGCTGTCAGCTCCAATTCATGAAAAATGTGATCTGTGAAAGTATCTCGCTTTACAGTATGTTATAGATATTTTAATTATACTTTTATATGATGGTATCGGTCACTATTAACCTCATCAGCAGCAGCAGCAGGTCCCTTGAAAATTTTGATAAAAGACATGAGAACTAAAACTCCAAAATGTGGTTGTGCACCACATGCCTAATGTCTGTAGATTCACATACAGAACATGAAATGTTACTGTATACGCCATATATTTCGCGAGTCTAAATTTTACCGAATCGGGAATTTCCAACGATTTCGCGAGTGGTTAAATTCGCGATCGTGGAGTCCTATACTGAACGGAGAAGTGTACACGTGTACGTCACATTCACATCGGGATCAGAGTCAATATTTTCGCGTGTCTTTAATTTCGCGAATAGCACCTGACTCCAAAAATCCAAAATCTTGTGAAATATTCGGCATATATAGTACCTAATTTTTTTCTTCAATTCTTGTGAGCACAGGAATGATTTTCAAGATAAGTCTGACATGAAAGGTTCATTCTCACCTACATATCTGCTTCATGCATGGCACTGTAAAGGTTTCTTTATCATACTCATGAAGTCAATAGGAATTCGGGAATTAAAGAAATAATGTGACACAAAACCAATTCACTGGAACTTTTTGACAGGGACAAAATCTGTGTGTCTTTCCATATGTAGGAAAGTTACTTTCTACATCTCAGCATGCAGCTCATTTCTGATCTAGGCCTTATATCCACTACTTTCATCATTCCGTATTCACTCTTGCTTTGTCAGGGGCAGTCCACATTCGTCATCCAATATGTCCTGTAACCAGATTAGCCTGGTGTCGCCTTGTGTAATCTTATTTTGTGACTGAAAATGAAAAAAGAAAAAGAAAAGAAAACCCTCCTCCTACACCAACAGTCCATGCAATAATACCTTCTTCTTATTCACGTCTCCACTCCAACTTTATTGCATTACAATGCATTGTGTAGGAACTTTGTTCGGTGGCATACACTCGGCGGAGACTGGGGAATAGAACCGAACTAGACAGGATAGCGTCATACCAATTCACAGCTAACCCTCTGCCAATCAGACCTGCTGACAAACATGTTTTGATGCTGAATATTTCCAGAAATATTCTTCATGCCTTCAAAAAAAATTATAATATTCCACACATATCGTTATACATCTAAAGCATTATGAAACGCCCCATAATGCATCATTGGCTTTCTGCCAGGGCTGATAATTATGGCAGCAATTTCATCACAGCATCATCACCAACCTGTTTAACACTGGGGCAGGGACCAATTTACTCTATCTCACAACGCTGGCATTACACCGCAGTAATTGCACTCCCGAGTAATTTGCCCGCATCACACGAACTTTCACGATGGCAGTTTATACACGCTGTGGACGCTCCCATAGAAAGAGCCAGACTGAGTATGATAAGAAAGGATGATATGCCACCAGGGTATCCAAAGATATAAAGGAGGGGGGGGGGGGGGGGGGAGGAGGGGGTAGGGATTAAGGGAGGGGGAGGCTGCAGGATTGTGCTTCTATCTGCACATTATGCAATGTAATCAATATACAATCATCTATACATGATTTCCGGTAATCACTGGAGCTTCATCTCAGTAGCACGAGGCTACCATCACAATTTCATCGCGGAAAAATATAGCGCAAGGCCGCACACATCAACGAATGTGACAAGACATAAATAAATGCAGCAGGCAGGGGGGCATCTGCATCGTTCCCTGTACTACTAGGGAGGGGCTCCCCGGCGTGCTACGAAGCCTACTGTATTGCTCCTAAAATTGAAAACAATTCAGCTGTAACAAAGTTCCAAATTAATCCATTATAACCCATCCCTGAGGAGAGGAGACTGTGAGTGTGGCAGTCAGGAATTGCACTGAAGAGAGTAATGTCTGGATAACACCCTTTTCACAGTGTGGCATTGTCATGGCGACGGATTCTCAGAATCTAGATCTACTCTTGCATCCCTTTAATCAGATTTCTGTTGGTAATTATGGATTAGACTTCTTTGCACACACATGTTGATGCATTCCTTTGTGACACAAAAGCTAAGCTCACACAATTTACCTTTTCCATTGATGATGATAGCTAACATCAACACTGATCAAGATGCTCCATAACTACAGGCTACTTTACACGGTACCTACACTTGTAGCTATCATTCATGACAAGTTGTAGTGTTTTAATGCACAAGCACCACTCAATGATAAAATCTGCAAGTATAGTTCTCTGCATGTGAGTAGCAATGTGAAATACTAAAGCGAGAAGTATAGAGAGCAAATGCTACCAGTGGTGATAACAATCTGTGTTCATAGTGAACCACGAACACTGAACCATCCGGTATCGGTAAAATTCTTGTCAGATAAAATCACACAATCATTTAAAGCATTAATCCACTGGAAGAAATTCAGCGCTTTAAGGGGTACGCTGTAAAGGTACGTAACTTCACAACAGCCAGCTAAGTAGGTACTGTTTATGCCAAATATTTCGTGACGTTTTTATTTTCGCAAATTTCATGAGTCTGGTGCTATTCGCAAATTTAAAGACACGCAAAAAAATTTGACTCTAATCTTGATATGAATGTGGCGTGCACGTACACATAATTTTCTCCGTTCAGTACTATACTCCAAGATCGTGAATTTAACCACTCATGAAATCATCGGGAAGTCCCAATTCGCAAAAAATTTAGACTCGTTAAATATGTGGCATATACAGTATTGTAATTTCACAAGGGGTTCCCTCATCCAGCTATCCACAACTTGATTAGAAGAAATTATTGTGACCAATGGTAACTCAGTGTAAGCTAACAATGACAGCGTTCACACGCGACCGTCCGAAACTTGAAGTTGAACTCCCTTGGGGCTCTACTACTATAACAAATAACTAACTTACTTGAAGTTTATGTGCAGTTTTACATCATATTCAAGTTGACTTTGATTTACCACAAAAAAACAACAACAAACAAATCATTAAATCTGACAAACAGAATGGGGGAAGTTTCATCACAATCGGCTTCAACAAAAGCAAGTTATTGAATGTCTGGAAAGTTTCACATGTCTGAACTACCTCATCCGTGATTTTAGCAGTAACCAGATATGAAAATTGGATGAAACAATGATGTCACCGGCCTCATAAGTTTGTGGTTGACTAATATACACCAATCTTTACAAAGATTAATTTTTGATGTGAAATCAAAAAGAAAAAGTTGCATCCATCATAGGAAATTTTGTTGTGTTGCTGTAACTTAGCAATGATGATTTCTTAGGAAAAAGATGCTGAAGTTGCCAAATTGTTAACCGAAAGTGTGATCTTTACAAAACTTGTTGCATAAAAACCAATAAAAGATTGGGAGGTTTCTAATGTACACACGTGTGTGGTTGCAACCCAAATCACTCCTCCTTGAAAACATGTACAAAGCTTTGAAATGCCATTAACTTTCTTAATCTATGTTTTATTGAGATGAAATCTATAACATTCTGTTCATCTAACTTTAATTTATCTATATAAGCCAGCTCAGTGTGAAAATAACCTTGAAATAAAATCATGTCAAGTTTTAGGTCACTAGTTGGAAATAAATGTACCTCCATGACCAAACTTGGTGATCAGTTTTACCATTCCATCTGCAGCTAGGTGAATTGTATAATTTCTCAGGGGAGTCTAAACTTCTATGTAAAGTTCAATCCCATCAGCAACATCTAATGTTTTCATAAGGAGTTACCCTTCTCAGCACAAAACCTCCTTATTTCAAACAAATGTCATCTACAGATGGTGGTTTTGTCGCAAATAAGCCATGTGCTCATTCTAAGATTAAATTATATCATTTAGCAGTGCTGATGGAATCTCATTTACAAATTTCATTCATTCTCTTTTTCTTTAGAGGCTGATCTAATATTTGATCCAGCTGAATGGTTTGCATTAATGATAGTAATTTTGTTAGTTTGCATTAATCCATGCATATAAAACATCAAAAAACAACAACAAAAACAGCAGCAACAACAACAACAACAAAACATTAGCTGCAGAATGTTTCATAATTATGTAGAACAATATTGCAGTTACTTGAAAATACTTGGTTACATAGTACATCATCTATATCTGACCACAAAATCTGGGGCAAGCACATATGTTTTACTCATACGACCCCGCGGCAAAAACCAAGGAAATCAACACAAAGAGAATTGTTCATGTTTTCTCGGAGTGTGTCACGTAAACCATGAATCATCCAGCAGTGCAGGTCACCATGTCTGCTGGAGGGAACCGAGCACCTAATGCGAACCACACCTGGCGCAGGACCTGGAGGCTCGCATCTCGTGCTGCGACCCGTAACGACTTCATTATGGCTGACCTTGAACTGGTGACAGCTTGTAGGCTAGACCCCCAACTGTGATATTTCACCCCTCCAGCGAGCAGCACTTACGCCCCGTACTTCCACGTGCACACACACACACATACACACGCGGGACGAGACCAGGGGGCATTTAGGCAAAGCGAGAATTCCAAGCTTGCATCACACATATTATCACACGGCAGGGACTATAAAGGACCAGGCATCGCTTGCACTCCCAAATGGCTCGAATTTTCTCCCGCCGCAATTGGAATATACTTTGGTATGTGCGAACCAACAATGGGGAACTTCATTCCAGCCCAGCTCACATCATAACTGGATCAGAAAATAGTAGGGGCTCCATGTTTGTTTGCACAACGTGAAATCACAGCTATTCTTGCTTTGTTTTGTTTCGTTAGTTGTTCTTTTCTGCTACTTCTTTGTTTGCTTGGTATGCTTGGGGTGGGATGGGGCGGCAAAAAGCCTTGATGTGGAAAAACCATTTCAATGCACGGGAAGAAACCACAAATCAACTTTACGACACGGAAAATCATCAGAACTTCAAAGGGATCCTATCTCTATTTGAACATGAATAAAAAGAGTCTTATCTGGAGATGAAATCTGAATGTAACCTCACTTACCTGGATAAGATATGAAGCGGTGGAGATCATGAATTATCAGGCGCAGACAGGATATGCATGGGGGAGAGACAAGATAACAATAAAACAGCATTGTTAGAATACATGTCAGCTGCACTTACGACACAAAAGACCACAACAATCTATGTAAATAAAGTTCATAGAGAAAAGCTGGGATCAGGACCAATTTCTTTCAAACCCTTTTTGAGAGGCAGTATGAGCCCTCTTTCGCAAGCCCTTTCAATTTTGACCGAAATTTGTGTGCAAATGACTTTTGGTGTTGCATGAAAATGTCTGGGGTTCTTGCTATGCAAGAGTTAAGAAGAAAAACAGAACACAATACACAGACAAAGAAAATGAAATGATTCCATCACTGATTTTCATTTCTTTTTTTTAAACCCTACAGAAACTGTCTTGTTGATCAAGGTATTGTAGATGGGTGTAATCAATCCAGTAGAACAATGCCATAACCACGACATCAATACTGTAATACCTGGTTACCACAAGAAATGTTGCAACATTTCATACAATTCTGCTCACACCCCTCCCTGCCATGATCCTCCTCAAACAATGAGGGCGCAAAAGCCCTCTACTTGTAAGGCATCATGGGTAGTCTAATAACAGTAAAGTCGTTTCACGATTTTGCTTGTGCAAAGTTAATCTCTGAATTTATGGCAACACTTTACCTTAACAACTTATGGTCTAGACATGACAAAATATCCTAATAGTTACGTTCAGACGACAAGCCATAACCTGGAGGTTAGGAAACCTCGAGGTTTTGACCCCTAACTCTTGACCCCTAGCTCTTGACCCCTAACTTTGACGTGCGTCCACACTACGAAGCTTAACCTCGAGGTTAGGAAACCTCAAGGTTAAACTCCTGCCCCTTTGAGTGCATTGATTTTTGCGTCCACATGTGCTTAATTACGAGTGGGGACCCCCCACGGCTCGTGGTTAGAGCGCTAACCCTAAGATATCTCGTGGCTCTTAACATCGAGCTAACCTCGAGGTTAGCTAACTACGAGTGCGTCTACACGGTCTCTAACTACAAGCTTAATCAACTTCGAGGTTAAGGCTTGTCGTCTGAACGTAACTAATGTGAGAAAGGTGTCAATACAACAATAATGCAAATAAACTATTTCACCTTGAGGGAGAGAAGAAAGATGAAACATTTAGGGAAACAAAGAAAACCTGCCAGATCAATTCTACTCTAAAAATATCTTTCAACATCAATGACTGCCAACCTGATACTGAATAAAATTTTCAGGAAAAATAAATAACTGTCCAGAGGACTAGTCATCAACTGTTACCTTGTACTCAAACCAAAATAAAAGGGTGGCAGACTGCAATAATATTAATAATAATAGATAAGTATACATTCTTCTAAGTTTACTCACGCACAAGAAAAAGACACAAAGGACTGAAAATACATCAATAGGTACTGAAACAAGACTATATTCACAGTCAATAACAGTAACACAAGTTGGATTAGCAGTCAGTCACTCGGATGTCAAGGTTGCCCAGAATCATAATTTGGAGTGATTTGCATTGTACGTATAGGCTTGTGCAATGTACTGTGTTGTATAATTCGTGGAAGCCAAGGCATTGCCTCCCATGGGGAAACAAAATAATAAAAATTGAATACTCAATTTCCACAAAGAGCAACACAGCTGAGTAACTTGTGCTCTGAGTGGTTAATTATGCAATTTTTCACAGGTCTACATTTTGAGTTACAGAATGCAAGCAAAATTTAGCAAACCTGAGTACAGTTGAACAAAGAAACCTACATGGCCATTTGAACTTCCATCAATCATTTACAGTAATTTTGCATCCTTCACAAAGCTATGGAAAGTTGCCTTACTTTGGTGACAGTGATTTTGATTTCCTATCAATTCTCAAATCAACTGTTGTTGTTTCCCGAAGTATTAGTATCTCCTCTTTGCCTGCATATACCATTGGTATATTGGTACCAATTGGATACCAGTGGGATACCATTGGCAGTTAATAGTTAGGTAATTTGTGATATTTTGCCATCCTCTTGTATAAATTCAGTAACTGCAACTACACTATATGTAAGCCACATAAATGTTCTTTCTTTTTTGTTTCTTATTACACATAGAGTACTGTATACACCATATATATGTCGCGAGTCTAATTTTCGCGAATCGGGAATTCCCGACGATTTCGTGAGTGGTTAAATTCGTGATCGTGGAGTCTTGTACTGAACGGAGAAATGCACACACATATGTCACATCCACATCGGGATCAGAGTCAATATTTTTCCGTGTCTTTAATTTCGCGAATAGCACCTGACTCGCAAAATTTGCGAAAATAAACACCTCACAAAATTGTTGGCGTATACAGTACATCTGCTACATCAGAACTTTAGAACTGCAGTCTTATTTGATTAGTAAATATGTGAGTGTGTGTGTGTGTGTGAGTGCACATAGGTGTGTATGGGTTTCTGTATGTATGTATGTATGTGCATGTGTATGCATGTGTGTGTGTGCGTGTGTGTGTGCTGCGATAACTGCCTGTGCATTTTTTTTTCAACATGTCGGCATGCCTAACTGCCCATGACTTTCCTCTTTTCCCATTCCACATCAAACTGCACATTACCTTGACGTGTGATCGCAACATAATAGTTTGCGGCAGACCGCTGATCAACCAAATCTCAACATGTACATTGTAAGATAACAATCTTGTTACACACACGTGTCTTATTCATCTGTACGAGAAGGCCGGATCTAGGCCAAGGACACGGCACATTCACTTTACGAGCCGTTCCCCATCTCACTTGACTGCCACACAAAGGGCGGCAGTTGAGATGAAATCAAACGAAGCATTTGAGAAAATTACCCCGAGCTCAACAGTGAACATTTGAACCATATCTGTAGAGGCAATTAAATTTGGGTTCCTTATTCCATCATTTTTGTTGAAATGCAAGCTGTATCAAAGAAAATTATAATAAATTACAGACTGTACTTCACAGCAAATGGCATGTGCATGTGTGTGTGTGTGTGTGTGTTTTATTTTTGTAAGGTGTAGATTCCTATATCATGTTGTGCAGTTAGAATTGTATACATTGCTTCATCATAGTACATTAATCAATCTTTCACGGATCAGATTCTTATCTGAGAACCTTCAGCAAAGGCTCTGAGTAATTTGTGTAGCTGATCCATTAACTTTCTAAACAACTAGAGCACTGAGCAGTAGTCATCAAATGCACTCAAATGAATGGTATCCTTTTTGTGTGTTTTTGTGTTTGTGGCCCGGGGGAGGGGGGGGGGGGGGGGGTATGGTTGAAATACAGCCTAATGGGAACACAGCAAATTGGTGAAACTTGTTTTCAAGAGAAGAAACCAATTTGATAAATTCAAACATCCTGTCTTATTATGTTTCTCTCATTCTTGTCACCATTCAATCACACACATTCTTCCAGCAGTATATAGGCCTACACAGACAAAGACATCCAGACACCAATACAGAAAAGACACCCAAAAAACTAAGACGCACGCTGCCATAGTGCACTGATAAAATTTCAGCTCAGCTTCTGGTACATGCATCTAATTATGATGTTGGAGGTGTTAGAAAACACATGAGTGGGTGGCTGACCCCACAGACAGTGTTAGGGGAAAATCCCTCTTCTGAACAACAACAACAACAACAAAGAAATCAACACAGACGGGCAGAATTACGGCCACCTTTTGCAATGGGCAGGCATTGATCTATCCATCTATCTACTGCCCACCCACCTTTATGCACTTGACTCACACACATACACACCACATACACGCACACACGCACACACACACACGTACACACACTAATCTCTGACTCAATATTTGCATGGCCCATATTTTGACCTGAGGGAAGTGACCCAGGGGAAAAGATGGGTGTGGTTGGAGGAAGGGGGGGGGGGGGGGGGGGGAGGAGAGGAAGGATCAACAACAACAGTGCTGGGATAGGTCAGGAGAACTCTGGCAGAACTCTGACAGAGTGGGATGCAGGAGGAGCTCTCAAGATGGTGACGAGGAGAGGAGGGAGATATAAAAGGCAAAATGTGAAGGCAGATGCAAAGATGATGGTAGAATCAAACAAAGGGAAGGCGTCTGATGGGCACCCCTGGATGGTGGAAGGGTCTCGGCAGGGGGTCACATTGTAATGAAACAAATAATGAACACATGAGAGGGGAAAAGTGGCAAGAGTGGGCAAGTGGCATTCATTTGAGGGAGATGAGGCAGATGGATGGCAAAATTACTGGAGGAGGTATGTCAGGGATGATGACGAAACCCTCAAAAAGGTGAAAGAAGATTCTGAGCATTAGCAGATGACAGAGGGAAGAGGGGAAGAGATTATAACCTAACCCTTGACAGAAGACAAAAAAAGTACATAGTTGAGAAGGGCGAGGAATTGAACAGATACTTTTATTGATGATGGGGTGGGGGCTAGGGGTATGAGAGGAGAATTCAGATGTTTGGGGAGATATTATGAAGAAGAATGGAGTGTGACTCACTGAGGCAGAAGGAGGATAAACACAGATGAAAATGAACTGGGAATGAATATGTAAGCAGTAGGATACGACGAAACAACAGGTTGGTATATGTTCTGAGTTCAGAGGGAAGTCGAGTTAGCAGAAAGGGGATGTACAGGTTGGAGAAACAAATCAAGAGCAGAAGGACAATTCTGGGGTCGTGCATCGCTGAACAATTATGGAAAAAGGCAAGAATAGAGAGAGTTTCCAGGTAAAGCACATGATGAAATACAAAGGAGTCTATGGACTGAGTAAGGCAGATGAGAAGAAAGCACAGGATTGGCAACAGAAGAGCATTTGCTGGCTCAAAGTCAAGGGAGAAAAATTTAACAAGAGGAGAACTGATCATCATAATGAAGTCAGAAGTTCAGTTACATCACAAAGGAAAAGAAAAGTTCCACCCTCCCCCTACCCCCAAAGTAAAAAAAGACAACTATACGCAGTAAAGATCATAACATTTATATCAAGAGTGCTGAAAATAGGAAATCTGATGTTGACAACAATGAATCTATTTCAAGTCTGAAGTAAGCACTGATGATGGCAGAAATGGAAGAAGCTATCAGGAAATGAAATGGGAAGGAGAAAAAGATAAAGACGAGAATGAGGAGGTGGGGAAGTAAACATCCAAAAACAGAGAGATTGCACGGGCGCAACTTTATATAGCAATTTGAGAGCATCATCTTCGTTCTCTCCATTTCACGTATCTCCCTTGACAATCATGGTGCCAAGTTTTCTAAGGGCACTATGCCAATGTAGGCAGACAGATATATCAGAAAGAAATCTGATAAAAATCGTCCTTGGAAACATAGGAGCAACTCCATTCCAGTAATGTTCTGCATATCATGAAAAAAAAAAAACGTTTTTGTCTTTGTTTGTTTGGGGTTTTATTATTCAAGGACTGATCCAGCAGACATTTGCAAAATGGCATAACCAATAATGTTTCTGATGTAAATCTGAGGTTATTGCTCCATGAAAGACATTAGCCCTCTCAGAAGTGCTCTTCAGTTCTTTGTCTTGGTTATTTTTTTTTATTATCATCAGATTTGGGCATTGGAAAATTTGAAATATGCATCAACTATCACACTGAAGCTACCGCATGCATGATTTGCAGATCAAAACTGAAAGTAGCACATAATTTCATTGCTTATTCTCTTTGAATATTGAAGGTAAGCCTCAGTTACCTATAACGAAAAGGGAGGATTCATGCAATTTCATCACGTGACAGTAAATCTAATGTGTTTAAGATGTAAACCAAATGCAAAGTCACTGTGTGACTTTAATATATAATATATAATATGTAATATACAATATATAATACATAATATATAATATATATAATACATAATATATAATACATAATATATAATATATAATATCCCTATATATATATATATATATATATATATATATATATATATACATATATATATATTCATACACATGCAATAAAGTGCATATACACACAAGAATTTCATTGTAAAATAAGTTAACTCTATTCTTGTCAGGTTGAGATATGCATGATTCAAGATGTGAAAAAGCAAAGAAATTTATAAGAAAAAAAGGGATATTGTTTATTATAACTTCAGAAATTGTAATTTTTATTCAGGAAGTACAAGTATCAGCAAAAAGGTTTTATTTTGCTCTGATGATGAACTTACTGTAAAATATTTGAAAATGGGACTTAACCCATTATGCATTCGAATGCAATCAAACTCTTCACATTTATATACATATAATACAAATATATAATTATATATTTTGGACTTTTTAGTTGACGAGTGACCCTCTTGATATGGTACAAAGAAAGGCATAGCTCAAGTTTTACCAACTCCGCATCAAACAATTGTACAAAGTTCGGCCCCTGAATTTTTTTTTTTCAATGAAAACTTCATTTTTCTTTCAAACTCGCTGGACCAACTGACGCACTCTAAAGATATTTACATACCCTACATTTGGCCCCTATCCTAATCCAGCCCAGGTCAGATTTTTGTGTCTGTCTACCAGGAAAATGGGGAGGGGAAGAACCGGAGGGAAGGGGGAACAGTTGAAGTTCATGTTTGGTCCTCTTGTTCCCTTCTGGGCTAAATCTCTTGTTCGAGGCCAGCCTCGCCTACTCAGATTTAAAGTCAATCCCCCTGAATCACAATGCAGACACGAACACGAAACACGGGTAGTCGTTTGATGCCTTCTCGTTTGTTAACCTCCTGATCGGGGGAAAAAAAAAAGAAAGAAAAAAATGAGAAAAAGGGGAAAAAAGTTGCTCTGCTCTAATGTGTTTACAGTAGGCGCAGGTTCAATTTCAGATGGACATTCAAGCTTAAAGCTACAAGATCCCGTGCGATGTTTTCTGTTGCAGGGTGGGAAAAGGGAATCGCACAGTCTACGAAACACAGGCTTTACTTTGGAGACCTCACAAAGAGACTCACTCATTCATTCTCCTGACAACAGCATATCTGATTTCATTTAAAAGTTATATTTGTATTTTGTGCTGGGAATTATTCATCACCCTGCACTTTTTCTTTCTTTCTTTTTTTGGCACGAGGAAGAGACCATGTTATCTTTGCAAAGAAGAATGTATTGTGACAATCTCTTGCACTGCCCTTTTGATCCTCAATGAATGTACGTACACTTTCATTCAATGGATATGTGAGAGTTACAACCAATGGTAATTTCTTTTTAAGAAAACTGATGATGAAGATCATGATAAATGATGCGAATAATAATATCAATTGTCATCACCATATAAGCAATAATCATAATATCAATGATGACATAAAAGTAAACTAAAAGGAAAATGATTATGATAAAAGCATTTGTACTACGCCATATCGATCTGTCAGACTTACTAACTCATGGCACTAGCTGTGGAATGAACTGGGTTTGAAATATCATCATAGGATGTTGGTATATCAAAAGTTTTGCAGTAACAGAGTATAAGAGAGTGTCAGAGAGTAGACCTTCCAGTACTCAAGAGCTTGACTGGAATTGGGAAGTAGCTTGCCATTTTCCACTATTAAAAGGAAGATATATGATATACCACCTGCAGAGCTCAGGAAAATTATGAACTACACTTGTACCTAAAGGATGACTTCCCGTGGATTTTTAGAGATACAATTGTTGCTGTTGCTGTGTATAAACCAACTCTCTGAAATAAAAAGGTATAGTTAATACACCTGTGAATACTACTGTATGGATACTTAATTTTCGGGAATATCCAACAGGCACAGCAGAATAGTATAGGGGGCAAAATAAATAATGTATTTCAATACCTTAGATAACACTTTTTCACACATGAAAAAACAAACCAAACTGAGAATTTTCCAATGAAACTATATATATCTTTTTAAAAGATATTGAGTCTTCCACAATAAGCATTTTCAGCAAACTAAACCAATAAAACCTCTTCCAATTTTGACTGGACTGGTGGCAGGGGGGCAGATTCCTCGCCCGACTTCCTCTTCTCTTTCAGGGAATGACTCAAAAATGAAGCATGAAGCGTGGAGGCGCATCTCGCTCGACTAGATGGATAGACGCCCGGCGTAGGAATGGACATGACAAACCCCTGACCGCCGACATGCCTCCGTCAGATGGACATTATGAATTCATTCTCTGAGTGAAATCGGGCTGGCACGACGGAAAGCAAAGAGGATAAAGTGAAAGACAGAGAAGAAGTAGGAGAAGAAAGAAGATGCCTATCTTGTACTTTTGTGCCCCCTATTCCCGCTGAAAATTTCAATCAGGCTCAACGGCAGCTAGAGATGGAGCTTGTTTGTACGGAGGAAGCAACAGCGTTTGATGATGTAGCCAGCTACAAGATCTACTGACACTGCTAATCGCAACATCCTCCCCAACGAAAAAGCACACTCTCCCACAACCAGATAATAAATGTATCTCAGTGTTTTGTCATTTTCTCCTACCGAGCGGGTGAAACAAAAGGACAACGCATCTTGAAAGGGAAGTGAATGCCCGGAAGGTAGGGAAGGGGGTATTGGTGGGGAGGGGAGGTTTTGGAGGAGGATTCTCTAATGAAACAAGTCAAGGGAGACTGTATCCCCTGAGGAGAGATTTTCACTGAATGAACGAAGTGAAACGAGCGCAACATATCTGTGACAGCTTTAGCAACATCCGGCAACCACAAGAGTTAAAACCATCCAAACGTTTATCGGTCACCTGTCAATTCTTGAGTGGAATATATCCACTCCATGTTCAATGTTGAACTGTAAAGCTGACAATCCAAAAATCAAAGGAAGAGAACGGTGAACATTCAATTGAATTAGACCAAACAAAAGAGGAACCTACAAAATTTTACACTTAGACATGTATATCTTCACAAAACAACATCAGTCTCCATCGCAGTTGTAAATCAGGTGATGTAATGACATCACGTCCCCCTAGAAAGTCTCCCATTTACTTGCAAAGAAATCTTTGCTAAACAAAAGGAGAGGGCTTCCAAGAGAAAAACAGAAAGACAGATCAACATATAGACAGACAAACAGAAACAACATCATGATGATAAGTAGAATAAGAGAAGAAGAATCTCTATCCCTGGTTTTTCAACAATAAAAAAAAAGAGTCCACATGACAGCCATCCCAGTCTTGCAATGTTCTTCATCATGGATGGCTGGGCTGGCAAGTGATGTGCACAGTTTCCATATGCTTTACATTTCTGTGGTACACAGGGAGAGCATGCTTTTGAAAAAAAAAAAAAAAAAAAAAAACCAAACTAAACAACAACAATAACAACTCCCAGGCAAGCTGATGTATGTGCACATAAATTGCTGCTGCTTCAGATGCTGGTTGCAATGAGAAACCCCAAAATGAGCATGGATGGAATCAGAGAACTGGGGCGCCGATGTATATGAAAGAGACAAACAAACAAAACAAGACCGTTTCTATTACAATGCCAAAAATTCTTGAGAGGCAGAGAGTCAAAAAATACTTCAGACAATATTACAAATTGGGATTGTTAATTTTTGACCCACATTCATACGATATGCAAGCTCCATTCATTAGAACTCTCCACTGCAATTATCTCTGTGAAGAAGAATCTCACTGACAGTGAATTATGCAATCAAAAATCATATTTCAAAAGCAGAGTCCTATTACTGCTTTTTTGCTTCAGACCTCAAGGATAAAGTCAAGATACCTAGAAATATTAGGCGAGTTTTAGAAAAGAATGAAGGGGGTCTGTTTTAACCCGGTGAGGATGATTCCCGAGTATACTCAGGCAGGTGTCTATGGGAAATGCATGTTATAGCAAAATTAGCCTGTCCTTAACTGGTTAAGGAGACAGTGTAGTTACTGAGGTTTTCTTTTCTGTTGCTATTCTCCATGGATAAGATCATATGCTCGATCTTAATCATCATAAACACCAATTGAAAAAGACACACTAGGATTCATAATGAAGTATGAATAAGTGCAAGAGAGAATGAAAGATAGGTGAAGGATTGTGTTTGTTCAAACACATAATCCCACCACTGCTATGAACTGGCTTCAGCTCAGTGGTAGTGCTGCTGCCTGGTAAGCAGTTATAGGTGAGGCAGGTTCAAATCCCACGTTAATTCCTTCTTTTTTCACTAGGCATTGAAAGTAGTATAGATAGGCCTATAGCATACAATCTAATTCAGGGAGAGTAACAGCAAAAGAAAAAGAAGAGGAAAATCTCTGTTAAGTATCCTACTATTGTTGTTACAACATATTTTACTTCACTCATAATCAGCATTCTTCATGTCATACAAGTCAGTATCATTTTCACAGACTTTAATGGGGATGTTAATTTCAGGCAATCCAGATTTCAATCAGCCTCTGTTATAAACAGCTCAGAAAATATTCTCTACTGTACCTACCACCAGCTTCAGTTCTTTCATTTCTTTTCTATTTGCGGTTGTTTTTTAAAGTTCTTTTATTGCCAACAAACACACCATTACTGAATAAGCAGAGCAGGACCGATCAGGAATCGTTACCTTTCTCCTGCCCCCACCCCACCCCCCATCCCTTTCTGTCTCTCTATGTCTGCTACCCTAATTCCCTACTCTTCTATACATTCAAAAACAAACACGCTACTGCCTGTCAAAATTGATGCATTATGTAAATGTTGGGATTGAGTCAGAATCCCCTTTCACGTCCTTCAATTTGGGGCCATCAAGCAGCAGAAACGCAAGTTTTTCGTGAGTCCTTCCAGTTCTACTACCTCTCCCCCTTACTTTGGCCGTGAATTTCCAAATGAGAGCCAGTTTTTCCACGTCAAGAAATCTGCTTCATTTAAAATGCATACATAGGCCCCCACGTGCCTCGCTTAAAATAAGCATGCTCAAACAGCAGACGAATTCACTACATAGTGCTCTTGGCTATGCGCTAGAGCAGGTGCGGTGATGTACACATGGAGAGGGTAGTCTCTGCATTCCAGGCACTTATTTCCCTTTTTTATGTGAGACTAACACTATAGCGATAGTGGCCTTTCATACATCGGATGATACCACTCGTATGCTACTTAGTGTTAGTGCCACTCCCGGGCCAGCTTTCTATGACAGGGATGTCATTCCCTCTACCATCCAAGTACTATCAGTAAAAGCTCTCAATAAAATCCTCTTTGTCTACATCCCCATCCATTTATCGGGGCCCTATGTCTTCTCGACACCTTTGAAGCCATGCACGAGATTAACACATTGTGTCCACTTATTGGCAAAGTCAGACTCTGAGGTCACTAGTCTGCAATATGCACAGAAATTAGTCGGCTGATTTGCTCTTTTCGATGTGCTGCACTAACTCTTTGCAATATCATACAAGAAGAGGTCTGTCAATAGAGCCTATAGGTAGGTGCTTCACTCAGTACATTAGCCTATGCATGACGAAATGTGCTATATGTGTGCACTGCTTGTCTACCCACATTCCTACACACTATAATGCCTTGTCTGCCGAGATCTGCTGCGAGCCCCTGGATACACATCAGCGCTATATGGCGTATAGGGGGGAGAAGGAACCACCGGACTGGAAGGTTACAAGCATCAGTGAACGTTTCACTCCTCCATCCAGAAATTCACCCTTTTCACCCAGTTCCACCCATCTCTCGAGTCCGTCACATTTCCCCCCCCCCCCTTATTTTCGGTTTTCCATATATACCACACCAGCATCCTCACTAAACTCATTAGGATGAATGTTTCATTGAAATTAGGCTCTAATTTGGGCACTAAAAATAAATCAAGCTTTCAGAAACTCCCGGGCGCAAGGGTTCGAAATCAGGCAACTGGTGAGGCACTGGCAGCGTGCTGTTGTGTAGGAGAGGGTAATGTACTGAAAGTCAGTGGTATTTCAGGAAATCTCTTAACAATGTGATACTAATGGAAACATGAATTCATTTCTACAAGCATCACATTCAATTCCATATCTCCTTCTCTGTAAGTTACCTGCTTACCTTTCACATTTCCCTGGGGACACACAGCTAATATCCTTAAGTACTACTTCAAAAAGCAAAATCAAAACGAAGGGCTATCATTTTCATTTCGAGAGTTTCTGCAGCAAGAGAAGTAGATAGCATAATTGAAGTTTCAGTGCCTGTGCATGTCCGTGATAGAAATGTGTCCTCATGTTTCATATCATAAACATTTTGGGAAAGTGTTCATGTCTTTGACGATCTAAAGAACATGTAACTTCAGTACAGCTTATTACTCTTTCACATTCAACTAGCTATTAAATGTAAAACTCAAAATTCCTTTCATTTTTCACTGTGCATGCTATCACTGCTTCTAAAGCTATGTCACTGTAATTCTTTCTGGCATTATCTGATTATTAGTTTTCTCATTATCATTATCATAAATATTATCATTATCATTATCCTGTATATAATCATCATAATCATTTTACCATCTTTATCATCATCATCATTATCAAAATCATAATAAATCCTCATACTACTTTTACTGCTACTTCTATTGTCATATTGCCATGTACAGAGAGAGTTCTTTCTACAGACTTTGCTTTCTACAATGTAAAGAGCATACGCCAAAAGAGATAGAGAGAGAAAGAGAGTGAGAGGGAATATAAGAAAGAGAGAAGAGGAGATTGACAGGTTATTGCTCACTTTGCGAAATTGATTCTGTCCACGGTTAAGTGAGAGGAGTCGAGCAGCGACAACCCGAGGGTAGATCAGAACGAGGAACTGTGTATATATCCTAATGGGTCACAATTTGTTCAGTGACCCCAAGAGCAGACACGTCTCAGTGCTCTATTCTACACGCCACAGACAACCAGATGCACCAGCAATGGAAGACTTCTCCAACACAAGAGGATGCGATAGACTCTCTACAACTTTCCAACCCCCTTCCCCCCCCCAAAAAAAAAAACCCACAACCCCCCTCAAAAAAAAAAAACAAAACAAAACAAAACAAAACAAAACAAAACAAAACATTAGAGGGGCACATTAATCATTCCTGTAATTTAGGAAATATTTTGATTTCTGCTTAATCGCACAATATATGTGTATGAATAATACTAATAATGGACATTGAACTTTGATGTATCAACACTACTAACACTGCAAATTAAACCTTCATGTTTCTTCCATATAGCATGTCCTCTTTTGAGTGGTACATTAATATCAATCTATCATTGATGAGTACACAAACAGAGACAACAGTGGAGAATAGATGGAAATGACTTGCCAAAATAAATGCAAAGTGACTGTAATCACAAGCTACTGGGGTATTACAATTTTAAAGGGATGAGGTCAGATTTCCTGTTCACTGGTTCCCACGCTTGAACTTCTCATCTAAAAACTTTAAAAGTCAATGAGCACTGGCCGCCATTTCATTTCTTCTGATTTCATGGTCATACTACTTGCAAAATCCATCATGTTGAAAGGATTTTTCAAACGCTGCATCCTCCTAGAGACAAAATATGATTACTCAATGAAGAAAAATACTCAGAACCTCAGAAAAAAAACAACATATATATTCAGAACCTTGGGGGAAAAAAAGGATGTGTGGTATAGATAAACCATGATGGTAAGAATACACAGCACTACCGCACCACACCACCTCTGAATGGCAGGAATAAGACTATTACTAATAGCACATTTTATTTTTAAAAGAATTTTAAGAAAATTAAATGCTTGCTACAAACACAAGATTGCAGCCAATCAAGAGAAACATGTGAACTGCTCCTTATTAATGCCAGTTGAGGGGAGGGGGGGAATAAAGAAGGAAAAATGGACTGTTGAGTCTCGTCACACTACCAAGAACAGGGCGTGGGCACGCATACCATAAAGCTGCTTCGCGCTCGGTTATTCCACACTGAACCACATGTCGGCTTCCCCACTACTTCCATTTTTTTTTCTACACCCTGTACAGATCATGGCAATCAGTCAAACAAAATACTCGGTCATAGAAATGGAGCTAAATTGGCCCTAGTTCAAGGATATCCGTGGCCATCATATGTTGTGGTGTCTGCTGGCAGTTGCTTCTCACGGTCATACCTGCTTCTATGGTCATCAGACTCTAGAATTACACTTTACTAACCCTTTTCTGTCATTCTCAGTTTGTCAAATTTCACTAACAGCCTCTTGACGAGGGGCTTCAATGGCATCCTGCTCTTGCAAAAGTTCACTCTGGTGTATAAGATTTTCAAGGAAGCAGAGAGCCCTGGTGTGCAATTATTCCTTCAAGTTCCATAAAAATGTGTTGATAACTGAATATGTTGAACTGGAGTAACTAGAACATTTCTCTTTGTGCCCCGGTCCAAAACTACAGACCACAGCTGGCTTATGAAAAAAAAAAATACATATATTCGAGAGTACTGTTTTATTTCTGCTACTGTTATTATATTTTTCCTCACCTTATGATAAATACCTGGTAGGTTGTTGTTTTTTTTAACTTCTCATATCATTATTATCTGAAATAAGGCGATACTAAAAGGCAAGACATGATTGTGTAAGAAGTTTCCTAAGAATCTTGGTGGGATACACAGGTTACAAAATATTTCAGCCACTGCCCCAGATTACTCCTGTCCCACAAACTTACCAACCCTCAAATAAAAAGCTTTAGCAGTAAGAATTGCTTCACAATAGAAAGGGCTTTTTACACTTGTGTTTCTTAACCCCGGACTTTCTCTGACCCAGGACTATCGTTAGTCCCGTACCAATTTTTTCAGCTTTTTACACTCGCCAATTAGTCCCGTACTATCTCTTGTCCGGGGCTAAGGAGAAAACTGACCTTTTTACACTCGTATTTCTTAGCCCCGGACTTTCCAAACCACATGAATATTCATAATTACGCTGTGTACTGTACACGTACACGCACGCACCGGCAGCACTTGATTACCTCGTTTCTGATTGGTCAGTGAGGGTCGGACTTCGTCTCCGTCGCTTAGCCCAGGATTATTTTTTCGTTCTGTTTACACTCACTTGCTTGGCACCGCAATTGCGGTGCTAACCCCTGCTATTTTGCAGGGCCAGATAGTACCGTACTATCGGTGGGGCTAGCCCACTTTGGCAAAAACGAGTGTAAACAGAAAGTGGGCTAAGGATAGTCCCGTACCAACGGTGGGGCTAAGGCCCCCCCTTAGCCCCACCGTTGGTCCGGGGCTAAGCAAAATTTTACAAGTGTAAAAAGCCCTGAATTGTGCCTGAATTGTGGTTTCCAACCCAAGACTGGGAGCTTCCTCTGAAACCAAATGAAAATAAAGAGGAAGATAAAATCTACAAGACCAATAAAGTGTTTCAATATTACACCATAGTGGAAAGTATGTTGGATGAAGTTGTGTTTCAAATATTTCATAGCACTACAACCAAAGCCACAAATATGGAGTCCTCCGATATCAATTTCTTGAAGCTTTTTCTCTCAGGTCAAGCAAATTTTCATCACAGTAGCATCATAGCTGTCACGAGGCAAACCACAAACAATTTGTTTCTACAATATTGCAGCATACTCCTGGGCATCAGGCGCTCTGACATCTTGAACTAAACCACATCTTGCCTGTCTTCAAATAAAAACACTCATGCTGCCAAAAGTGTATCAACATACCTTGTAGGTCAATCAAAGTGTGAAAATACAGTGCACTCCCGTTATAATGAACACGGTTGTAATGAAATTCCGGTTACAATGAAGTAAATATTCAGGCTGGATTATCATGCGCTCTATGTTTTTAACTATTTATTTTTCGGTTATGATGAAATTTCGATATAACGAAAGAAAACTGCCGGTCCCAAGGACTTCATTACAAAGGGAGTCACCTGTACACACATACACAAAAAGTTATTATGTCCGCAGTTATTGAATATCAGGGTGTAAGTATGCATGAAGTAACAGATTCTGTAGCGTTTTTTTTTCCCAATATTCATCTACATGGAAGAGAGGAATGCCATTTATTCAAATGCATGATCTCATCAGCTTAGTCATAGGTAGCAAACTACCTCCCGAAAAGTTACCCCCATAGACCTTGATTGCCTGTACAATTATACCTTTGGATATTATCCCAAGGCAATGACAGATACCTACACTAAAATGCTCCTCCCCTCCCCCTCCCCCCCCCCCACCCATCCAGTAGATTACCAAAGGAGAATTGGAGGAGCCTCACAACAATTAACCCCTAAATCACAACTTCTCATGTTTCTTTCGTTCTTTTTTCTCCCTCCCCCTCCCCCCCCCCCCTTCACATCTCTCTCTCTCTCTCTCTCTGGATGCATTTATGCTTAAAGGGATGGTACAGTATTGGTCGAGATGAGAATTGGGCTTTTCACTTTTTGTGAGATACCAATAAAACACTTATGATATAGGACAGAGCATACCATTTTAAGAGGGATTCAAAGTTTATTTGATGAAAATCAGGTTTGGAATGACTGAAACATCCAAAACCAAAGTAAAACAAAGAGATCGCAATAAAGTGTGGATCCCACACTTTATTAGAATCGCTCTTTTTTGGATATCTTAGCCATTTCAAAACCAATTTTCATCAAATAAACGTTGAATTCCTCATAGAATTACATGCTCTTTCAAATTTCATAAGAGGTTTCTCATTATCTCACCAACAAATGTTAGAAACCTGAATTTAGGTCTCAACCCAAACTGTATGATCCCTTTAACTTTTTTTCTTTTCTTTTTTTTTTGGGGGGGGGGGGCCATAATCAGCATTTTGAAACAACACTGTTGCATCCCAACTCACTTTGATAGAAACACCATTTTAAAGCCCCAAATCAAAATGCACAAAAAGGTAGGCCTATTTTCACAACCTGCAATTCTCTGTAATCTCATTTACTGGAAAAGCATAAATGCAAATCACTTTTACAATTGGCAACTCTCTCTAAAGGCGTCAAATGGGGAAGCATAAATGCAAAATCACATAAGCTCAACAGCTCGCTATGATGAGGGTATATAAATATGTGTAGTTTTTCAGCAATGTGCACTGCATGTTCAGGGAATTGGCTCTTTCTCAAGATCAAAAAAAAAAAGAAAACATAAACAGTACCCAAAAGAACTACATTTTGGATCAGCTTTTTGGATCAGTGTTTCAAAACCATAATTTTGTCTTTAGATGCAAATTGAGCATAAATACATAACCCTTGCTTAATCATATCTTGGCATAGATGCTTAGGGCAAGACAGCTGATGGTAGAAGACGTAAAAGCATACATTTTGCATCTGTATGTGTGTGTCCATTGTGGTATTTCTGCATAAGAAATGAGTATGTATATCGACAGAAATTGAAGGACACATAATGTAACATTTGCAAAATACACGAATGCTTGTTACACAGTGATAATATTTCTAAGAAAGGAATTTTTTAGAAACAAATTTAAAGACTGTAAAATCAGTTTATCTAAAAATTATAATTTCAATTTGAAGTTACACACGTTGATGGAGGCTGGAATTTGAAGGAAAGGGCCTGAGAGTATAAGATGCTCAGAATATAAGCATATCTAGTGTATTTAAACTGCTGGCACGGAGATAATACGCGCATGCATGCAACTGGTTAAAATCTACAAATGCAACTTGCAGTGATTCTACGTGTATGTGCATACGGGATGTGTGGTTCCTTCACTGATGATATGCTCAGTGACCATAATACCTCTGCGTTTCTTACTAGAAGTCTACTGCAAAAGCCAGAAGGGCACAATTCATTGTAGCATGAAAATAGCTAATGCCATTTTACCACCCCCCTTAACATTTCAAATTATCCCTTCAAACCTCACCTAAGACAAAATCCAGCCGTCCTATGCGTGAATTAATGATAGGCACAGCCAAAACACACATACACAAGCTCACAGACACATACACACAGAATACACTCCTATAAATAATCACGAAACGAATAAATCATACATGGATTTGAAAGTGACATTTTGATAAAAATAGCTTCAACGACGTACATCTCATTTATCAACGGACTCTGACAATGGTGCAAAACAAAAACAAAAACAAAGCTTGCAGACAATACAATGCATCTTATTGCATGCACAAAACATTCTCTGCCAAAAGCAACAAGTGTAAATGTTCTTCAGATAAACTGTTTGTTTTACGTCTGTCTTGGCAAACGATCAGTCGCATCAGATGGTGAGTCTTAAGGAGTGACTGATCAATTTTCGCATCGAATTCTACGCTGCTACAAATAGAAAGATTCTCAACTACTTGTATAGTTGTTGTTGTTTTTTCTACTCTTTGTAAAACAAAGGTTTGGAAGCATGAGATTTGTTCAAATTAAAATCATTTTTTTTTCATTATGTATAATTTTTTTATTGGCAATCTCAGTTCCTGGCCCCTAGCCATGTGCCTCTCACTGCCTTCCCCACACAGAGGGGAGACAAGGGGTCCACATCTCACGATGTGACAGTTGTCAAGTGCTAAATAGGCATCAGACATATCACTGCTTGTTAATGCCATCAGCTATCAATCTGTTTGTTCAGGTGCTCTACGGGTACAAACACAGATAGGGGCTCCTGATACAGGGGGGACTGCTCGCTGCTCCCGAAGAAACCAGAAATTCTACCCCTCGTGCTTTCATCCACTGCGCTGCAGCCGGCCGTGCAGCGCTCCACGTAGGCCCGCTGCAGCACTGCATGTGATGTGTGTAGGGGGCGTGATGCGTTGTCCTCCCCCCACCACCCCCCGCCCCTCTTCATTCTGTTTTCCCAACAACAGGACGCACAGGCATTGGAACACCGTGTTAATCGGCATCCTCTTGTCTCGCGCTGGAATATTGCCAAGACATGTGGGAATGCACATGCAAAATAAATACCATGTTTGACATCATGAACGGCATGCACTGTGTGTGATTCTGGCGTGGACACTCATGAGCGTACCTGTGACCAACCAAGCTGTGTAGCGCACGCCGATGCCAGAATTATGCGGAAGGGGGGGGGGGTTGTGAAGTGAAAGTTTGCAGCACAACATTTCTAATAATACTTTGCATCAGCCTTCCTAATTCAAGGTCAATGTTCCCAAAACATATACCTGGTAGGTACTGGTACAACATATTGCATGGGTTGATGATGCACTTCATGGATTACAATGTCACGCAACAGTGAAACACAGTGTGATATCATCTCACTTCCCTTTTTATCCCAGGAAAAAAAAAGACTTTAATTACTTTGCCCTGACATAGGAAAAACACAACTGTATACATGGCATGATTTTTTTGTTCCGCAGACTTCTCCCGCTTCACATTACCTCTACCCGTTCACAACAAATGACTGAGTTGCGACTGACGCAAGGCAAAGACGACATTCTAGTATGGTCTAAAAATGAATGCATGCTCTTGGGGCATGTACTACAACTTCACAGTGGTTAATTAAGGTAAATGGGACAACACTGCTGCATTAGAAACCAGGCTATCACATTTGACTGTGCCCCTCTGAATATTAAATGCACCGAGTGCATCGAACAAACACCCATATTTCCATGTTCAGCCTTTAATCTAGAGTCACAATCAGTGGGATTATCTCTCTGCCATTGACTATTCATGATGCAGAAATTGAATTTCATACAGCGGTGATGATGGAGAATGGCTTACAGCAGATTGCTCGGGCTTTGGATGAAACTGAATTGTTTTCATTGTCTGGCGCATTCAGCGCTCGGTACACAACCTCAAACACAGTCCACGTCCGACTTACATCAAATCCACTATATAACAATTCTCTCTGAATTGTGCCATCAGAGCGCTGGCGAGGTTTGCCATCTTGTTTTAATTTCCCCCATTCATCGAGTTAAAAACACCAACTGCAGCTTAATCTTCTCATTTGGACAGAGATAGCCATATTTGTCTGCCCTTAATTCATTTCAAAATTTTGAACATCATTATAGCTAGGAAAGTTGCCGATTATTTTTTTTCTCCTTTGCACTTCTACCGAAAGACATTGTCTTTGGATTAAAAACAAAACAAAAAACATGTTGGTATCTGTTTTCAACTGCCAATTATGTCAATAGATTCAACAAAACACACAAATTTTACTTTGTTTGTACATTACACAGATGATCATGTGTAATACAATTTGGAGTGCATTCTTCCTGCCGCAGAACAAAAAATGCAGGGTCGGGGTACCTTTCATTAGCACACACTTTCTGCACCTCATACCTTTGAGCATGGGGTAAGATTGCAGAGGTCATGAACAGTGTGAATGATCAAGGCAAGGAAATAATGATACTCCTACCTCCAATTCATTCCCACATCTTGCCGCATTGTGACTTTAACGAACTGACAGTTTGCCCTTCCCAGTTGACAAGTTCATAGGAGTCATTGCATCACGATGAGATCTGGGGCGAACTGTCCACGCTGCATCCAGCGACCATGAAGCCACTATATATGCACCCACGATGCACATATTTATTTACATGATGCGGCATGCCGTAACCTGGGGACACCGTCATACCCCGGGTTGCAGTGTTCTACAGCGCCATCTTGTGTTTGTAAGATACGTACGATGGACACATTGCTATTTTGCAAATTGTTAGCACTCTGCGATAACAATCTCGATGCCAGTTCAGCACTGATATGACATGTTTAACGTAATTACTGTACAATAATGGTTATCATACTTTTTTTTTTCAATCCTTGTGCAAATACTAGAGAAAGAGTTGGGCCAGCTCATTTGGTATGCGCAAGAAGTGGTAGGTAATTTCTGATCTATTCCTACAATATCATTGATTATAACAGCAAAAAACAAACAAACAAAAGCTTGCCAGAGTTAGGCCTACAGGGTTTCGAAAAAACACAAAGGGAGAGCACACGTTTCGAAGTTTAATATACTGGCATCAAATACAAGAAACTGACACTTAGATGTTTCTATTTTTGATTGAACAGAATTTAATTTTCAGTTCACAATGGGAGCCCCAAGATCCATGATTACTAAAGAATTCATAGAGGTTTGTGTTTGGTGTTTTTTTTTACATTACTGTAGAGCTTCACAATCTTCTTGCAGGAAGCACTAGAATTGCTTTCACCCATTTTTGGTTACCCAGGATACAGAAATGGGGAAAAAAGTCAAATAATCTAGCAAAATGACCAGCTTTCTATTTGGTACCCCAGGGTACCAAAAACTGCATCATGTGTGGAAGGTGCTCACTGGACGCACGGCACTCAGAATCCTGCACACGCACTGCCACTTGTGATGGACATACTGGTATTATCATTCATTCTGCTCCGTCCATCTCGGGTGACCGGGAGGGGTCAAATGCGCTCTGACTCGTCCTTGAGGATGGTGCAGGCCCACAATTAGACTGGCTTTCCCTCCCGCATCTCCCTCCCACTCAGCGTTCATTACGAGAACGAGCCAGACATCCCGGGGTACTGACCTCCTTTTGATGCTCGGTACATTAGCGACAATGCCTGTCGCATATTTCAACATCAGAGGGTCCCCCCTTGGCGATAAGAGCTGTACAACATTGAATGTATTTAGGTGGCTGCCACACTCTACCTGTATATCAAGGTTGGCATTTAATCCACAGTGGTATCACATTGTATGTGGTAACCTTACCAAACAGCCCATTGACAAGGTGGTCTTGCCTCTCCAGCTATACTCTCCAAATATTTTGTGCACTAATACACCCAGATGATAATCCTTGTTGTATTTAGTATAAGGGCGTCTAATTTCTGCCTCCAGGGAAACATACAAATGCAATGTCATTGGATACAGGCATGGAGATTGCTGTGATGAAAAATGCAGACATTAAAGACAATCCCCTTTGCTACGGTGACTCAATAATACAGTCCAATGCAGAGACAACTCTACAAGGATTAGTGGGACTGTGAAAAATCAACTAATACGATTAAAATGTGGTCAGTAACTACATTGTAACATTATCATACTGAGGCTGGATTTGTCTGATTCACTCAAATTATCTTGACTTGATGCTGTCCCATAGGCTACTGGCTATCCTTCATGTGCGAATAAATGTTTATATACTGATGTCCCACGCTAACTGCCCTTTAATGCCAATCCACACTGCAAAAGCGAGACATTTTCCAATCATTTGCAAGTTGATATGGCATAGGACTGATCATCTGAAATATGAAATATGACGTCGTTAATACAGGAGTTTAGCATATGCGACATGCATAGCTCCCCCGACGCCTTATCACTCTTGTGTGGTAGATTCTTTAATATCAAGCTCAAGACACACACAAACAAACCATATCATCATAGAGAGACATACTGCAAGTTGAAGCACACACACACACACACACACACATGTTCACAGACACACAGACAAACGAACCACACACACACACACACACACACGTGTGTGTGTGTGTGTGTGTGTGTGTGAGTGTGTGTGTGTGTGTGTGTGTGTGTACATGCACAAGCTTTCCGAGCTTCAAATCTTCCCCTAATACTCCCCACTTCATATTTAATCACCCCATGATATCGTTTGATATGACAGTGATGAATTACACGTCGCTGGGCCTGCCTCCCGTGTCAATATTGCGTGTCTCCTCCAACAGATTCCAATTAATTTACTTTTCAGCTCTAGCCACCCTTCAGTCTGCAGGACTGGAGGCTCGCGTTTCCGATGCAGGGCGCAGAGTATGGACCCCACATGGCAGGCTCTTTTCTCCATTCTCCTACAAACCACACAGGTTTTCCAACAATTGTGAACCCGCCATTCATTACTCTCCCATCGCCGGTTCTTTTCTGCAGTCACACTTTAGAAACGACATTGTGGTCGCCTTGCAGGTAGTTTACTCCTTCAGCAAAATATCTCCTCCCGCTGAATGACGAACAAAGAGATATATGCGAACAATTCGAGCTATTCTGGAAATACCGGTGGACAGTGATGCAGCTGGTTGCCATGGTGATATAATGGAACATAACTCTGACAGTTTTCTTTGTAGCACATGAATGCTCATCTACTAGGTGGGATTTGTGGTTTGGCAGATGAGCGATTGGCAGCAGCTACTGCTTGTGTTTACAGCATTCTTTAATTTTTGCAAATAGCAACGGGATGCTGGTACTCATTTCTTCAATTTCCAAGCCGTTGGCAACTTGCCTCTGTTAGCTAAATCGCTAAAAGGTGCTGCAAAATAATGGCCCCAAATATAAAGTAGAGAAAATTAGATGTTCTGCAGTATACTTTTAACTCAAGGGTAAATTTAGACTTTGAGAATGTCATCTCGCTCTGAACGCGAACTGCTCATAGACAATGTGTGTTTAAGTCCTCATTATCCCATTTTCTTCAAGATAGAATAAAAGATTCCTCCAGCTCCCTCTCATATGTCATGATCTGACAGAAGCTTGACCCTAGAGGTAGCGAAATCTTTGGTTGTATTGCAGATTTCACTGAAACTAACTTTTAATAGCATTGTGTAAATATATTACATGAAATATAAATATACACCCTCTGGCCCGAATTCACAAAGGTGGTACAATTGAAACCATGGTTTAAACCATGGACAATTTGTATGGAGCGCCAAGTGTTGCATGGCCTATTTCGTTACGAAATCAGTCATTTCGTCAATGAAATGTTGTCATTTCGTTACGAAATGTTGTAATTTCGTTATGAAATGATCATTTTATAATGAAATAGGCTATGCAACACTTGGCACTCCATACAAATTGTCCATGGTTTAAACCATGGTTTCAATTGTACCACCTGTGTGAATTCAGGCCGAAGTGTCCCTTGCCTCCTCTTTCCATGGCACGGAAGAAAAGGCATTAATTATGTTCAGACAATGATCCTTAACCTTGAGAATAAGCTAACTTCAAAGATAAGCTGTATATGAGGTGCCAAGTGTTGCACAGTCGATTTTGTTACAAAATCAGTCTATGAAATCAGGCATGTTGTTGGGCCATTTCGTTGATGAAATGACTGATTTCCTAACAAAAATTGCACATGCCACACTTGGCACCCCATAGAGCTTATCCTCCAAGTTAGCTTTTCCTCGAGGTCAAAGATCACCGTCTGAATATTATATTTGCTATGTTAATCTTATCATGTTCCTTTCGCCGTCTTACAAAATTAGAATTTAATTTACGAAAAAATCAGACTATTACTAAGCAAATTGGCTCTGTATCATCATTGTATACTTGATTAAGCCAAAATGCATGGAGACATCACGTTCATTCATACACGGTTTATCTTCTGTGAGAGTCATCCCTTCTCTGGGAATGATGTGGAAATATAAACTACAAACTTGAATTTGCTAGCGCATGTGCGTGTACGTATTAACCTCCTACACTTGTGACTGTTGAGATAGAGGCACAATAATGTGTCTGCGTCGAACACAATGGCGACAGAGGCTGGGATGAGAGGCTAGGCTGGGCGGTGGGGGAACCCCTGATGGGGGTGGGGGCGGCAGGCGGTACAATGACACAGGTTAAGCAATGTCAGCCCATGGGCACAGCAGATTGGGCATGGATAGGTAGAAAGAGGGAGAGATCCAATCTCGTGCTGCTCGCTGTTCGCTGCTCGGGACGGGGATAGATAGGCATGCAGAGCACACATACAGCTCACTCAGTGAGGAAACCAAATTGCATTTGCTGCTGCTCAAGTCATGCATGCTTTACACAGAGAGAGGCAGGCAAGGAGGGGAGGATAGACAGACACACAGGTATGGAGCACCATCATGGTTACTAGGCCTTATGCATGCCAATGTCAGAATGACTCACATTTGGACACAATGAAATGAACCCCACGTGAAATATTCGACAGCAGAGATACACCGTTTTCGTGATCATGAAACCTAGACTTTTCGAACTCAATGGCTACACTGTGGGGGGTAAGTAGGCCTAGTAAGCTGATTACACACACTGCCTATCTCTCATTTTTGGGGGGTTTAATTTAGCATCAAATGGATAAGATGCAATTTAGATGTAGTGTCTAGCATCACAGCAAAGTCCATCTTCACTCAGCATATAACAAATGGGCAGAGGGCTTTAATTCTGAGACATTTCATCCAAGCAAGGTTGCCATGACAACAAGCATGACGAAGTGTCCCTACCCTTGGGAAGATCCCATTCTCTTGTGTGTTCATCAGACGTAAACACACACACACACACACAAACAGACACAAACGCAAACAAATGATAATGCAAATCTGAGGGCTTATCTCTCAACTTGACATGCACACATCAATGACTTGTAAGTTGGTGCACATGGGACATAAAGTGGAATTGCAGCAAGGTTTATAGCAAACTGAAACACAAAGTAAAAAATGATGGTTCAATTTGCAGTGGTAGAATCTTCCACTACCACACTACTACTACCACTACCAAAAAAGAAAAAAAGAAAAAAAAAGTGTTGATGAGCCACAAGAAGTCTGGTCACGTTGCCTCTACGTTTCAGTCAATGGAGCAGATAATCAAGTTGCACGAATGCGCGATGGTTTTGCGCTTCACTTACCAGATCACAGCTAGGTACACACACAGTGGACCGTCAGGCTGGGGTGTAGAGTGACCGCGCCCCTCCAGGGAAAGGGAACGGGAGTGGGCAGGAGGGGATTGGCTCAATCACTAGGAATGGGCTTGGTCATTCCACTTCACTTTTCGCATTTCTCCAGCTGCAGCATGCTTTTCCTTTCTGAAATATATGTTTTATCTCAGAAAGCCTGGATTTTTTCCATTTATGTTTTTCAAAATTCATGTCACACGAACATCATGCCAGGGGATAAGGTTTAAAGAATGAGCAATTGAATAAAAACTGAAAGGATTGCCACTATTTAAGATCTCGACCCCCTTGATGGGACATGATAGAGAAAATATGAACTGCCATTCTGTGATCAGTTGTCATTACTTACATTCACACACTGTTCCTAAACTTTAAAGGGTGTGTACAGTTCTGGTTGAGGTGAGGATTTAGCTTTTAATGTTTGGCGAGATATTCAGAAACCACTCTATGAGATGTCAAAGAGCGTGCAGTTCTAAGGGGTATCAACAGTTTATTTGATGAAAATCGGTTTTGAAATGGCTGAGATATCCAAAAACAATGTAAAACAAAGAGATCCTAATAAAAGGCGTGGCCTGTCGCCTTTTATTATTATCACTTTTTTGGATATCTCAGCCATTTGAAAACCAATTTTCATCAAATAAACGTTGAATCCTTCCTAAAATTACATGCTCTTTCATATTTCATAAGAGGTTTCTCATTATCTCACTTATCAATGTTATAAACCTGAATCCCCACCTCAACCAGTACTGTACAGTCCCTTTAAGCTTAGGTCAATAACTTAACTCTCAATGATTAGCTTGTGGTTTAGCGCCATGTGGACGCACTCAACAGTTAGCAATCTCAAAGTTTAGTTGATGATTAGAACCACAAGACATCTTAGGGTTTACGTTCTATCCACGAGCCGCAAGGGGTCCCCACATGCCATTTCCCTCCGTGTGGACACAATAATCAACGAGCTTGTGAGTTAGTGTGAACCTCGCTTCTTGTTCGCTTTCGGGTCAATGTCCAGCTGCACTATTTTGTATGGGCATAAGGTCATAGCGAAGACTCTGCACTTCCATTATATTCATTGAGCGGGATTCGCTCATAAGTTGTATCTTAAAGTTTAAGTGCATGTATGAACCCGCATCATAAATTCACGAGTGGAGCTAATCATCGACATTCGACCAAAACTTCAAGTTTGGCAACAGCAATTGAACGTAACTATTACCTGCCAGAGCTTTAAAAAAAAAAAAAAAAAAAAAAATCATGAAAATTTCAAGGACTTGGTATAGAGACCTTCTGCCATTAAAACTTCAAATCATATTTCATCATAAATGGAATAATAATGAGGGAATGAAATCACTCCTCCCATAATATCTCTCAAGAGAGGAAGGTCATCACGCTTCCAGGACTGGCCAAAAAGCCTCTACTACGACCTCTGTCCCAGTCCATTAAAAAAGGACTAGGTGTGCCCATCCAACATTAGCTCATGTTGCGGGGCCTCGCTCATCGTAAATCAGTCGTCGCCTTACTTCAACCAGGAGAAATATGTGACCTTTCTCGGCTAGGAGGGTCATAAATCCAGCTCATTAAGTGCAATGACTTGGAGAGCACTCTGCCTGGCTGCTGATTGATTGTTGAGCTAAGAGTGAGCGTAGTGGAGGATCATTCATGTGGAGTAGTGCCTCCACAGTATCTTGACCTCGTTCACATCGAACCCAGTCTTCATCCCCTTAATTACTACTTATGTGCAGCTCTTTCAACAAGATCTCTTTAATTGTCAACAAAAGGACAAATACAATTGTAGCTTCTTGTTATTATAATCATCATATGATGAATACGCATAGTTAGAGTGGACAATTGCAGTTTAACTCTAGGACATTCCGTCTGAATTATAAATACGATGAAATTCATTCCACTACTGTATATCTATTTCTATGCGAAAGGAAATAATTTCGAAAGGCACCTTTTTCCTTTTTTATGTGCACATTTTCTGCTGTTCCTGTTTCTTTCTATCAGCTTATATATACTGTAAACGAGGAATTTTCGCGTGCATTTTAATTTCGCGAATTTCGCGAGCGCCAAAATTCGCGAAATTAAAATGCACTAGCTGCATCGAAAACCAGTGGCAATTCGCGAAAATTTCATGTCACACAAAAGGCTGCCGGCTCCAATTCGCGAAAATTTCATGCCGCGAATATATCATGTTTTACAGTAATGCCAAATGTCCATTACAGGTTAAAGGGTGTGTACAGTTCTGGTCGAGGTAAGGAATTTAGATTTAAACGTTTTGCGAGATATTCAGAAACCACTCTATGAGATGTCAAAGAGCATGCAATTCTAAGGGGTATCCAAAGTTTATTTGATGAAAATCGGTTTTGAAATGGCTGAGATATCCAAAAACAAGGTGAAACAAACAGATCCTAATAAAGTTGTGGCCTGTCGCCTTTTATTATTATCACTTTTTTGGATATCTCAGCCATTTGAGAACCAATTTTCATCAAATAAACTTTGAAACCTTCTTAAAATTACATGCTCTTTAATATTTCATAAGAGGTTTCTCATTACCTCACTTAAGAATGTTCAAAACATGAATCCCCACCTCACCCAGTAGGCCTACTGTACAGTCCCTTTAAGAGGTGAATAAATCTGGCAAGCAAAAGCAATAACTACAAACATGTGCACAAACATTTCTCTTCGCCATTGTTTCACATGAAAAAACAAACAAACAGACAAACAAAACCCTAGCATCTTGTATTCATTCTTCCTACACTGCCCACATCATCAGGTGTATCTTCTTGGCAGCAGTGCAAAGTATCTAAATGCAATACCTGGAATTCTCTGAATCACAAAGCAAAAACAAAGCAAAAATGAAATGTAAGCATTCCTTATCCGATAAAAGAGATATCGATCGTCATGCCACAGTATATAACTGTACAGAAGAGGTATATTTTTGTGACGTGAGATAACATGATCCTGACAACATAGAGAGGAGATCCATCAGTCCTGGTGGATTCCTAGAGTTCATTGCCCTGCCCTTCCCCTGGCTGTATCTACCCAGTCTAGAAATGTACACTGCCGGCCTGAAATATTAGATCAGCATTTGCATGTCAGAAACTCACATAAGTACCATTAGTACCCAGGAAACTAAGATATGTCATTATTGAGGGGCATACGAATACGAGTGCAGTAATATGAACAGAGGATACACACAAGCATGGCATTTATAGCACTAGCTGTAATTTTGAAAAGCTGATGTGTACATAAATCACTCCCGTGGCAATAACATTTGGTGGATATGAGCATTGAGCTGCATTACAGGGACTTTATTGCAACACATCTGTGTGTACCAAATATTTTTTTAGTGAAAGCAGCCGCACAGAATTTACCGAAGAGAACAAGTTATTCGTGAAAAATGCAATAAAATAGAAGGCGATGCGTCAGCAGTCGTGTTGAACTGAATAGGACGACAATGCTGCATACGAACTTGCCATGAACTCCAGCGTGCAATCTAAGATACCTTGCAACATGCACTTCAAAGGATCTGTGTCTGGTAAACCAAGTCCTGTTTTCTCATGAAAACCAAAATGTATCATGGACCAAAGTTTCAAGTCCTCATCCCAGAAAGAAAAGGCTAAATTCTTCTCTTCTTTTTTAAAAGACCCGGAAAACATGCTTTTGGTCTGCGTACATGTACACAAACGTGAGGAAGACTAGTATTTAGGCCCTATTAGATCTAGATGTCACCATCATGCACTCAAACTGGATATTTCACTACAGCAATAGAATGCCAAATGAATAATAATGATAATGGTAATAAAAAGAAGGACTCCTTTACAGTCATGATAGAGAAGGATAAGATAAAAAATGAGTTAACTCCATTCTTGTTAATTTTAGATATTTGCAATAAAAGCTGCTAAAAAAATGAGGAAAATGAGAAGAAAATGTGGGATATTTTTAATCATAATTTCAAGAATATTCCTTGGCATGTAACCAGTGAGGTATCACAAGAAAGGTTAGATTTTGCCTTATTTGATGATGAACTTTAAAATGTTTAAAAATGGCGCTTGACACTTTTCGCAATCAAACTCTTCGTATTCTGATCACTTGTCTTGACAATCACAAACATTTCATAGCTCTTTTCACTTCAGGCTCTTCTTTCTAATTATTTTCTCACTGGAGTAAACTCTCCTTCAATTGCACATTGCACAGGAAACAAAAAGGAAAAGGCATTCTTACCTACAGGCAAAGACAAAGAAATGCTATCTACAATCTTGGCATTTTCAACTGTAGGGCCTACAACTTCTCTATTGCCAAGTCATGAATTGGGCATGGTGCCATTTTGGACCATGTTGATGTCAAGTGCATTTAGCTACCACAGCTTTGATTGAGGCGGGGCGCTGAGCCGAAAGGGGGCAAGTATGTTAAAAAAAAAAAAATAAAAAAAAAAAAGTGGAAGGGATGAAATCAGGCGAACAGTCTTCTGGGGCAAAAGCGGGAAGCAGTGAGCTTCAAAAAATGTAGTTGGAGTTTCTCAGACACGGAGGGATTATCTTTTGATGAGTTCCACATCATTCAAAAGAAGCATTCACTGCATAATGATGCCACATATGATTGTATACTTAACCCAACTGACAGAGAAACAACATAAACAGACCACATCTGTACCGCAGAATGAACACCACCAGTATGCTTCTCCTGTATCATAACATCCCCCCTTGCATGGAGTTCCATTTTGGAGGCACTCCATTCTATTTTGATGCACTATTGGACGCAACAAAAGGGCATAGGTCCCTGGTGTTTAATCCCCGTAAAGATACAGGAAAACCGCCAACTGCAAACTGGGGAACTTTTTCGCAGATGCAATCTGGGCCAACCTCTGTGCGGTGAGCTCCACCGAGAAAGAGTGCTGTACTTCCATACAAAGCACTCACACGGCCTAGTCTCACTGTTCAGACTCTATACAGCAAGATTTCTGCTATGTCAGGGCCAGCGGCTTTGCCTCGTGTCTGTGGACTTGCTTTCACTCTGCCGATGTCGTGCCAATTGTTACCCACCTTTTGGTGCTCTAAAATACTGGCTTACATTGTGGTGGCCTAGCTTATTTATAAAAAGTATTGAAATCTGCTGACTGAGTTGTATGAAAATAGTTTAAATGGATTAACCAATGCAGATAAAAAATGATAGTTACAAATTCACACCAAAGATGTCAATTACCAAACTCCACACCACAGTCATATTATCATTTTTTTTTTTTATATCCTGTTTCTTCAATTTTACATATTAGTGAAACTGGTAGCATTTAAAATCCTGCAGCTCAGATTATTATTAAAACTAAAAACATGGTTGGATGGGGCCTTTAATATGTAATTTCAATACATAAATAACTATTTATTGATACAATGGTTTCCTTAATGAATATTAAAAAAAAATGCTGAACAAACCTATTTGCTATGGAATACACATGGCAGATTCTGGCATCTCCATTTCTGTATTAAAGTCTATGGAGAGTGTCCTCCAATTTAGTGGTCCTCATGTCTAACGGGATCCCCACTACTCCGGTCTGGAGAGAAAGCTATGGGGGAGATTTTCTCCGCAGTAATCAACAGCCCAAAGCTTGAACTTGATGCTGCAACCTTTACTGTTGACATCAGGTTATTCTATCAACAGAAAACATTTACTGTCATGCACTTGCAAAAATGACAACATCCATGTTCAGGAAGAATATACCGTGAGATGACATAATCCATCAACACTTGCCATCTAGGAAATACCTGGTTTCCTATGGGGTCACTTGCACAATACTTCTGATAAACTTTGGGCATGACATATCACATCATTTTGATTTTCTTAGAAGGTAAACATCTCCTCACTCCACTGAAAAGAGAGAGAAAGGGGGGGGGTGGGATAGCAGTCCTTGAAACACCAAAGAAAAAACTCAGATTTTGTTATTGTCATTGTTGCTCATGAAACGAGGACTCCTGAATGAGTCAAAACACATTCACATGCTTATATAATGTGTATTTGAAAGGTTCCAATGTGTATGGCACCTGTACTGCTTTTCATAGTGAAGTACATTTCTCTTCTCCGACTTCTCTCAAAAGTTTTGGGTGATCCTTTGATTTGATTTCAATAGAAAATTGAGAAAGGATCAGTGAGAAAGTGAACGAGGAGGTTGTGCAGTCTTACTTGAATTTCCACGGGTTGAATAGACAAGAGTGAGGGGGCTGTGTTGGCGATTGCAATTATGTTGGTCATGAAATGGAAACTACTGACATTTCTTTTTGACATTTCCTGATACAGGAAAGATATGGAAAAACAATGTGAGATAGAAAGAAAGAGGTATGATAAGTGAGGGGGGGGAAGAACTGGAGGGAAAGGGTATCGTTAAATTTGAATATTTATTTTAAAAAGCCATTTCAAAGCCGACCATGATATATTTTTCCTTGCATTGTTTCAACGATACACATGTTCTGTGAATTATCAAGCTTAATCAGGGAGGTGAGATTATAACCTCCCTGGTTTTATAAAACCATGCCAGTATTTCATACTCATGCCATTTGAATATCATGCATTTCCTTCCTTGTGTTCACCGTGGTGAATTTTGCATATCCTACAAACCTGGGAGTACCCTGGTATTGTTGTCAAGATCTGAATGCGCTTACAGCTGTAAATGCGACTCAAACATATACTTGCAGAAAGAACTGAAAGATTATGCAGTAGAAAATAATCCCCTACCTGGATCAAAGGCAAACAACACAAACTTCTACTTAAAATCATCTTAGTCCGAAAGCTGTTCAGGGTGAAGATGGGTATGAGGGATGAAATCCAGTGATGAACACCAATTTTCATTGTATTTCTCATAAACACTACTGAGTATTCAAGAGTGGCTTTGTAATTATTATTCCTGCAAATTTAAAGTGGAAATAACCACTGTCAGTGTCACAATGTTTTCTTCATACACGTGTGTGAAGACATCTCCCACTACTCAGCTTGTTTCTTCTATCTGCTCTTTCTACAAGACTAAATAAAAAGCAAAATAACAACTGCAGCTCAATTCCAGCCAAATGTAGAGCTAGGAAAGGGTCAAAACAAAATGAATACATATGAATGCTGGCAGGTACTTCACAAGTTTGACTCTCACCCCAAATCCCACCCCAATACCAAGGGTTTAATTTACGAATTCCGCGATTTTATCATAGTTGGATCACGAATTCAACAACACGCGAAAATGTCACCATGCACTAGGGTAACAATGCATTTAAGACAGCGTCAGTGTCGATTTGCGAAGACAACGTCTCACAAAAATATCCGTGACCTTCTAATTCGCAAAAATGTCCGTGACCTTCTAATTCGCAAAAATATCTGTACGTGACAATAACAGCTTATACAGACTAAGTACAATGATTTTTACAGGCACACACATATTGTGCGAAATCAGTCATTCCAGTGTTGAAGATGATCAGATACAAAAGAATGCCAGTACAGCTAAAACCAGACACACACACACACACACACACACAAACAAACACACACAATCTTTAAAGTTATGTCTCATTATATGACTTGTGACTATGAGTACAATGACTCAATTTGTGCACTTCAGTAAACTTTAAAAACTGCCATTTCAGGGTTCATATTAGTCTATGTAATTCCACACAACTTCTTGACTCTCCACTGAATATCGTTTATGTGGATAAGCCCTTTGAGGTAATTCACCCAACCTTGTATATACTGGAACATTCACTTCCAATTATATCGCCATTCCATTCAGTAATAAATGTCCTCACAACAAGGAGTGCATGCAAAAGGTCGGGAGCCTTCGGCACTCAAGTCCCACTCATAATCAATTCCGTTGGTTCTAGATTCTGCACAGCTCCGAGGCACTTAGTCCCAATCATAATCAATTTTCTTGACTCAGATCACAGGGACCGCTGTCAAAGAGTGTCATTAATAGAATTGATTTTCCACTTTGGTGCAGATTATTCTCTGCATTAATCAAAAGCCAACTAAGATTAGCTCTATCTCTCAGATACATCTCCACTGGAAAAGAGAATAGCAATCAATAAAACATGGCCACCATATATTTTAAGATATAAAACAAACATTGCTGGGATGAATGGAGGAAATCAAACAAAGTCAAAAAGAGCAAAGTTGTGCTTTTAACCTTTGAACAGCTGCAAACTCTCTTCTTCTCCACCAAATCCCCGATTCTTAGTGGGTGATTCCAAAACAAACTTTACGAACATGACAAGCTATTTGTGAGAATGAGTTTGGGGTGTTGACAACAATGGCCACTAGCATGTTCAAACGACAAAGAGCACAGTAAAATGCTACCGTGGCCCCTTGCCTTTGGCCTCGGTCAGAAATTTACATGTAAGAGTCCAAAAAGATGAGAGAAAACACACTGGAAAAAGAATGATACTGGCACATCAAACTGTGTTCTCACTTCTCATCTGCTCACGGTTCATTGGCAAAATATGATTTTCTTCCCATTTATAGGATGAGATCCAGAGCCTATTTGTACACAAGGATTATCATTTTCCTACATTCCACTTGAATCGGTCATACAAGACATATATTCTTCATCAAAGTCAGTACATTCATCATGTGGCTTTGGTAAGTCAATAGAGAGAATTTGGGCAGCAGTTTGCTTTTAACAATTAATCACTCAAAGAGAAACATCTGAGAGCATGTATGCAAATAATGTTGGGACACGAAAACTATAAAGACAAACCAACAATAGTGAACAATAACTCAACTGGAACTTGCACAATATTTTTTTTTCTCCTATACCACATAATGATCTCATTCATGATTGTTTGTACCACATACCCATATCCGTGTTGGTAAATCTGAGTAAACATGGTCTGCACCAAGCTTTTGTGCGGCTGTTAAATATTTGCTGATCCCCTCACTACAAATTAAACAGGGACTGATGTGCCCTACCAACCGATGAGAGCATTAATTCAAAGACAACTTCGCTTGCAATTACTACTCCCTATCCAACGCTATCTGGTACTTTGCAGGAAATTTTGAAACAGATGAGTTTGATTTTAGTTACCTACTTATTTGTCCTGAGCACAAGGCAATGGATAATGAAACTTTGAACAGAGACTGAGTTAGGACCACCTCCATGTTAGAAAGCTATCTAAGACCTCCATATGCATATATCTCTTTACAGACAGTATATACATGGCTCACATGACTCAGACCTTTGTTATGTGCATGTCTGGCACTCCTCTTTTGTTTACTATTTGTTATATGATTCAATACAGACTTTTCTAATAAACTGTATGCAATGTAGTTTGTCTTGGGCCCTACTTACAAGCACTAGTTGCTTCAAAGGGGTTCTAGCCTTAATTTGTCACAAATGTGCATGTATATCAATGCATAGTTGTTGTTGTTTATTTGCTACTGTGTACTTATGTGCTAATGATCTTTTTCTTGTGTTAAGTTGAATCTATATAGTGGTATACTTACATATTTGTATTTCTTTTTTCTAAAGAGGCGCTGTGAAGCAGAGCCGAATTCTGTTTATAACCTAGCCAAGCTCTGTTTGGGGATGTAATAATATGAACCCACCACTGCATTCCACAATCAAATGCACATGAACAGATTTCATATCTTAATAAGATTGTGTGGTGCCCTGCTCCAATATCAGCCCCAGCAGGGACCTCAGGGGGAGATGGAGGAATAGGAATGAAATCTATCCCCAAAAGTCTCAGCCATGATAACAGTATACATGCTCATTCAATGACACAGGGTTTTGGTTAGCCTCAGACCTACAGACCTGTATGGAACAGGAAGTCATACTGTAAAACATGATATTTTCATTGCATGAAATTTTCGCAAATTGGAGCCGACGGCCTTTTTCGTGAGTTGCCTCTAACATTCAATGCATATAGTGTACAAAAGGACTTTCATATGCATTTTAATTCTGCGAATCTTGGCTCTCGCGAAATTCACGAAATTAAAATGCACGTGAACATTTCTCATTCTACAGTATCATAGACCTACTGTACATACTGTTATTTCCGCGAGGGTTTAATTTGTGTGAATTTCCTGAATCATGGTCAAACCGCTACCCTAACAACACAAAAATGTCATCATGTGGTAAGGTAATAGTGTACTTAGAATAGTCCCGGTGTCAAATCGTGAAAACAACATCTCGCGGAAATGTCTGCAACATCCTCATTCGCAAAAAAATATCTGTACGCGAAAATAACAGCTAATACAGTATTTCATTGACACAAGTCAACACTGAAAAATAAAAAACAAAAATCTGGGCTTTTTGGACCATCATTAACAGTCTAAATAACACTGGAAGAAACAATAAAGGTATTCTGAGATTTTTGGCAATTAGTATGCATGCCTATACCTCCTTGTGGTACAACATGCCCCCCCCCCCCCCCACCAAAAAAAAAAAAAAGTGAAACACATTAAAATGATGATAACCAGTTACACAACCCTTATGCTCACTTTCCCCGGACAGGGAAAGTCACACGACTAAAATCTACAGTTTCTAATCTCTGAGAGGTAAACAGTATGCAAAGGACTGGTGAAGTTTGAAAGACAGTCATTTCAGAGGTGGATTTTCATTTCTGGTTTTCCATCTGCTTTTGGGTCATTACTTAGCAATATCCAACAAAAGTCCAGATATTTAGGAATATTGCACTTTTTTTTTTCATGCTAAAGTGAACTTCCCATATGTCCGCAATTTTGTGCACAGAAGTATACCTATGCTTGTAACCTAAGTTGGGTTGTTTTAACTCGCTTCTGTTTTAAAAAATGTGAAATATTGTATAGCCCAGTCATCTATTTTAGAAGCAACAGAAGGTATTTACTTGCAGGCCGCTTTGCTTCAATGCCCAATATTTCTTCTACTACTCAAAATGTTTTACCTTCCATCAATGTCCTACATGTATGAGCATTGTAACACAGCGGGTTTTCTGTAACAAGGACTGACTGTGTACTTAACTGTACAGGCAACAGTAAACACTAACACTAACCCTAACCAAAGTCCAGAGTCAGGAAGACTTGCTAACATGAAATCTCCTACTTCATGTACCCACAAAAGTACATGTTTATGCATGTGCAGCTGAGATGTGGATCAAGATTATCATACATGTTTACTGTCAAGACAGGTATCAACACAACACAGAATTTAGTAGAACTTTGTGCTAGGCCAATATTTACATGCATAGATAAAGGAAGATTATCGGGATGAAAGGTTCAAATCCAATATAAACTACTTCAAAACAAAATAATACTTAGAATACAGCTTACTGCTGATGTTAATGAATTTACACTTATCCATATCTATTCTCAAACAAGTGATGCGTGTACACTTTTTCCTGTAATATGAAAAAAAGAGGGAAGAACTATCAAATATAAATTACTGAAATCTTAAATCATAGACAATTACTGTATTTCAGGCCAGTCAATCTACTATTTCATATTAGTCCCACCAATCAGTCATAACTGATATCAAATGTGAACTTTCATAGCCCTAACAGTTTGGTGACACTACTCATAGGGGTGTATATTTTCACTTCCTACACATGGCGCCCATATGTGTGCTTCCGCAACACTATAGTTTTCACACTCTGTTCCATTCATACAAACTTGAGTGTATAAAACTGTAGAGAGGAAGGACAAAAAAAAAGAGAGAAAAGAATGAATACATCATTTTTGACGTAGCACACTCGGAGAAAAACATCTGGGCGTTTAAACACCAGCTGCATTATTTATAGACACATGGAAGGTGATAACGCACTTTTGCTTGTTTGAGTCTTCGTCCATGAAAACTTTGGTTGGTTGCAGAAAAACATTTCATCTGTGCCACATCCTTATCAGCGGGTCACACTTACGTCAAAGACATTGGGGAACTTATCTGCAGCGATATCTCCCTCCTCTTGCTGTTTGTATTTCATATCTTACGAAGGTGTAATAACAAACTTTGGGCTTTTTCCTTGAGGAAGAGTCAAAATTGTAGATTCTAGATCACTAAACTGGAACTGCTGAAAACCTACTGACAGCCAGGGTATCTGTTTGATAAAATTGTGAATAGCATATTATTCATTTCATTCAGAAGGAATAGATCAGAACCCTGTCTTCTACAAGAGAGCAGGAATTTCCACCCATTGAGGATGGCATGGCAACAATGTAAAATCCCAGGACATACACAGTACACTGTAGTCAGCTGTTTGCCACAGTCATTGCAATTACTATCATAAAATACTATAGACAATTATAACCCTTTCTATGAAAGACTCCTCTTACCTCTTCCAAGTAAAATGTACTACAAACATTGTCAATGAGAGACATACTGTACATTCACATTATTCCTTCAACGTCTTTATTCCACCTACAAGTATGCATCACATCCTCAGATGAGTGGGCACACACCAGATTCTGCATTCACACACAAAGAGTTAACTTAAATACAGTTATGACAGTAAATATTGACAATAAAGAGCTGGCCAAGAAACCTACAGAGACCAATTTTTCTTTTGAAAAGCTGTGACCTTTGATCACCACTCATCCAGGTCAAAGGTCAAGTTGAACGAACTACTGATGACAAGCCAGGGTAAGTGGTAACTGGGTGGCGGAATCTCTGAGTCAATATTGACAAGGGCTGCAAACTTTTCAAACTTCTGCATGACGGGTTATCAATCAAACACGTACCTTATCAACTTTTGCAATTGCCATTTGCATTATAAGGAGTAAAGTGAATGGTCCACAGCTATAAGAAAGAATACCAGAATAAAACAAACATGGGTTTTCAACTGTTAGAAATGCATGATGTATAATGGATTCACAATCATTTACAAATCTCTCAGGATACATTCACAAACATTTCATATTTACGTATGATTTGTGAGACATATTACACAGTGCAATCCATCAAGTCTGTCTTGCACAAGCTACACTGGACTTTCCATGGAATGAATGAAATTGCTATTCTTACCAGAAATTTTGAGTTGTAAAGATATTCCAAACATTCTCACAGCATGTTCAAATTAATCAGAACTGAATTTCATAGCCGTTCTAATGAATACAGTTTGCTTGAAATGAATGTCATTATACTTCAAACTCGAAAATGTCTGCCATTGTCATCAGGTATTCTGTCAAGTATAGTCCATGTATTGTATCAAACCTTAATACTCTAAAACCAAAAATGTTCGCATGCATTTTAATTTCACAAATTTCAGAAGAGCCAAGATTCGCAAAATTGAAATACATGCAAAAGTTCTTGTCTACACTATATGCATTGCACATCAGTGGAAATTCGCCACGAAGAGCCATTGGCTCTTATTCACGAAATTTTCATGAGGCGAAAATATCTTGCCTTGCAGTATGTTGCAGTGTTGTTGTTGTTTTTTTTTTCAATCACGAGGAAATAAATCCAAAGAGCATGAAGGAATTTCTGTCAACCATGGTTGTTATGACAGTCTACCTCTCAGCAATTACAGGGTTAATTACTTATTATATATTTTTACCTCTATGCACACAGACAAACTGCCCAAGGCAAAGTGGGCACTATTCAAAAAGACATAATAATATGAAACAAATTAGTGTGATGAAAAGCTTCTGGAATAAAGCGGTCCTTTTTCCTATTTTTTGTTCTTTTTCTTTTTCTACAGGCTCAGTAATAATGATGATGATAATGATGAAGTCTTCTAATGCACAGTGTCTGTTGCACATTGATACTCTTGATGTAGAAGGGTGAGACCACTTTTTTACATTGTTTCATTTGCATAGACAGAGCCATAATTTACAAGATTAAGACTTAAGATGTCATTCAAGTCAACATATACACCAAATGTTTACAAAGAAAATGTGGATTACAAATAAATACGATTGAACACAAATCATGTCTATGATTTTATGTTCTATACCTAAGGATTTTTTTTTTTAAACCAATACAAAGCACTATGAATGAGCTATTAACAATAATAGATGAACTAATAGGATTGAGTACCTTCTCTCACTATTGATGCCTAGAATTAAAACATATCAGTATACATACTGTAATTACAAAGCCCTAGTATTGTTGATAGATAATTGGTAAGGACTGGACAGGTGTTACACATTCAGCCCATTTCATTTTTTTTTTTCCGTGTAATTCCTTGGAGGTTTTTTTTCCTTCTGTTTTTTTATGATGTTTATTGTTATGCTACTATGTTATGCTATGAATCTTAAATCAATAAAAAACAAATTAAAAAAAAAAACAAAACTTGCCATGAATCAGGTGGGCAAAACCCCCCAAAACAATAAGTAAGTCTGTTCATGGAGAAGAGGACCACAGGCACAAAGACCACCAATCATTCAAGATGCTCATCATATACCAGAGTACAGACATGCACCTTTTATAACGTCATAAAAGAAGCCAACTCCTGACTGCACAGATGCATGAGACCTTAGAACTGCATGTACCTGTACATTCATTTGTAAAATTCTACCTGCTCGTCTCCCCCAAAGCTATCAAGTTACAACAGACAGGAAGCAAGCAGGAAAGGTAACTTCAGACTCTTCGGTTCAAGGGTCTTCTATTGCTTTAGAGGTGTGACCTCCACAAAAGTACAATAGGCCTTTTTTTTTTTCTTTCTTTCTTTTTTTTTAAGGTGTGCAACAGCCAGGTATAATTCCCTTTAAATATGTTGATGGTTGGTGGAAAGCAGGGAGAGTGTGAACGGGGAGAGGCTCTTTGAGCGCCAGAGGTAGGTGCCTTTCCCTTCAAGGGGTGAGGCTGTCCCGCTGATACCAAAACATGTCGAAATGATCACCATTGTATGCAATAACAACTGAACCAGTGGGTATCTGCTCAATGTGTCCCTTCCACACACCCCCCCCCCCCCCCCCCTCCTTACCTGCACCAATAGCTCATAGCCATTGGCATTACAAGCACTAACTTTCACTGATGAAGGGTTTGTTCATACTTGGCACATAATCTGCATTTGGGTGCAGAAGTTTTTCACATAAATGACTAAAGAAAACTGATGACATAACTTATCCACTAAAATATGCCACATGGCACAAACCTAGGTTTATACTATCCTTCTTTACATGCACTCCCAAAGAGCACTGTAACATTTATTCCAGCTTCAAAAACATTTTTACACACACACACACACACACAAAACCATATCTTGCTACATTCATCACCTTATGACAAATAGTAATAACCAAATCATGAGCCAATTTTCTGCTCTTATACAAGCTATCAAAGCTCATAATCCACATACAGCTACATATTATGGAGGTAACACATTTGGAAAAGGATCACTCCATGAGCTTTGAAAAGCACACTCCCGGAAATATAAGGTAATTATATTGATTAGAATAATGACAGAAGCTTATCAAGAACAGATCAGAAAAATGTGAATAAAATCATTATGAAATCAGAATTTCAACCAAAAACAAAAACAACAACAAAACATGGCACCATTTTAGAGGGATGCATATCTTGCCATCCCCAGGGTTCTTCAAAATAGCCTAAACATTTGTTTATCTATTCTATAAATAATCTGCCCAAAATACTTCCTTTTGGATTGATTCAGTTCACTAGAACTGAATCTACCTGACACACATCAAGAACATGAGATATTCTATAAACAACACAGAAAATAATGGAAGTTTGCTTTTCTACATATCATTATGCACAACAAGTTAGTGATGCACCACTGAAAAGCAAGGGGGAGGGGGTTCTCTGAAATTGACATTGTAGTTAGATGTTTGTATGGACTAGTTGATATACCGCCCTTGGAATATAGAGTCAAATGTCTGAAATTGACATTACAGTGGTCATACTTGAATATTTTATCCATTCTGCTAAAATTGTTTTATTTCTGATAAGAGTTTTCACTGTTTTAAGTTATTAGAGCAAGGCAAAATACCTAGTGCACAAGCACAAACAGAAAACAATGCCTGCTGCAGACATATTTGGGTAAGGTTTCTGAAAGAATTACACCCCAAAGGCTGATTGAAACATCTGCAATAGGGAAGTGACAATCTTTGGAAACCCTCACCATTCCCACATTATTCTTTGTTTTATTTGAAAAGTATTGGTAGCTTGAAGCAAAAGTTTGCTTGTACATCAACCCATCGCTTGCACTACAACAAGGCATAAAAGGCTGATTTTATCTTGTTTATATGATGACTAGCGCTGTCACCTCAAACTGAACTATACATGTAGCCTCTTTCTGTTCAAGGACTACCAGGTTTCAACCCATTAATTGTTTGGTTATAACGTTAAATCGCTCTTCCTCATATGGAAATAAGTGCCACTATTAACATACTGTTTGAATGATGTAAATCTGTCACATTGTGAAGTGAACTCTCTGGCATTTTGCCAGCCTAAACCACACTTTGCAAAATTGGTTTCCCTGTAGACCAATGGTGCGACATCAAGGATTGGATAGTGATGGGATGCACACAAGTATAACGGGGAAAAGGAGAGAAAGAGACGTAAATGGAGGGGGAGAAATGATCTTGAATTCAGCAGTAGGCAGATCTCTCCCTGGTTTTGGCATGTACACCATGCTCTCTGAACTTTCCTACAAATGAGATTTATGTTTCTCCTCGGGGTAGTATGCCAAGGGCGAACATGATAAGGAAGCATGTTGGAGTCACTTTCTTCTCTCAGCTGGACCTACCTTTCTCTATCCTTCCAATACCAAACGGACAGCCTTGTCTTTTAATCACTTTACAATTCACATCTTTTTAAACTACCTGTGCTTTCAGATTTGTAGAGCAAACCAACAGTGTACAACATACCAATGCTCTGTGAGCATAGAAGAGACACGCCTCCCTGCAACAGCCATCACTTGGCAGCATTTGGTTGAGATGCCCTCACCACAGACATGAAAATCCCATATAGCAGTGGAAGCTCATTCAAAATGTGCAGGGAGCCTCAATACTGTGTGCAATGTGGACCTTGGGATAGCTTTGCACACTGTATTGTTGATGATGTCCACACCTCAAACGTCAATTTTGCAGGGGATGCATTACTTTGGCATTCACTGCAAACGACCTCTGCCTATTCTAACGACCTACCGATATGAGACCAGTATAGACAGGAGCATGGTATTGATAGACAATGATAACAGATAATAGATAAACAATATGCGGAACCTTCATTTCAACATACAAAGTAGGCCTATAGGGCCTACTCATGGATTTACATGAGCATTCAGGCAAATGTACAGTCTGGTAAAACATCAAACTAAAACGTATCACGTTTGTAAGCACACACTCTTTATATTCTATACAGCAGGCAAATTATATGATGTATTTTTAGCATTTTGGAACTTTCATAAGTTTTCACACACTTAATCCCCTTTATACCACATAATAAATATTTGCTGGTAAATGCGAATGAAAGTATATCTGACAGTATTAATGATGAAAGCAACAATGATGATGATGTTGATGATGATGAAAATGTATGTGAATTAGATTATAAAGTATATTTTTAACATTGCTGCTGATGATAAAGCATCACTACATCACAAGTTGAAAGTGCACATTTGGGTAGCAACAAACCTGCCATGAAAATCAAGCAAATAAGAAGCGAAAGGAATCAGCCACCTGCTCACACAGAGAGATAGGCACATCTATGCCGCGATTCATCAATGCCACTGCAAACATTTCATTCCTCAATTGTCTGTTACACAATCAAGATTAATTGTAACCCTGGCGCAGTCCCATGGTTGGCAAATGCCGATTGATGATACGAGCGAGCATTTCTATGCCCGGGATGAGACAATTACTACCGATCCCTTTGTCGGTGGGAGAGACAGGTGAAGAGGCCACAAGCCTTGAACTTCTTCATCTGAAGAGCTCATTCTGGGCCAGCAGAGGGAGACTCAAACCTCTTTGTGCATGTGTGTGTGGTGTGTGTGAGTGAGTGTGTGTGTGTGTGTGTCCTTTATTTACCATCACATATGATGTGACACTGGAATACGTGGGGAGATGACAGAACTATGCAACACATTTCTAAGCATTTACAGCCCCTTGTATGACGACACTGGAAAGGGAGTGGAGATATTATCATAATGCAGCTCGCTACAGGGTTCAGGGAACTTTCTTGATGAAGACATAATTATGTAGGGCCTAATGATTACTTGCAATGAACCGATACATGGTTCTTGCTGGTAACTTTCATTTTCAAACACCCGAAGACATTATACAACTGCTATGTCTGCATTTGTGGATTTCATCCATTACAGATAAAGTTGTGCTCAAATTGTGTCACTTCAGGAAATTACTGTCCTTCACAAATCTGCCATTTTCTCAGAATTCCATATTTCTATTTTTTTTCTTCTTTTTTTTTTGCCTAGATATAACATGTGACATATATTTGACAGCTTCATGAACTCCATTCAAATCTAAAGCACGCCTGTAGAACAAGGGTTGTCCCTGACAACCAAAGCGTTGTGCAAGGCTTGCCCAACATGTCAACTACTGCTGTACATGTGTAAAACAGATTCCAGTATCAAAACGTTGTACAAGCAGGAACAGTTTAATTCAAGGTAATAGTTCTTTTGTAGATGCTCAGAGAAAGATACCTATATAATGACTTAGAACATAATAGAAAATGTTTGGCAATAAGTTTTAAAAAGGATGCAATTCTCCAGAATACCAGTAAGCATGACTTGACAGGAAATAACAATCAGCATAAAGATTACAAAAAGATTCTCTCAATACCTATCTTCTTCCACATATGAAATGAAATGATGTGCTGGTATTTTCTTTTAAGGAAAGGGGAGACTTGTACTGGCTATAATACTGGAATCCTGCCTCTGTGCTCAAGACCTAGTTATTGGAACTTTTACTTCATGCATGGCTACGAAAGTAGGACGCAATTTAATATTCCTCCCACAAAATTTTGTGACAATATAAATATTGCTCCTAGAGGAAACACTCAACCACATTGATATAGATTCTAATTGTTACACGTACAAGGCACTTTTGCTATGAGGCAACAAGCAGAGAGCTGTATCATCATTGCATACTCTGACATACACAAAAAATACTCAGCCGAAAGAGGGAAGGCTTATACTTTTTCAACAACAACAACAAATACAAATTTTACAATACCACAATACCCCCAAAATGAAAAGGGCACATATGATATGCTAATGAGAGTTATAACTTAACATGAAAAGGAAGAAATGTGATCATTTCCAAGCATCAACAGAAAAAAAATAAAAATAAAAAATCCGGATCTGTTACTGATGCAGCCATCATCCAGAATGTTAACACAGGTTTCCATGATCACTTGACAATTTGAATAACCTATTTGCATAAATGATCAAGACAAGATGGTGCCGCATCTTACATTTTCTCAAGTACTGTGTTGATAAAAGTTACTATCAAAATTGAAGAGCACTGACTTGTATCTATGCATCTCATAGTTCAACAAATACACTGATCCAGCACTAGTCCACACAAATACTAGGTTCACCATAGGCTAAAGAATATGACTTCTGTCGCAACAAACAGATTAAAAAGATATGGAGTTACATGTATATAAGGACTAGGAAGCACTATTTAAATTTGATGTAATATTTCTGCATATTTGAGGTCTGAATGTTTGATCAATTAAAAAAAAGAAAAAAGCATGTGTCTGAACAGAGACAATAACATACACAATAGATGCTGAACAACAGAAAAACAATAAATGACATAAGACGACAGAAATGGTATATCTGGGATTACATGTATGGCACAATTATTCACTCTCAAGAGTTACACTTGTAGCAGGAACTCTGTCCTGTGTAAGCCTGGGTAGAATTGTTTTTAGGTTATAAATGTTTCCAAACCCTTTCCTCGACAGGAAATGGATCTGCAATAAACCCACCCACCCAATAAAATTCTGTTTCTTTTTTTTTTTCTTTAATGTTCATAGGCCTATGTGATAAACAGCAGTTGCTACCCTCCATTCCAGGCCACAGCCATGTCTATCATAATAATCACCCAAGAATATTCACGCTGCACAGTCAACTTTGCATTGAAGTGTCAGTAATTTTAAATAAAGAGAAAATTCTCACAAAAAAAAGATTATATGCAAATTATTGTTAGTCAAAAACTGCCAAAGTGAATACTTAGTCTCTAGTCTTTAATAGATATGACTATATGCTGAGTTAATTGTCACAATTATGAGCCAGAAGCTCTAGACCTTTTCATGTATAGGCCTACCAGGGCTGTGTTGCTGCTGTTGTTGTTCTCTTTGTTTTTGTTGAGCAATAAATCATCTATATGAACCCAAGACTTCTAACTCCATATCAATACCACCTGTCCAGGGCTTATCTTTCTCATCCTTCATACTTATAAAACATAAACATGCAATATCTGAACCATATTGCACATTGTATTCCCCCCACTTTCCACAAATGAAAGGGATGGGATAATGACAGAACATAATGTTTTGTATGAGTTTTATACCACTGAGTGGTAAAACCATCGCAATAGTGTATGATGCTGATGCTATATTATTATTATTATTATTACTATTATTTATAGTGCGCTTTTCCCACAAGGCCCAAAGCGCTTACAATCAATTCAAAACATGTACGACAGTATGTATAATTGGATAAATGTTATATATACAGCTACGAACTAGTTGCTACTGAAAAGATGTGTTTTCAAGGCTTTTTTGAACACACTGACTGATGGAGACTGTCTAACGGTAAGTGGTAAATTGTTCCAGTGCTTTGAAGCAGACACAGTAAATGTCCTATCACCGGCTAAGGTGCGAGTAACAGAGTATGTGAGACGAAGCGGATCACTAGATGACCTCAAATTTCTAGTAGGTGTATATAAAGTCAAACAGGCGTCTAAATATTTCGGAGCTATATCAACGTGAAGCCCCTTGCTTGGGAAACATATCGTAGGGAAATAGCATTCTGAAATGCAACTGGTATTGTTTAATTGCTTTTTTATTAACCCTACAAAAATTCTGTCTCACGATTGTATTAGTAAACCTAAAGCTACCTACAGGCTGACATCTATAACCACAATTTTGCCTATTTACTCTGGATCTACTTGAATATAATTCATATATACATACTCATGTAAACATATATATCAACTACTGCTCCACTTCTGTCACTCCACTCACTACCACTGATAAAGATAAAAAGGGACCAATACTATTTATACAACAGTCATCACTATCATACGTTACTACTGCTTCTGCAACTAGTTGTACAAGGCTTACATGACTGCCGTGATCAGAATGTGAGCAAATTAATCACTCTTCCATCAAGTTGTTTTTATTGCAACTAATTGACAAATGGTCCTACATCAACATATATTGCCACAAATAAGTCAGTGTTTGTTTGTTTGGTTTTTTTTTTATAGTAAAAGCCTTGATTAAAATTATGGCCAGACATACTTGCATAGGATTCAAACCCACAACCTCCTGATTGCTAGACAGGTGTCATATCCACTAAACTACCAAGCTTCACCACCAGCAGCCAATAATGGTTCTGATCCCACATAGCAGCAGGTACTGAATGTATTTTACTCAAATTAATGACTTTTGCATCAAGATGTTTTTACTGCATCTGATCGAAAAATCACTGTACATCGATGTAAATAACCACCTACTATTCAGTGTTTTGTAGTGCATTCATATATTCACAAGACCAATCACATTACAGTCTTTTCCTCTGGAAAACAAAATGTCACACATGTCATTTCTACAAAAGCGACATCACGGCCAAATGAACGTGGCAGCTATTTCGAGATTTTGCAGGACGCCAGGGTGACGACTTACTGACATTCAGAATGTGCTAACTTTTTTTTCACACCTGTGGGGTACGCAAAAGTAGCCTATTTGCTAAACTGCTGGTTTGGTTTGACTGATATCGTCCAGATCAACTTTCCCTTTCTGATATGTTGATTTTTAGACTGAACCCTGCTTAGATTTGAAGTAAGTTGATCTTCCTTACTCTTTCTGTTGCTGTTATACTACCATCAAATATAATGATAATAACAGCCATATAATAACAACATTGAACATAAAATGATGATTATAGTAGAAGTAACTAGTAATAGCAGTAGCAGCAGCAGCAGCAGCAATAGTGATACAACAGATACGGATATAATGATGTTGATAATGATAATGATAATAATAATAATAATGATAATAGTAAGCTTTTCTTTGTTGTTTGCTGACAAGCAGTTTATCCTGTTTTCATAAATACCTTCTGAATTTCTCAATTTTTCAAGGTTGTGTTCTGAAGTACAGCACAACAACAACAACAACAACAACAACAACAACAAAATAAATAGACAAAAACAGGGCGACTCTGAGGTTAGCATAGTCTGAGCATGTTTCATGATGGAGCAGCCTCTCTGCTGGAGACCGTTTCTCGTGTGTGTCCGTGTGTGCGTCGTCGGTTTTAAACAGGAGGAATTGCAATAGCTGCGACCATGTTTGCAAACAAGGCTTCCCCCGGCATGTCGCCCAAGATCAGTCACATCTCGGCCTGATATACGGGCACCGCGATGACTGATGCACTGGAGGCATGCCTGATTATACCCGGAGTCGGTTTCCACGCACTGCCAGCTTGCATATCCTACCACATTCTACCGTGGGTAATCCATCACAACTACCAGCACAACATGCTTCCATTTATGAGCAAAAATCTCAAGATTATCCTGTGCACTATAACAAAATAGCCTCAACATTGGTCATGACCAAAATGTAGGCTCACAAATGATAACAGCAAACCTCACAAAAAATAAAAACAATTACAAATAATGCACTGCAAGGTCTCAAACTACAGGCTATGTATTGTGGTAAATTGAACAAGAATATACAGTAAATTACAATAATGCTAAGATTTACTGATTCAATATGGTGCTTGTTCCAAAAATTCTCTTACACTTTCTATGAACGAAATTACTGGTGAAAAACAATATTTGAGCATATAAGTCCTTTCTCTAACAAGTTCCTATACAGTAGCCTACCGTCGTATAGCACCAATAGATATTACATCTACCAGCATGTATATTGTGATAAGGTAAATGTATCAAGCTTTGGACACCCAAAGTTTACAAATCAACATTAGTATGTAAGTATGCATACTGTGTGATCAGGGAAATGTATTATGCTTTACAATTTGTACACACCTCAAGTATACAACTATATTAGGATAGCCAAATATATTTGAATGCCATGAAGTCACGATGACTAATGTTTCTTTTAGGTTTGTTTGAGATCCTGCTGTGTAGGCCTATTAGAAATCTATCTGCCATCAGTGTTGGTTAGCAGTTTTTCATACTTTAATAAATTATTTATTGTGACAGATTCCTTATGCATACCTGCGATCATTAGGCATGTGCTTAAATATATCTGTAAAGCCCCCAAAATCAGTTAAATCACTTACATTTCATTTTATAGCTTTAATGCCAGTATGTTGCGCTAGGAAATGTAAAAAAAAAAAATAACAATAATAATAATACACAATCTTGGTTGAGTTGGCATATCAAGGGTATTCAAAATCATTCACCACCACCTCTCTTATATTCACATTCCATGACTGCCTTCTTGATTCAACAACACTAAATGTAAGTACTTTAAATAAAGTGGAGAAACAAGACAGCCATGTCCTCTACTCAAAATGTTTCATAACAGTCGTTCAAGCAACTGTGTAAATCTTTTTCTGTTGTACAGGTTGATAACTTTGAATCTTGCAATATGATGAGTGTCAGGATTGGTTTTAGGTAACAAAAGGGCCAAGGCGAACTGAAATGCAGCTTCAAGTGAAAACTCCATTACCTGTCATAGCATCTCTGCATGCGGCCTCGTCAATATGATGTTCTCAGTATGACAATATCAATTAGGACTTGAATTTTGCTATCGGGTCTACAACAGAACAAACAGAACGAAAAAAAAATAATGCACTGGCATCCCCAGAACCCTTCAGGCAAAGTTGTCACGTTGTCGTCGTCGCAGATATCTTCATCCCGAAACGCACCACTCGCAACCTTACCGCACCCTGACATAAACAAATGGTCATGTTCCTCAGTCAATCTCTCCTCTCTCTTTCTGTCCTTTTCCTCTCTCTCTCTCTCTCTCCTTTGACAAAGACTACATAAACCTAAAATATGTCATGATAACTAAGACCCCCTGCCTCTGTCCCCCCCCCCTCCCCCCCCCCCCCCACAATATTTTCCCTGACCCCTGCAGAAGTTACTCACCCACTTGCATGTCCTCAGCGGCCTGGCCCATCTGACTGATGGCATTCTGTAGACCCACTCTGGGTAACATCGACGCAGGAATGGTCCCCCTCACGCTGTCCATGGCATGGCGAGCGAGCATGACTTACAGATTCCCACGCATCCAATCGCACCGGCGAAAAAAATACCACCAAGATGAAAATGATTACAAAAGAACACGGCTAAATACAAACAAACCAAAAGAGAAATGCTGGCTTATCTCGCAGCTTATCTATCCAAGAGGACAAACAGTAGTGTCAGAAATGCGATGCTACCTGCGGAAAGTTTGCTCTCAAACTCTTGCCGGCTGCCCAACCGCACGCTTGTCGCGATTGCATTTGCTCATGGATGTTTGGCTTTGAGAGACCTGGATCATGCACTCAAGTGTGACAATCATAACTTACATCAATGTCTTCAAGGACGCCGATTAATTTCTTCTTTTAAATCTCTCAAGATGACAACTGCTCCTCTCTTGGGCCCAGCTCTCATTGATGAATCCCACTAGAGGGTTGCAAATTTCTGTGGAGTAAACCCAGGAGATGAAGTTTGTCTGTTGAAGAAATATCTCCACAAAGAAGACACTAATTAAGCACAAAAGATGTTTTCGCTGATCAACTTAAGTTTCTTTTACTTGTTTACAACCAGAAGCAGTACTCCCATTGGACGTAGATTGATATATGAAATTGCTAGGACTTACTCTTAACTTTTTGGGGGTGAAAATCGAAAACTTGGGGCTGATAAATTTTGAATGACATCACTGCACGCAATATTTCATGACATCAACTCTTCCAAATCATCTTAACCCAATTAGCATCCAATCTATAATACCATGTAGGCGTCTTTTATTCCTCAGCAGTGAAAGGGTTCACGGATAAGTCCGAGAGAGGGGCAAGGTGCTACTACAACTGCACAGGCTGATGTCTAGTCAGAGCAGGACTGAGTGATTCGTCATTCAATTAAAATCAGAGTTATTCATGACATCTGAGCGACTCCTATTGTGCCGTTTGAAATGCTTCACTTGCAAGAGAGGCTAGATCCTCCTCCTCCCCGCGTGCAAGAGGACACTTTCCACAAACGCTGCAAGCTCTGGAAAAAAAGGGAGGTGGTTCCAATGATTGAACACGGACAGTTTTTCATATTCTTTTACGAGTCCTCCAGGAGCAGTTTATTGGGTTGTTAACTTGGCCCAACGAGGCAATGCACAGGAGAGAGGGAATGAGAGAGAGAGAGCGCACACACAATCTCCTGTCGCTACAGCTCCCGGCGAGACATCCAGCCCTAGGGTTCAGGCAGCCTCAACGTCCGTGTTTAACACACCACCCGGCTGCCACAGCAAAGCAGGGCAGCTGAGAGAAATGTGATGGGGGGAGGGAAAAATAATATCACTGCCCGGCAGAACACCTTTTTTTTTTCCGTTCCCTCAAGCGACCAGGTAATTGGTACGGAGAATGGGCCAAAAGGTGCCTCTGGTTTGAATTCAGTGGGGTTTAGATCCGTGTTGCACCAGTCCTCACAATGAGAAATAGAAAAGGTGCTTGTGTCAGGACAGCGGTGAGGTTGTATGTCGCACAAGGAGAGGGTCACGGAGACATTGTCAGCAGGCAGGGAGGCAGCCTGAGCTTGTCATGTACACATGGATGGTGTGTGTTGTTCCCTCCCCTGATCCACATATACCAGACGCTCTACTAAAGGTATGGGGCTATACACCCATACACACAGACGACATTCAATATTACTAGACTAGGCCTTGGCTTTCTATTATTTTTTCCCCTAGTCATACATGCGTTTCACCTCCATTCCCCACCCCCTTTTTCTCGATCTCTCTGTCTGTCTCTGTCTCTGTCTGTCTGTACCTCTCTCTCTTTCTCTCTCTGTTTATCTGCCTCTTTCTACCGCTTTTTCTCTGTCTCTCAGAATGTCCCTCTTTCTCTCTGCATTGAGCACCCTCCCCCCCCCCCCCCCCAAATTCATATACACATCGCAAGCTTGACCTTGAATACCACTAAGGTCATTCTCAGGTCAGCTTCTTCAGCCTACACCAGCCAATGAACGCCTGAAGATCCAGGTCACGATTTGCATGTTAATACAAGGTATATGACTCAGCCAGCCAGCCAGCGAGGGGATAACTACATCATATAGCTGGTAGGCATAATGGAACATCCCACTCTCAGGTTCAGGTGCACTTTGCAGGCCACTCCACTTCCCTTCTGGGGGTGGTCAGCTACTGCTGGCTCATGTTCACTGCGTGGTATTGGTTTGGGCGCAAAGTGCCCACAACAGACCACAGGCACTCCACACACAGCTCCCCCCCCCCCCCCCCTCTCTCTCTCTCTCTCTCTAGGTTTCCGTTTTTATCTCTCATTATCAAATAAAAGTTCCTGTAGGTACATGGTGCAATACATTAAATTTCTGGTGGCAGAACTAGCTCTGCCAATTTTTTCCCCCCGTCTACACAGTTTGCCTTCTCCATCAGTATTCTCGTCTTTGTCCCTGCTTTTTCACCACGTCTATATCATATCCAGTCGCACATCCTTCATACTCTCTAAAATCATGCAAAGTTCTCTTGGCCTACAACTGCAATTAGCTTCTTTGTTCTCTTGTTGTACGAAATGCTGTCTCGTCTGGAGCAGCCGAGAAGCTGACATGCATAGGTCGGCCTGGTACTTCCTATACAGACATCTACATTCCCAATACACATCCACCACATGCATTAATGGCGTGCATCAACGCATGATAATACCGCAGAGGACGTTCAAGGGAAAGCTGCTCAATGCTGCATGCCATCATATCTGAGGAAAACAGTTTTTTTTACGTAGAAAAATGCATAAGTTCTTTGAACCCTGCGGTATGCCAAGGGTACATGAGAGACCGGAGGTATATCTAGACATGGATATCACTCGATCACCATTACAAGTTTTTTTTTTTTCTGAAACTTACTCGTAATCATATGACACATTTGCATTCAAAGGACACGATCCAGTGCATTAACACAGCATTTCATTTCACTGTATCTGCATCATTATCTGCAGGTTAATCAGTTTGTTAACGATGGGTCCTACCCTGGTCGTACATCATGTTCAACAAAAGTTTGCTATATTATTACTTCACTAGCAGCACCCGTGGAAATCCACGGGTCTGAGGGGTTTTATTTTTTTTTTCTCATAATACGATTTTGCACATTTTTATTGAAGAAATAAAAAGAAAAGTCTTCTCATTCTTTCGTTAATTGTGCTGTCTTCTAAATGACCACCCTTCCCAGAAATTTTATAATACATTTTTGTAGTATATGCCAGGCGATCCGGTCCATTAATTGGTAGGGATCATTCCCGCCACTACTTGCTTTTATTATGGAACTTGAGTTTCGAGGGGTTATTTGCACCCGTTGAAGTCCAACAGTTGTCTTGTTGCCCCTCACCCCTCTCCCCCCCCCCCCTCACGCACACACACATTTCCACCTCCGCAGGGCAAAAAACAAAAACATTCAGGGAAAAATTACCAAAAACGCAAATGAGATTCCCCGAAAGTTCTGCCCACAGGTTGTTCCCGTCGAAACGGGAAGTTATTAACACTATGACTTTGATTACCCCCTGCTCTTGCATCCACGCGGGCACCCGCGGGAATCCACGGCTGGTCTCAAGGCCTCGGTTTGTTTTGTGTTTTTTTTTTCATGTTTCTTTTCCCCACGTTATGAGAGAAAAATAAGATATTTTCGTCTTCATAATTTTGCTCCCTCCTTGTTGTTTTTAATCACCAAAACTTGGCTTGATATATCATATTAATATAGAACTACATCTGCTTCAGATTGTACATTATCATAATTAATATTAGGCCTACAATTATTGCTCCTATTATTCTTATTATTATATCATTATTATCATTATCCCTATCATTATTATTATTATTATTATTATCATCATTGTTATTATTTGGGGAGGGGGAGATCATAGTCATCAGGTTTAATATGCACCCGTGGGAGTAGGTTCTCACGACCTCGTATTTTTTTTCTTTAATATTTTTCCCATGTTATGGAAGAAAGAAGAATATATACATCACTGCATTCGTCTTCATTTGCTCCCTCTTTTTTTTTTCACCAAAACTTGGTTTGATAGACCATAGAACCACACATTCTATTTCCACTTGCAATTTTAAAAATAGGCGGTCGGCAAAGCGAGGTTTTCCTCTACGTCCGCTCATCTTATGAATATGTATGATTACAGCAGCTCTGCAGTAAACGAATGGACACAGCTGCGCGTGTAATCTGATATGTAAGGGTACGATCGGCAAATATATTTAGCCGCGTCCTAAACAGTCTGCGTACAATGACACCGGACTTGAGAGCAAACGGGGCTTAATTGCAGAATAACGGCGAGCAAACTAAATGACGTACCTGAGCTGCATATAGTATTCTGCAGTTGTGCAAAATACAATTACATAACCAACGTTCGTTGTTTTCATTTGGGGACGCCAATAATGGCGAACTGTACGTAAATGCCCTTGTAGTCCATATCACGCACACACAGATTCATGTAATCATCGTCAATACATTCAGTACACGTAACAGGCGGAGGCAAAGGTACATCACAGAACTATATACACACAGTGTAGAGTGTGTATAGAGTTCTGCGAGGTACATTGTGTGTGTGCGTGCGCGTCCGCCGGAAGATGTCAGAGATTTCGCTGCACCATCATCTTTAGTATCCCCCAGTGTCTCTGCAAGCTAAAAGATGGAAGATCGAGAAAGCAGGAGGCCAGCGCAGGTTCCGTGAATATTGAAACGCTCGGCTCTTTCGTCACGCACAAAAATGCATTATGCATGTAGCTAATTAATTTTTCTTTTTCGTCCTCGACGTCGACACGGAGGCGGAGAGGGGACGAAACCCACGCCATTCGATGTAGGATACTCTCCTGCGGCCGACGGCACCGGTCGCAGCTGCCCGGAGCCGACGGCTCGGGAGGAGATAGAGAAACCAGCAACGCCGAAATAAAACAGGAAATACATAAGGCCGCGACAACAACAACAACTTCGAGTATTATAGTATAGGAAACTGTCATGTATTTTATGTTTTGGGGATGACTTTGGGATTTGTTTGTTTGTTTGTTTGTTTGTTTGTTTGTTTGTTTATTTGTGACCATCCCCAGAATACATACTTCCCAGCACATTATCACCACATATCCGAACTCACTGCATGCAGGCATACTAATCTTGGCACGTTCTCAACTAAAAAAAATCATTCTGAACGTGGACGAAATTATGAAATCAGAAATAACATTGCACTTTTTAGTACATGCGACCTACTTTTTTTTTCCCATGGAGCAAGCTTGTCTGCATACTTGTAATCCAATATACAGAGATATTTGGCATGCTTGTGTGATATGCCCTTTTGAAGTGGAAAGTAATCATAAGCACCGAGAGTTATTAAAAACATGATCGAATCTACAGATATTTTTAGCCAAATGAGGCAAAATAGTAAAGGAGCCCCACTACATGTGTATCTAAACTCTTCATGACTCCCTTCATCAGCTACGGCATCAAAACTCAAATTGTTCGGTAAAAATCATGCAGTAATACACTGCTGGGAAGGATGAAGGAGTCAAATTACATAATTTACTCTTATCTATGATGCAGAGTTACAGCTAAATAAAACCGATTCCTGCTAAAATACTTCCATAAAAGAAGCAAAATGTTCATATACCATAAGACATTAAGGGACATTTTTTTTTTATTGTTGTAAAATATTTCTAGAGTTCAGACTACATAAACAGTGCACCATATGAACATATTTGTCACGACATATGGATTGCTGTAAGTTTTACCATGTATGATAATTCAAGACACACTCACAGGGTCCATTTCACTCCTTTAAACTCTGAACTTGGCAGAATTATAAAAAAGAAAGAAAAAAAAAGAGGCATTTTGAGGTCAAATGTTGAATGCAAGGAATCTAGAAGACTGAGTGACAAGATTTGTTTTTGTTTTTCAATTTAACCCTCACAATGTCAAAGGATGAGTAGCAGCTACTGTAACTACAGAGGTTTGTTATTGCATGCTGAGCCTTCTTGTAACTTTCCTCTATCATTCATATCATATCTACCTTATGCTCACAATATCAACCCTTTCAACATAGGTACATATCATTGACATTTGTCATCTAACAAGTAATTTTTTGGTACTCAGCATGGTCAAACACAAGAAACGCATGCAAATGGATCCCAAGATTTGAAAACAGAAGCAGCTACAACATGTTGCTTGAAGGAAGTTAGAAGCAGTTAGTTCCCAACTCACTTGTAGAGGTTGTTTATATAGTTGCCATCTTACAATGCATCATGGGAAGGGGTGTCTCATATAGTAATAAACATATTGCACCATAAAGGGGTAACCAAACATTGACCACCATATACTTGTCATCTAGTGGTACTTGGGCAAAATATTTGATGGGTTCGCTTGCCACAATCTCTAGCAATCATTGATCATTGATTCGAAATATGTAAATGATTTTAATGATAACCACACGTGAGATGGTTTTGATCACACCTTCAGCATACACAATTCTCATGCAACTTTGTCATCCTAACAGGATTTTGTATACATTAGTGAGAAGTTTTAGAAATCAAAGTAAATTACAAATGGCTTTATTTTTCACATCATGAAATGCATGATATGTGTTGTAAACAATTTAAGTCAGGGTTTAGACAAGAAAATGCCCTGCAAACGAATAGATATGACCAACGCGCTAGTTATTCACCACTTCCTTGTAAGCGTAAAACTCAAATTTTATGCAAGATACCTGCATACAGGTCAATGTACTTATATTTTTGTTGGTAAGTTTTTATCTTAGTACTGATATCCACTTTTAGCATTCCCAAATCTTTGGTTTTATTTTGCTCAAAGTCCATCTTATCAAAAATTATGAACAATTAAGCATGCCACTGAGCAGGCTAATGGCAACATGAAAAGGCACATTGACCTGTACTGCGAGGACTTTCATATTAGGAAAAGCTCTCGTCGTATCAAAATGTCTCCCCCTTTTCATCACCAGCAGCTGACATCCATGGGGTGAACACCCTCACAAATTGACTAAAATCGCAGGCATTTAGTTGATTTTCACCCAAAGGCATGTCCGCACTTACCCCACTGAGCACCACTGAGTATACAAACTTGTTATCATTACACATGTATCCAATGAATGTAACGCTCCTCCCCCCTCCCCTGTCTACCACTGTCATGTTTGTGTGTGTGTGTGTGTGTGTGTGTGCGTGTGCGTGTGTGCGTGTGTGTGTGTGTGTGTGTGTGTGTGTGTGTGTGTGTGTGTGTGATTCAGCAGCATAAGTTTTTGTTGTTGGTAATATTAATTTCATTGTTAATATGGATTTGATATTGAATGAAATTCAAATAAAGAATATCATAAAATCAAAAAAAGTGTGTGTGTGTGCTCACTGGAAGCAAATAAATAAAAGCAAACGGTTTTCATCAAGAAAGAAAGTAATAAAGGAGATTCTGAGAAGGATTTCATGAAGATATGAACAGGAGCTATTTCTTATTCACAGCATGAACAGAGAAAAAAATTAACAGGAGATAAGCATATCCTTAATGTTGTTAAAATATTTCAATGGCTTGCAATGGAAATAAACCACAAATGCATGTAGATAGATCGAGAAATACAACCACGAAATGGGAGAATATCATATTCGAAAACTTTTGATAATTCTCCTAAATCTTATCTCTTCACAACCAATCTTATGCAAACAACTAGTAAACTCCTGTCTCAATGTGGCTTGCAATACTGTAAAACCACACATTTTTGCATGCATGAAATTTTTCACGAATTTCGCGAAGAGCAAGATTCGCAAAATTAAAAATGCACGCACAAGTTCCTGTCTATATACTCCTGCATTGAATACCAGTGAATGCTGTTTCCAGTTTGTGAAAATTTCATGCCACAAATATTTCTGGTTTCACAGCAGAGCAACTGAAAATCAAGAAATCAAAATCACAAAAATGATGACCTGTACAGTATAGAATACTACGATGTATGAGAGGAAAAGTATATGCAAAATGGTGGCCTCAAAAGGTCTGTATTCTGCAATTGTGTGTTAGTCACTATTTATCAAACAAGACAGGAGTAGTGTTTGCATACTCCACAAAATAACAAGCAAAATAACACCCAGAATCTAGGTGCCACTTCAAATCTAGTTTATGAGCAGTAAAAGTGCCAAAAGTCAAGTCCACCCGGACACAGAATATCCCCCCACAGACTGTTATCTTTTCAAGAAGATGCAGTCATCCCCAATTTAGGCAATCAGTATGCAGACAGGGTTTAAGCTTGGTGATTGATATTGGTTGCCGATAGCAACACTGACAGTGGTTACATGGTGGAACATGCATGGAGAGAGAGCGGCGAGGGAGGGAGAAAAAGTGGAACATATGGTTGGGAAGGGAGGGGGGTGGGTCCTCTGAGAATAAGAGGACTTACACTTATTAGGTAGGCGTGGATCAATATGAAATGAGGGACAAAATAAATAGGAATGTGAGAGTTTTAAAAAAAAACGTAGACAGCCAAAGAGTTAGAGAGAAAGAGAGAAAAAAAAAAATAGAGATGAATATGCACATACATGGGCATGTGATTCTATGCATACTTATCACTATAGCAGTAAGAGAAACAGTTGTTGAGCTGACACCTATTTTAAAATGCAAGGTACTACAGACCCATTTGCCCACTAGCCAAGGGCTACTAAGTCCTTTTATTGGGCAAGTAGGAAAAATATATTATGTCATGCCCAGTTTTAATGAAAAATTATGCACTAAAATGTTCATTAAAGAAAAAACAATTTATGCTTACATTTATCCATGAACCAAACAATCTTTGTGGTTCTTTTTTTATTTTTATGTCAAACTATGATAGCTAAATGCATATCAGGATGTCATCTGTAATGTACATAGTAAACCAAGAATTACTCTAGGATCATATGCATTGAATATCAGTGACAATTTGCAAAAGTTATGTGCCGCAAAATTTCTTGCTTTACAGTATATTATGCAGTAACATAAAACTACAGAAATGAGGTTTTTGGACTCAACGGGTTGATATAGTTTAAGTAAAGATGATAACTGACCTTATCAATGCTGATGAAAATAAAGAATGCAAAGCTCTGTTGTTTAATTTATTGCATGATCGAATAGTTTACAGTAACTATTGCATTCCATTTTCTCACTTCCTGTACACACGGGACAAAAATGATTAAAATTGACCCATTGGTAAACTTACCTTTGCTACAGTTTCCAAAACTTTAATCAGTAAATTGCACCACCATTCTTCACTCACATGCAATGTGTTGTATAACATCCAGTATTTCTTGTTTCATTGTGCACACAGCATAATGTTACACTTTATACAATCTTGAGCCCTTCTTTCTTCTTTTTTTATTCTACATCTATAATGGTCAAATACCTCCTCCTACTTACTGTGATAAGTTGATAAAATTTTGATGGATAGTTTTTGACCTACTGCACAGACCAAATACCTGGATAGATGGATGAACAATTTACAAAATGCCTCCAGCTATTTATATACCCTATTGAAGTGCCAGGTGACAAAACTGAAATAAACAGATATGAAATATTGTGCCATATTGCTTCATCCAATCTTCATTGCCAATATGACATAACACCTTCTCAACAGACATGGAACCCTTTGCCAAACGACAAAGCCAGTAGCGAAGATACAAAAGTTTCCCATAAAATTTAGTGCTTGTACATAAAAAAAAAAAATTACAGTTAATTTGCATAGAATGAAGGGGGAAAAAAAGAGCCTGCTGTGTATTAGCCCATAGAGGACGAGCCCCGAGTATACTCGGGCAGGGGTATAAGGGAAATGCGTGCTGTAGCAAAATCAGCCCGTCCTCAACGGGTTAATAAACATAATGTGAAATAAATGTTATCATTAGCCAATATGATACCACAATGTAATTTTAAGCTGTCTCATGATATTTCTGGCTCTAATGAGTGGCACAGCATGGACAGAATAGGAGCACTTTGTTTTGGATGAGATGATACAAACTCTGACATCTAGTATTACAGAACTTTCAGCTTTGGGAAACATAATCCATTATAATTGCACATTTTATGTCTGCTTACATATGCCGTACCATAATTTTCTGCTAAGTTGTTCCTGATTCACCACCTTATAAGTGATACGCACTTTTTGGTGACCCATCTACTTATCACTCCATGCAATTGTTTGGGTGGGTTTTTTGTTTGTTTGTTTGTTTGTTTGTTTTGTTTGTTTTGGTTTTTTTCTAGTGGCCAACATTTACTGTTGTTGTTTTAATGTTTTGTTTCATATAGGGCATAGCCTTTCAGTTTGTCTCACAACACTTTCAAATGTAATGCATACTTGTAATGTTACATTGATTCTTACTGTTGTACTATATTGTGATCATTTTTTTCTCTGCTATTGTATACAGTGTTGTCAATTTTCTGTATTTTTTCCTAATTTCACTGAAAGTGTTGAATAAATTGAAACTGAAACTCAAACTGAAACAATGACTGTGAAAAATACATTCAACTCAATTCAATTTAATTCATGGTCCTCAATCAACAATTTTACCTACAGCAATCATTCAATCACCTTGCTTGAGACAGTGTATCTACAAATGCTCATACAAAAACCCACTCTAGTCATGGCAACCATACCTTAAAATGAAGGAGAGGATGGGGTTATGTCACCTAAATTGACTATTAACACTAAATGGTAATTGGGTTTTTATCTCATATTTCATCATTAACAGAGTAAAGGTTGGCTAATTGGTTGGGAGTCACGCTTGCATTTAATCATCTCATTATTTTGTAGCAGGCTAAAAAGTTTTAGTGCTTCGTAACCACGTCAATATACATCAATAGAAATATATTTTTACTCAACATAAATAGAAAAGTATGAAAAGCAATGATGATCTGAATAACAGTGAGTTTTTTGTACCACTCATCTTTCTGTACATTGTATGTCTGTGCTGAACAGAGCTCTTGCCGTGGCAAAAAGCTAAATGATATATTGGTGTAGGAATGAATGTAGATACATTACGTCACTTTTGTAGACAATTTCTAATGATCGTTGGGGCAATTCATCAGTTGGATGACGGACAAACAACATTAATTTCTGAAAGGCATTTGTGCAGGCAGAGCCATTCCAGGTTGAAAGGGGACTTTGTTTTGTCAATGAGGGGAACAGGATCTATGGATATGGATCTGAACTTGAAAAAGCAGGGAAACAGGATGAAGACCCAACCTTGGATCAACAGAGAGGTCAAAAATTGCTTCCGGGGCAAGTGTTTCCTGTCTCATGGCTGCTTGACTGTCTGGACACTTGGGGGGGGGGGGGGGGGGGCTGTAGCCCTGTCAGTTACAGCAGAGAACCTATTTTGCAACCTTTGAAATATGTACAGACCTTTTTGTTTCCTGCAAACTGGTTTTGTGCAGAACAGAAGCTGGAAGCCTGCAGTGAGTTTGTCTTGTTTTGATGCAATAGCTCACTTGTGGAATAAGTCTTATTATGTAGGCCTATTTATATAATCTATAATACTAAGATTTCCTTTTCTTTTTTTAAAAGATGAACATGATTATGTTATTTGCAGTTGCCTTCATTTGCTAAACATCGAGCACCAGTACAATTTTAGAATCTGCTAATATAACATCTTAATTAAGAAAGTTCTGTGCCAAGACCACAATGTCACGGTCAGATAAAATGTGGTTATCTACTACAAAGGCTTGCACAAGAAGGCTTGTCCACATATGTGGAAAAGTAAAAAAGGAAAAAGGAGGCTGCAATCTTGTCAAACTAAACAGTGGGGTTTTTTATTTTTATTTTTTTTACCAGACCAAAAAAATATTAAAATAAAAACCACCACGAATATAACAAAACCAGGTTACACATCATGGAGGTAGGCCCCCTCTGTAATAATCTAGCAGTTATCCTGGACGAATTGTTCTAATTACTCCTGAATATGTTGGCACGGGACAAATCACAGCCACAACAGTTTATTTCCCCATATTTCCTTTTTTGTGCTAAAGCCAAACCAAAACATATACAATGGAATTTCCTCAGATTCACTGACAGCGGAAAGCCTTTCCCGGCATTACACCATGAACATATTGTACTCATACGTGCTTGTTACAAGTTTGATTCCAAAACAAAAACATGATAATTTCTTCGCTGTCCACATCAGAGGTATTACTGTAAATAACAGTGTTTTAAACCACACATTCGTTCCCGCTGAAAAGGGTCTGAATTCAGGTTGTGGTTTATACACAATAACAGCCATTACCTACTGCGTGTCTGCATGTAAAATGTAGTTTGCACACAATGTTCACTAATGTGTAAAATCTACCATTCTCAGTTTGCCTGTGGATGGTTAGGATAGTTGCATGTTCAAATAAGATGCATGGGAGACATTTCAATCATTTGAAATTTAATGGTGCATCGTGGAATTTACGTTACAAATACATGTACCACTTGAAACATCCTTGGCAAGCCATTCTGTCTACGTAGAGCTAACGGAAGAAACATCGTGCCAGTGGCATTGATGTTCTTCTGTACTCCCTACCCTAACTAGAGCCTGGATATAATCTCATATATCAACTGTCTATTGCTTATGCATCATTACCAGGTACTAATCTCTTTGCTAAAACGTAAACAGTCTGGGGCCTTGGGGAATGAACAGGGAAAGAATGTTTCGAACCTAGCTGAAGTTGAAGACCGCTGGCATGATTTCAAATGTTATGATTCTATATTTCTTTCATTTAATTGGCCTCAAATAAAAACGACGATAAGTCATCGTTTTCTACGATGCCATTTCATGCTGGGCTCCCATTGTGGTGTGATCGGCCACCCACACCACCATTGGACATTACTAGCTGTCACAACTTGCGCCACAGTAGAAATTATGGTCTGAATCATGGATTAATCATTGTAATAATATCACATCTTATCACATCTTGAAGTCAGTTGCGGCGATCATGATGATCTAAGAAAAGTTTTGGACATTCAAAAATTGTCTGTGATCAACAAGATTGCGACGACTGACCTCAAGATCTGAGAAGATCTAATAAGATCTGATATGATCACCATGATTACTCCACAATTCACACCACAATTTCAACTGTGGTGCAAATTGTGATAGACATAAACAAAAACTTCATGATCAGCTACTGATGGAAAATCATGGCGTGCGTAGCAGATCACACGGCAGTGGGAACTCGGCATAACTGCAAGCAATCAACCTCCTTTCCACAGACTTTAGGATGGCCTATCTGGAGATGTCTGCCCTCATAAATGGTTTAGCTATTCCCTCTCTTCTGCCTGAAGAATTGCTTAGACGGCAGAAGGGATTCTACAACAAACAAAATCACAAAGATTCCCTTTGTGATATCTGGGGGTTGGGCAAACTTCACCCCCTCCGATCCAGATCCACGAGGCTGCAACAAAAGCCAGAAGTTTCAATTCAATTAGACCCAGTCTGTCTGCAAGTTCAAGTTCAGTACGTGCTGAGATGATGATAGCAGAACGAGGCTCTGTTTGAATGATTCACTTCAGTGGGTGTGGTAGGGGGATGGTAGGATGGTAGGATGGTGGGATGGGAAGAGAGAGAAGGAGGGGAGAAGAGAAGGAGACCAATCGCTCAAGAGAAATTCTGTATTCGCTTTCACATTTGATATTGGTTCCGAAAAGAAACTTACTTCAAATTAAAACAGACACACAGGGAAACATATCTATAGAGATGATGGGGAAAAATCGTACATGTCTGAATGTGAATTTGATAATGGCTTATTGAAAAACATGTAAAATAGTAGGACAAAGGCTAAATTATAATGCATTAAATTGTAAAACATAATTATAAGAAACAACATATGTAAAAAAATATGCAAAGTTTCAATAATAACAAGTAACAATGACATAAACAGAGCAAATATACAGGGTCTTATTAAAATGCAAATAGAAGAGCAATTATTCGAAATCTATTACTTTAAAATGATAATCATAGTTATCAATGTACACATAAATATAGACACACAAACACATGCACATTACACACACATGCAGATGTCCCCATTCACTCAGATCATGCACCCACTTGTCAGCACTCATACGTACATACGTTTAATATCCCAATTATTAAAATAGGAAATCATGAGTGTAGATGAAATGGGTTAATTCAATAACATTATGATAAGATTCACACCAAAAAAAAATCAACAATAGCCACAAATGTTGTCAAACAATCTTAAACAGTGACATGTGGGCAACATTGTAAGGAAAACAAATGTGTAAGGATAGTCATGTTTGAATACAAGCAAATCAGAAAAGAAAAAAATGTAGAGTGACTGGCACATTAATGTACTATCTGTCTTTGATCTATGACTTTGGTGCTGATAGGATAATATTCCTTGTTTGTTTTGGACACTGCAACATCATGTTGTATTTCCTGTAAGAAATGTTTTCACTGACAGTGCCAAAAATGTACCAAGGACAAAAAAGGCAGAACCAGTCACCACAAAGAAAAAACAGATATTGTACACTGATCTATTTGTGTACAAACTATGTGGGTAATAACTGGTTGATCATATGTTTCATATGTAATATGTAACTTCTTAACTCGGATTTAGGTACAGATTGTCGTGCACATATTCTGGACTGTCTACGATGTGCCATGTCTGACGTTGTTAGATTCAGTGAAGTATTGCAGTATTCATACTTTGTTAACAATGTTGATTGCTGAAACATTTAGCATTGATATCAAAGAAACTAAAACTAGAATTTTTTTCCCCCAACATTTTACTCTTTTTTTTTTATTCAGGCATTTTATATCTGTTGGACACTGCATTAGAGTAAGCAGCCATTTGTAGCATTTAGACCATCTTCGCTTGTACAGTCATACTTTGTCAGCTGCCAGTAAATAACTGCAACTCTAATAGTCACAAATCAAGCAATCCATATGTCTTCATCCTAACACTCAGTTCCAACTACATCGGGACGAGGGGAAAGGAAACAAGCTTCCGAGACACCCACTTCTTATTCATTCCCTAATGCGCGCTCTTAATTTGAAACAAGTCGCGGAAATTAAACAGTTAATGCAAATGGAATAATCATCGGGCAGACAGTGCATCTCGGCATACCGACACGGGCTCTGTGAAGGCAAACCCGTCTGCGAGACAGGTTGAGAAGGAGAAGGACAAGGAGAGAGAGGGAGAGAGAGGGAGAGATGGAAAGAGAGAGAGAATCATTTAAAGATCTTTAATGCAAGAACCACATGAAGGCCTAGTTTCATAATGAGGAGGAAGGTTCACACAAGATGACATTAAAACCACATCAAAAGGTTGGGTGAGGCAAGTAAGACTTAATCCTTTTAAAAAAGTGTCTCAACATCCACAGAGCAGACTGCAAAGACACACAGGCAGAGGGAAAGAACTTCTGGGGATTATAAAGATCAGAGGAATATCAATTATATTTACAGCCTAATAAGTAATGTGGGTGGCATCAAAACAGCCATGTTCGAAAAAACTCAGAAATGACAATATCGATACATCACGAAACCCAATATCAGACAAGACAAGGAAGGATTTCATTAATTCTAATAGTGCTCATTTAATTTGCATTCCTTCCTTTTTCTAACTTGATTATAGTAAGAGAGATTAATGTTTAAGTACTCTACATGTATCTTTGTGTTTCTACACATACACCCACATACACATCTTTATAGATATACATACAATATCATGCATACACAGTATATATTGATATATATACGCATAGAGGAAAAAAGAAAACAAAACAAAGAGAGATAGACACAGACAGACATTGTGCTGTATACTGCAGGCATATACAACTATAACAAACAAACACACACACATACACACATATGGAATTTTATGGTGGTCACCTGCACAATGCAGGAAAACACTCCCTATTATTTTCACAAATCTATTGTGAAACTTCTTCTCTTTTATGTTTGTACTACACTTGGTCTTCACAGCTTCAAGGCAATACACACTTGCCAACTACTATACAAAAAAAAAATGCTGAACAGCCATGGACACACCAGTTGTTTTTACTTTCCTTTCGCATTCCCTCATGTGAAAGCCATATTGCACTTCTACCCTCGCTTTATGTTTCCATTAACCTTTGTGAACGACACATTCAATGTGACTTACAGTGCACAAAAGCCATTACAAAGCTATACTGCATGTACATGAATTCATGTGCTACAGGAAATGCGCTAGGCCTTAAGTTATTCTGGTGACAACTTTCAACAAATTTGTCTGTGGCTCATATACGGTTATCAAATAATTACCCTACATAACATTATGGGCACTTGATGAACATTTCTGGCACATCATAAGAGATTGAAAAATTAGTTTCTTCATCAAATACTGAGAATTTTTTTTTTCTAGTCCCTCCGTATTCAAAGTCAAGGAGGAGTAGTACTCAGTGAGAACATCATATTCATGAAACAGTGGGCTAATCTGAGGTGCCTACACCTCCTTATGTTTGATGATATTCAGTATCAAAGTATATATTATGATGTCACAGCCATTCATTGCCATGGAAACTGGTTTAACACAACCTCACCTCACCCGAATATCTGTGAACACAATGATTACTAACCATGCTTGTACCTGGTTCTAACCCACCGAATATCTGTGAACACAATTGTTGCCAACCATGCTCGTACCTGGTTCCAACGTTCCAACCCAAGCTATAACAAAAGAATGTGACATCATCACTTTGGTACTCTAGCATCTCTTGGACCAACTCTAAAGAAGAGTTTTAGCCTTTATCCCCTAATCATCGGCAGACTATTTGATTATGTAAAATGCACAAAACTCTTTGACTTATTCTCTGCCACCCTGTTATTCTACCAAGCAGGGCAACTAGATGAAGCTTGTCAAAAGTTAGCTGCTCATTGCCAGGCACGATGACACTTGTCCAGTATAAGATCATCAAGAAGAAAAAGAATGGATTAATTAACACTGGGTGAATCAACCTTGCTATACCTGCATATTGACCCCTGATCGAAGTTTCAAAATCATACATATTGAATATGGTTATAGCTGAAGGGTATGAGGATGAACTTGGGGGCATGACCTTATTGTGCAAAGAGATAGATTGAATGGGCCTCAAAAAGACCCATCACATATGCATTCCTGTCCAACCAAGCCAAACAAAAAAACTTTCCTTGCCTGGTTTATATGAAGAGGCACCATCTAGAAAGAGTCATCCCACTCATATCTCACGCCACGGTCATGTGTGAAGAAACATAGGCAATGCACAATGTAAGCAGGCCAGTTCAAGACCAACACTGCTATACCAATCATCATCAGCTTTGTATGAGGAGAGCAGCAGTCTCTATCAAGGATGGTATAGCATCAGACAGAGGGGATGGGTCAATGGGGGCCAACACCTCCCCTGGATATATGGAACCACAAGCAGGCATGCCTCACATGAGCCAAAGTGACTCATTAACCTTGCGGTTCCCACCCTTTCAAGGCTGGTCCCACGCATCATCTCGGGAGAGATGTTTTCCTATGGAGTCTGAATCGGTGTCAGTGAGGATTGGGGAATTCGGTTCGGGTTGGGAGGAAAAAGTAACCTCTTCGCATCACCCTGGCAAGCATTTGTCTTGGGTATCTTCTACTTTTTCTACACTTTTTTTTCAAAAAATAGAGTCCCCTTCCCCAAAGAAAAACAGAAGAAAGCACACATCATACAACCCTTCCAATCTTTATGAGTTCTGATGCCATAAGAACATTTTCATAAGAACATTTTCTTCCCTCAGTTTCACCATGCGGCAATGGTATTTGCTTCAATATTAAGGACACCAAGATAAATTGAAATGAGTGGCTACCCATCAAACAGATTTCTGTCCTCCTGTTTGGTTACAATGACCCTATTTCTGTTGACATCTCCACCTTCTCCCTCTCCTCCATTTCATAACACTTCAAATAAAACAACCTCCAGATTTTCAGGATAGAAATCCCTCTTGCAGTTTCTCTAACTTTTGAAACATTTCAGGCAGTAAGTAAATGACAAGAGATTCAATATAAAAAGCTCTTGCAAAATGAAAACTAAAAATCTCAGCATCCTTTTGTCCAGGAATAAGAAGCATATATGTGCAAAAGCCTATCACAGTTACTTTCCAGCTTCATTTTTTATTAAGGCCGGGGGGGGGGGGGGGGGGGGGGGGGAGGAACAGCCTTTCTCATGCTATTATAATAACTACATTTAAGACATTCCTTTCATGACATTACAAAACCCATAAACTGGTCAATTTTCCATGATGCGGAACCTTACTTCTGCCGAAAACCTATACTGATCCTCCACGAACTAACGAGAGCTACCGTCTTTAAATTGCCCTGCAAATGATGCATCAAGCATTCTGGTATGGTCGATGGTTCAGACTCCGATATTTGACATACATAGATCATGGGCGCTTAGATTGAGCAAACAGAGAGTGGCCGAGACATTGTCGCAGGAATGTACTTTGGTCTTGGAGGGGTTGGCAATAGTTCAAGTAGAGGTCTGCACTCATCTTAGCATCTGTGTCTGCGTGTGTCTGCGCGCGCTTACGAACACGGCTCTTGTCGGTCCACTGACCATGCTAAGCAGGCGGGCAGGGCCTGCTCCATGGCCAGTTGTTTGCCCGGCTGACTCTACGATGTTCATCTGCTCCTTTTTACACACTCACCTCACAGACACTCGGAAAAGGTTGCAAGGGATATTTGAACCGGCAGGAAATGTTATAAGGTTATAATAAAGTAACATGCACGCAAGGCTTATTAATAGTCATCAGGTTCTCCTGATGGCAAAAGCCTCTGCTTGGGCCACTTAGGGGTCATAGCATGTAAACAGTTGAACAACCATCCAAGATTTGCTATGTATATTTCTATGTACATAAATGAATTATATATTGTGATAAAAATGATACTCATGAAAAAAAAAAATGATATAAACTTTATACCATGATATAAACTGTATTCCCAACAGAGCTGCAACAATGCTAATCTAGATTCTTTTTTAACTATACATAAGCACATCAAATGGATAACAGACTTGTTGCTGAAGTTAACTTGAGTGGTAGTTACTTAGACCAGGGTAATATCATTGTTTTACTCTATTTATTTTGCACCTGTATTATAGTACCAGGACCTTCTCCCCCCCCCCCAAAAAAAAAAAATAATAATAAAAATAAATAAATAAATAAAAAATAATAATAAAAGAAAAATATATGAATGAATAAATAAATAAATAAATAAATAAATAAATAAATAAATAAATAAATAAATAAATACATACATACATAAATAAATAAATAAATAAATAAATAAATAAATAAATAGAAATGCAAGTCTGCTAGAATTCTGGTCCCTGTAAAAACTTTTGTAAGGATTATGAAACAGACTTGCAAGAAGAATGGAAATACTCTGAAGTCACAAGAATTCACAAGAGTATGAGGACATCAAATTTGGGGAACTTGATGAGGCTGACATGGTAACAGCCGAACGTGTACAGAGTTGATCAGACATTAAGGGGCTGGTAGCATACTCTTTGTAGATATATGAAAAACCCAAAGGATGCTTATGAGTAAAACACAAGAGCAGTAGAGGGCTTATTGCAGTAGGTTCTCAATTTGGGCTTCATGTGAGGGCTACTCTGTAATTATTATCTAATGAAGATTTGAAGTTTGAACAGTCTGAGTGGTTCTTGCTTACACAAATCAATTTGACAGGTAGGAGTTTCAGGGTACAAGTAAACACAAAATAATGCATAGATATTCACATATATGTATGTTTGTGTTTATATATAAAAGTATATATACATATACATATACATATACATATACATATACATATACATATATGTATATTTAGATACATTACTATCTGTATGTTCATACAAACATACATAACAGAGCTGAGGAAAATCATTGCGGCAAAATATTCAAATCATGACACTACTCATGAACTTTTCTGTATGAATAAAGATCTCATAAAGCATCTACAGAGCATGCTGCAGCTTTCATGAATAAATAACGCTGCTGTCTGATGCGGTAAGAATTCCTGTTAAAACATTGCAGGTAGAGGAAGTGAGAAAGGCATAAATTACACTGGTTCCCAGGCAGGAATAAACCCAGATGCTAAGTACGTGTTTAAGAGACACTTGTGGTGCAGCAGAAACGAAGAGGGAATTTGATATACAGGAAGAAGGTTATCCATAATGATGAAATAAAGATATCAGAAATACGCAACATGTTCAGCTTCCAACAGAAAGAAATCATGTATAAGAATCTCAGCTCAGGCAATAATGATTTCATGGGGGGGGGGGGGAATGACTCGAAAGCAGAGGTATATTATTTATCACACTCTTTTTGACATTGGACAAGACAGGCCCCCTTGACTGAAGACTAGTGATCAATCCAAACCGTGCAGTCTGGATGAACCACAGCAAACGGGGCATCCATCTTGCCTCTGGTCACACCACACCATCCTGTCAATTGAGCACACCGCCCCACTGGCTGGGCAAGGCAAGCGGCCTGCCCCTGCCTCAATTCTGAGGGCTTCAGATAATTACGAGCTGAAAAAAATTGAAATGAGCCGTAAAAGCCATGCATCATACAGGGCAGGCAACATAATTTATCCCGCGCCCCACCCCGGGTGCCCTCAAGTCCCTCTGATTGACAAGTTCTAGTTTCCATCTTCCAAGCTTGTTAGGCCTCATGCATGGCTGGACCTGGGTGAGGAAAGAATAGTCTTCTGCAACAGACCACAAAATCAAAATATTATTTGGGAAAGAATTATAGGGACATGGGAAATCAACGAAAACAATTCTGTATTTCCTTTTTTCCATCAGGATTTATCACGATGAAGCGCGTCTTCCTGCAGCATCTTTTCAGTAAATATGACAATCAAATCTACAAAATACAAAATACAAAATTTTGAGGTACACAACGTGCCTCTATGAACAAGCTGCAGACATTCGGACAACAGAATCTGGGAGATAACTAGTGTGTTACATGCATCTCAATGGAAATTCATGACTCCGAAATGTGATAGTCTTTTATATTTCTTGATACAGACGCAGAAAAAAACCCACCAAAAAACATAACTGAATTGTCAGAAAGCCTCCTCCGGAATCACAGAATATTTGAAGCTCTGTTCCCATATATAAATGGAACCACTTCCTTCAGTGAACAGCTGAATCCATATTACACACGCACATAAAACTAGCCAATGTAAAACTTCCTGAGATGAGACTAGCAGAGACACATTTGATTCCATATGTAGGTGTAAAAAGATAGGAACAACTTCTAAATCCTGTTCAAAGAAAATGACTTAAAGCATAAACTATAAACTTTTCTGAATGCAAATTCTACCATCTCCTTTTCATTTTTAATACAAACATGAATATAAATTCTTTAATTAGTATTAAATGGGAAGTCCTCTCTGCTCTTGAATGGATGGATAGGGTACAATTATCATTTTTAAATGGTTGTATGAAATACAAAATAATACTACTCATAACATATTGACAAATTAAACTTTTAAATCTTCAAGTAAAGAAAAACACATTTATTTGCAATATGAATGATTTTTGTACATGATGCCAATGATGACAATATTAAGAAATAATGATTATGATAATGGCATAGAATTGTCTACATTGTATTTTGTAAGCAACCTATGTCGGGAAGAGATCATTTAAATCTATGAAGAATTTTTGGTAAGTGCATGGTTAAATTATATTGCATTCAACTGCAAACAAACAAAAATGATATACAGACTATTTCTTTCATAAACAAAAAAAAACTTGATTACCAATAATCATACCAAAAACTGTTTCCCTGGGTAGAAATTTCTAGTAAGTCAGGAGAAAAGATATCGGCAATATTGCCTTATGATGTGACAGATGCTCTCTAACATCACGCTGCAGCCACAGAAACTGTAATACTACACTAATCGTTAATGCTAAACCAAGAGAAGCAAAGCATAGTCTCCCACAATTACTCTCCTTGATTAGACAAACACTGCCTAGGCAAGATGGTACCACACCTCATGATAAGAATATCATAAAAGCACGCTCTCTCTGTTACCCTAGAATTTCTGTAAATATCCAAACTGTAATCTCTTTCAAGTGTGCTAAAAGGTCCTATTACACATTGTTTATTATATCCACAATATTAAAGTTAATGCCACAGGAGTATGAATATTCATAATTCTGGATGCAGGGAAACGGTCTAAATGATGCAAAGGAGTGGCACATATTTCACTATAGAGCTCTTATCCAGCATGGTACAGTGAACTGATAAGAATGGTTGTCTGTTGTACAGCAGTGATTATGAGTGGGAACTTTTTGGGTGCCTTTTCTGAGATTTTCTGGTCTGAAAAATACAGCTATCATAATTGAAGTAGTGAACCATAAAAGCAACCAGAGTGCTACACAAGTTAAATCAGCAAAAGTATCAAGACACATACAAAAGAATAATATTGTACCAGCATACAACCTCAAACTGACAAGCCCCTGGGATCACTGTGTGACCACCATTTGATAATGAAGTCATCTAAGATATCAAACCATTAGATTTTCAATTCAAAACAGAAAAAGGAACAATGAGCTCTCAGACACTGATCAAGCTATTCAAGTTATATCATCTCTTTATACAAATTGCCTGAAAATCACTGATCATGGAAACTTACAACAACCAAAAAAACAAATCTTATTCAATCTTATCTAGCTGCAAAAGTGATGGGCTGACCTGTGCGAGTGGAAAAATAATAATAATAAAAAAAAAGAATATGTCCATCATCTCAAGGATCTTGTAAAATTCAGTAAAGGGTGATTTACCAGATGGTGTGATTATCAAGCTATGTGTCACTTTGTACAAATTTTCATAGGTTTTACTTTCTCCATTTTCGTTGACCAATCCTCCTTCAGTAACTATGCTCAGCTACACTTTCAGAATTTTGAGCACAGCGAGTTACAAGGAGACATTACAAAGCAAAACTGTCTATATAACTTTTATATTCTGGGGTCTCAGATGCAAAAAATTACACGAAATCCTCAGAAAGATTTCATCAAAATCAGACTCAAAAAAGAAAGTAGTTATTTAAAACCTTTAAAGTTTCATGTATACATATTTGATGAATCAGTCCATATTAGTAGTACCTAAACTGTATGCAAATTAGATGAAGTGATAATGTTTAATGGCCTCATAAGTCTGTTGTTAACCAACACGATATATCTTTACTTGTCTTTATTTTCTTATGTGAAAGCATACAACAACAACACATAAAAACACAAACTGGTGTCCTTCACATGAATTCTTTATCATGTTGCTGCTAGACATATTGTAGTTGCTCAATTATCAATAACAAAAAAAAACCAAACAAACAAAAAAAACCAGCAATTTTCATACACAAAACAGTGGGAAGTTGAGAGCAGACAGCCATACTACAGTCACTTTGTATGTATAGTCATTCAGAACCACATCACAAGTGACCATGTGGAACTCTAAAATATATCAATTTTTTCTTTCAATATTTAGTTTGATTTTCATTAGCTTAAACATGGTGTAGAACGGCAACTTTATGCTTAATGAAGATTTCCACCTGCACAGTTCATGTTCACATGAAATCGGCTACTGGGAAATATAGCTTTAGTTGTTTGATGTCAACAAAAACAAAATACATCCTTTGAGAAATTGCCTTGGCTTCATCTCCTTTGGAAAACAAATCAAATGTTATCTTTCAACATATATATGAGAAAATTTGGAAAGTACAACCACGCAATATTTTTCATTCTAGTTCTCCAAAACCAAACATGAGCAGCAGCATTTGCACAGGATGAATGTACACAAGAAATACTACTTTTTGCTTTCAAGGTTAGGATGATGTGATACAAAACTGAACATGAATGACAAATGTAATAAATGCTGGTACCGAATCGTACAGAGAAGCTATTCGCAATGTCGTCAATAATGCCATGTGCACAACAGGAGGGCAATTTTACCAACAACATGGCGATAATGGATAAATGATGCTACTAAGTCCATACACACCCTAGAGCTTTGATGCTGGTATAAAATATGGAGATTCTATACACCCTTGTATGTTGGATGCAGCCATTCATTACTGAAGGTCATTTCATTGACGATCACTCAATGGTATTCAGTGTTTCAACTTTCAGTTGTTGTTGCATCAGCGCTGAATACATCTCAACTGAATGTAACTCCCCATATCAACTGGAAGTTGGTATTCATGCTTCTTAGGTGTGGCAAAGTAAGCCTCTCATGCCCCCCCCCCCATTACTTTCTGCTTTGTTTTGATTAATAGGAGGCAGTGATTAATGACGAGTGTACACTCATTTTGGACTTTCTCTCCGCTGGCTGTCCCTTTGTAATCACCATGGTTTCTCAAAGGTCTGACGTCAGAGTCCTTTATTCACTCGCTCCAAGACTCTCTCTCTCTCTCTCATCTCAATGCTTCATTGCCAGATATAACTGTCACCTGCTCTGGGAAAGCATGAGAGAATGTGCTATCAAACTTTTTAAAGGTGCGGTGCCAGCAACCAAAAAATGCAGCGCATTGCACATCCACCTGCTTAACTCTGCTAGGATTTGTCTCCATGTGACATACATGTGACATACAGTGTATTGCTTAGAGACGCAAATTTCATCAATCAAGATGAACTAAACAGGGGTCATTAACCAAAGACAGATACAGTTTTCACCTTGTTGATAACAAAGTTTGCTCTCATTGAATATCATGGTCCCCGCATGTGTTTGGTCATCTGCTTCACATTTTGCTCTCCCCATTGCCACATAACTAAACCCAACAGTGAGTCCTCAATGAAACATCAAAAGAATGTTCCAGACGACACATGTTACCAAAGAATGTTCCAGACTACACACGTTACCAAAGCATGTTCCAGACTATACATGTTACCAAACGAACAATTACAAACCAAACCCTTATACAATCTCTGAATATTTTTTTTATCAAGCCTCTCACACCTGTGCATGCTGCTTTCACCATCTCATGAAATCTTTTGTCACTCTGGTTGCCATTTTGGAGAGGGGTAAGATCAGTTCAGGGCCCTGTTTCATAAAACTTGTCATCAGTGACAAGTTGTCATAGTTGTTATAAGCTACTGAAATCCTTGCATCTGAGTGGCTAAGAGCAAATTTGTCATAGAAGTGTGGCAGTTGTCACTGATAACAAGTTTTATGAAACGGGACTCAGGTGGGACTTGAGCTCTTATAATCATGTGGCCATTTTGGAGATGGGTGAGGATCAATGCAGGTGAGACTTGAGCTCTTATAATTATGTGGCAAAAGAAACTTCTGCCTCTACCTCACCCTGATTTCTTGTTTGCCTTAGAAAAATAATAATGATAATTATCAACTAAATACTAACAATGCTTGGTGAGGAAAATGCATGCACCACAAATTTTGAAAGCATCAAGGACGCAGGCTCCAGACAACAAAAAGTTCAAAGTACTCTTTGATTGTTTGCAAAAGTGGAAGTTTCGAGATGGGACAAAACATCCTTGTTTCATACCATCTCGTTTCATTTCCTCATGCTGTTCTGCCAATATTCATGAGTCTTGGCTTTCCAAACAATGCTGTAAATCACATCAAGATTCATATCGGCAGCAATCAAACACTGCTCGGCTACATTTGCCTGTCCCTGTGTTTCGTCTTTGAGACATTACGAGCAATAAATTAAATCATTCAATATGACGAAAATATGATTCACCACACACAGTGTGTATGATATACACATGGCTCTGTTGGCTGATTTTCATGAAAACACTTAACTTTCATATGTCTTGAAAATGGGCACTGTGCAAGCTCAACAATATTTTACCCAACAGAGAATGCTTAATCACAGGTAAGCATCAGCTCTTTATCTTAAGCAAAGATCGATGATGTGGAAATCTTATGGCTACTTAGGTCAGTTAGTCATTTAAAGTTGTTGCTTCATGGTGGTATAAAAAGGGCCATATATATACTGTCCCACTGGAGTGACAGCAGTTGTGGAATACTAAATTCTAAAATGTTTGGGATTTAAGTGTTATGGCGAGTTTAGAAAGAACGCGCACAACCACCAGCTTTAGCTGTTGGTGAAATAAACAAAATGTCAGTGTCATCTTCAAAAGTCCTCTTCTAGCCTATACTTAAAAATAATTTCTTTTTCTTCTTTCAAACCACAAGAACATGTGTAAAGGTTTAATAGAATTATACAAAGCATTCAATAAAAATCAGATTTCACTATTATTTTCTAGTTAGAACATAGACAGTAAAAAAAAAAAAAAAAAAAAAAGCAGCCAGGCTGGACCTCTCATTTGCACAAAAATATGGTATTATGCAGTTATATGATTCTATCACTGTTTCTTATTACCAAACATCACCTTTTTATAACAGATGACCAATGTTAACAATAATTACAACAACAATGAGAGTTTTTGGATATTGCCACAGACAATTGTTAATAATTTCAGTAGCAATAGACTTGGCTTTAGGGCCCTGAGCTAATTGTGAATGGAAGACATGTTGTCTAAGCAGATTTTCAAACATTTCATAGAAAATAAAGAAAGTCTGATATTTGGCAGTTGATCCCTTTCTATTAACAGAAAAGCTAATTTAGTCATTGGGCAACTGGCCAGGAGACAAAATTGATCCTTAGCCTCTCTGCCACAATCCGTACATACTTTTTTTTTCTTTATTCACCACAGCACCAGCAGATGACACCAATCTCGGTTCTAACAGTTCCAGATCTACAGAAGAAGAAGAATTCTGAAAGTTGGAAGTCAGTGGTCGAGTGGTGGGGGAAGGGGGGGGGGGATTTACAACCAGAATCCCAGACAATGCCCCCATTCAAACAGAGATCCCTCATCCCTTCTTAGAATAGACAAATTGTCACGGCATTTGCTGCAAATAGTCTACCCAGCAGTTAAAATAAATGAAAATGTTGAATTTCCTACAGGTATCCCCCCCCCCCCCCCTCCTCGTGACTTCTTCTATAATGCCATCCAGATACAAGCGATTTAAACAATTGTGTCCTTCTATCTTTTGTCCCATTCTGACCAGCTCTGATGACTCAGAGTGGGTTTTGGTCGAAATCTACTAGTGAATTCTCAGGTATAGGAAATGATCAATGTGCATTGCTTAACATGCAACAAACACTCAACAGTGGGTGATCACACCTGTTCACCCATTAAATCCAAAGCCTCAGCGAAAGCTCAAAAGAGAGTCGCTCATTTCTCATCTAAATGCTTCATACCTCTTAACCATATTGGCAAGATTCCATATCATACATTGTTTCAGACAAGTTATTGTTATTCTGCTCCTGTTTGATGGAACACTGTAAACACATTCTTGAAATACACTGGTATCTCCACTGATAATACTGTACACACTTAAAGGTAGGGAATCCCATTTGCATGCCTTAAATGAAGAGTTGTGTAAATACAGTGGTATGTTGAAGAGAATCATTTTAGAAACTCCCATAAAGTATTGAAAGTGGAAGGTAACATTTAGTACATTTTTATTGACCGTTAGATTTTGAATTGAATTTTTTTCGGGGCTCACCGTAAATTCCAGTACATTACTAGGCTAGCTTTGCAGACCCATGCACTGCATGTGTGTCCATCATGTATATATTTTGTGAAGAAAGTTCATCAAAACTTACAAACATTTATATATACATTCTTGCCACACACTCTATATGTTATTACATCAGCTCTTATACTTTTAGATTTGTGTTTATAGATAAAAAATACAGAAGACTGCAACAAAAAGGCTTAAGTGTGGCTGACACACAGAACTACTGAGTAGTTGAGTTTTGTGCATTATTCAAATTGTAGATAACTGTTGACTTCCAAATTTCTCAGCAGTGGCCTAAACAAGTCCCCTGAGGTTCATATTTAATGTTTTGCTGCATTTTGGGAGATCTGTAAAAGGTATCCCCTACCTTTAAGGTTTAAAATCAACCAACCACATATTTTCAGCCTAACCCATGTGAAACTCATTTTAGTTTACACATGGCATCATTTTAGTTTATGCATGGCATCAGGGGGGCGTTTCATCAACGAGTTCGTCGGAGTTTTCACCGACGATTTTGCTATCAGCCAATCAGACCAAGGATTTCATTAGCTTTTAACAGTTGTCAGTGTAAATCCTTGCGTCTGATTGGCTGATAGCAAATTCGTCGGTGAAAACCCCCGACGAACTCGTTGATGAAACGCCCCCCAGGTGTGTACCAACTTGTGGATAAGCTCATATAATATAAGGGCGAAAATATCATATTTATTCAGATGCATATCATGGACAAATGGTGATTAAAAAAGAAATGGGCTTTATGTTCATTTGGCTCTTTCAACACAAGCAGTTAAGTAAATCAACTTGGTTTAAAACCTATTATTTTGTGTGATTATACTACATTTTGACATATTATCATTTTAAGCAGGATTTGTTTTGGACATTTATATTTTTGTTGAAAATGAAAATGAATAAATGAAATGAAATAAATCAAAAATCCAATCACAATGTATTGTTTGACTGGAAAAAAAAATACAGCCTTCATCATGGTGTAACAAGTCAACAACTTCAAGATTCGAAGCAAATAAATGGAAAAGGACAAAATATGCTCATTACCCCCTCCCCCACATGATCACAAGTAACTTGAGCTACCTTTGACCAAGATAAGTCTCACTGTGAAAGATTTATTGGCGTTAAAGTTTGATGGGTTTGGAAAAATGGGGCCATGCCATCAAAGCTTTAGTTACCTCATTCCTTTTGAAAAGATAATTGCACATCACATTTCAATGCCGTTGTACTATCAGAAGTTGCTACATCAAGGTTTTAGTTTTACGGAAATAGTTTTTGTTTTTGTTTTTGTTTTGTTTTTTTAACTAACTAGTATAATATTACAGTTTCTGAATGTTGACTTTTCGGATTCATATAGATGTGTCCATTTTATCATAAAATGTCATGCAATAAAGCCACGAGCACTTTGTCCTGAAGTAAACCATAAAACAGATAATGATATCCAAAAGGTTTATGAAGTTCACTTTCAGACTGCGCAGGTTTAACCCGACATTGTAGCTTTCAGAGAAATGTTAAAGCAAGCGTCTGATAAGCCTGTTAGACAATCATCCTTAGCTCTTGGGACTTAAAATGTTATGACCAGTCACTCATATATTTGTTTGATTGAAAATCATCTGCACCAAACATTTCTTGTCAAATCATTTTTGGCAACAAAGGAAACTTTTAAGAATGAAAGTGCTTGTGTTTCATTCTTTTTTTTTCACAAGGAAGCCTATGTCAAGAAAATTCACGTAAAACAGAAAGGATGAAAAAGTCAGAGTGCACGGAACGGAGAAGAAGAATCTGCTTTTCTCTTTTGTGGGTTTTGTTCTGAGAGTACAAAAGACATTAACAGCTAGACAAAAAGGGAAGATGATGCATACGTGATTCAGACAAGCATTAAATAGGGGAAGAAACTGGGGCTTCCACTACAGAGATAGTCACATGTCTGTTGAGGTGAATGGCATTTCACCGTAGCTTCCCTCGCCATCTCTGGTATTACACTTTTTGGGGAGACTTTTAGAACAATGAAAATGTTGGTATTAATAATTCACTGATGGAGAAAGAAGAGCAGGCCGATGTAAAAACCGGCGAGTGAAACCGCTGCTGTCACTCGATTCCGCATCTTCCTCCATGGAGAGATGGGGGAAACTTGCAAGAAATTATGTCGCTTGTCAGCGCGAATCAGCTGGAAGACTATTGAGGATTGCTGGAGAGCCTGCAGACAATTACAGGGGTTTCCTACTTCGGAGTAGGTCTGTAATTCGCCACATCTTGGCAAACTCGCTCAAACATGAACATTTTCCTGTTTTCCTCACCGTTGTTTTCCCAGCAACTCTTGTTCGACATATCGTAAACGCTTCCGCGGCTATTTGTGTCTTGGTTTCTGTCAGGTCCCATACATCTTCACCCAATTCTCCAGTCAATGTCCCACACTTCACAAATGCAAACATCTGGGGGGCCACCTCTCTATCAACCTTCCATTCATTTCTTCTCAGACCATGTCATAACTCTGGCAGCCCCCCCCCCCCCCCATTTTTTTTTTTTTTTATTTCATAGACCAATGACACATCAGGATAATGTGATTAAATGCACTATCCTTCTCTATTTCAATATGAACTTAATCACAAAATGCAAAGTGTCTTGCAGTTTGTTGTTTGACATACTATGAACCATGCATATATATGTCAGTGACCTTTCACCCCTTCCCATCATTCATAGCATCCTTCTCCTACACGTTCAATAGGTGCGTTCCACCGACAGAAGGAGCGAGGTGTGCACTGTGATTGAATTCTCACTTTTCAGATCACAGTTCACATGAAGCAAAAATCCTAGTGAATAATCGCAATCAAAATATCCATATTTTTGACAGCCGTTCACACAACAGATGACCAAAAATCTCACCAACCCACTCGAGTGGAACACCTGTGACCTCAGCCAGACCCCTAGCTGCAAGAGCTACCCAGCATGTAGCACGATCATGGTACAGTACTCTCCGCATAATCGGGTGGGCTCGGGTAGAGCGTTTCTGACCCGATTAAGCGGAGTACCCGATTAACAGAAGAGCATGTCTCATTTACATTTGGCACACACAATGTGGAAGTGCATGCATTAATTGTACACTGCACCAAACACCTACACTGTATGCTTAACATGCGCGCTTGCACGGCACTGTATATGTACCTTACACTTGCTCAGTCACGGGCAATAATTTACACTCTTTTTATGGACAAATATGTCTTCAGAAAACTTTGTCGTTTGACTATATACTCCGCGCTAACACGCATGCGTTTTCCGAAACGATCACAAGGAGCGCAAGTGTGTTCAACTCATGTCTGTCTATGCAATTGCGAGTGCCAGCTACATGTGTGATGTTCGTTTACGTGTGGCAAGTCAGTATGTGTACATGTGTTTTTCTGTTTAATCACTCCCCAAACGATCGGTTTTCTTTGCAAATTAAGCAGAGAATGCGATTAGCCATGGAAAATTTGACATTCATGATTTCTTTAAGTGATATATCTGCGATAAAATGTGGGTAAAAATCAGATTAGAAGAAAATTACTTACCCGTTTATGTGGAGAGGCAACCCGATTACCAGGTAATTGAAATGTGCGTAGGAAGTGATTTTGACATTACTACCCAATTAAACGGAGTACCCGTTTAAGCGATACCTGATTACGCGGAGAGTACTGTATTGCGTGCACTCATGCATCTCTGCACACTTAACACATGCAAGCCCACACACATCATTGGTGTACAAATTGATTTATACGTTCACTTCAAACCCAGAAATATGTGTGGTTAATTGGCTCCCTACAGTGAAAAATGGACCATACTATTCCCCCCCCCCCAGCCCCCAGTGAAAACAGCTGATGCATTTTGGGAATAAAAACATTGATATTCAAATCAGCATTCTGACAGGACACAGTGTAGAGAAGTCATCGCGATTATTTTGGGAAAAATTGCACAAATAGTAAGATTTGGATCGTGATCTGAATCACAATTTTTGGGCTTCCTTGCAAAGCATTAAAGACACTCAGTCGTGGCGAGTGGTTTGTGCGGCACGGAGACGAACGCAACACGCTGCCTCCCCCATTCTGTATCAAATGTAGTGACCCCCGAATGAGAATAGCGCTGGTTTAATGTGTCAGCGAAAATACGATAGGCTACAAGAGAGCTCCCTGTGCTTATCTCCTAACCCAAAATGGCTGTCCCAGCGAGCCACGAGAGCTTCCGAATGGACGCACACTCTCAGTGCGCATGCGCATGAAGAGAGGCCGAAAAAGCCACGCGTCTTCTGGCCTCTCTCCTCCAATCACCGCAGCTCGCGGTGACAATATTTGTGTATGATGCGTACACACACACGCACACACACACACACACACACACACACACGCCGCAGCGTCTTCTGGCCTCTCTCCTCCAATCACCGCAGCTCGCGGTGACAATGTTTGTGTATGATGCGTACACACACACGCACACACACACACTTGTCTCAGTGGTAGCATTGCGCAATTGCATGCACAAACTTCGGTCGTTCGGAGTTTACGTACCATTAGGGATGGCGATCGGCTGCCTTTAACACAACAAGTTAGAGATATTTGGATGGCGATCCAAATCTCACTCTATAATTGCCATGTTCACCCCCCCCCCCCCCTATATCTACTTGTGATCATCACCAAGGAGTTCTTGTCTTGACTTTTAGGGTGTTCAGACGCAAAAATGTTTATACTAAAATAGTATAGCTATACTATGAATTTATATGTCTGAACACTGACTAATGAAATGACGTATAACAAAACAACGTATTAGCGAAACAAGGGTCAGAGCATCGTTTCAAACTAGAACTTGATAATGAATCAACATTCCATCATGTCCATATGTGACTGAACGCACACGTTGTATGGCAACCATAGAACGGTATAACTGGGCGGGGCTTAATGTGAGCGAGGAGGAAAGATGACCCTATTCCTCTCACTAGTACCATAAGTGGCGACGTCATGACCAGAACAACATGCACAGTGAGAAACTGCGCATCTATACAACGTTTTCCAGAACTGTCAAGATTAGCGTCTGAATGGTCTGTCAGCTATACAATGATTCTTAATACGCCGTTTCTTTGTGAAGTTTTGGTATAAACTGGCTTGCGTCTGAACAAGGGGATAAAGCAGAAGGCATTTCTACAGTGCCAGGAGGAATTCACTGCAGACAGCACACTATCCATCTACTTTGCACTACAGGTGTACTGCAGGGTTTCAGGGTCCCCGTAGCAGCCCATCACTCTCCATGCCAAGTTTTGCAGACACAATTTTTTTGGGGGGAGACCAGGCTGGAGCAAAGTGAACTTTTTACCTCGTGTAATAAGCAAAAGGTCTCTCTGGATGGCAGATGTATGAGGTGTGATTATTCCCTGATCTGTAAACGTTTTTTTCCAAACTTAGGCAGCCAACTTGCAGCGGAGAAAAAAAAAAAAGGTTCTTACTATACATGTATAAACCCATATTCAAGGAAACTGTTCTTGCTGAAACCTTGTATTACAAGACTGTATGAATTGTTTATGCCACACACAGTATTTCGAAAGTGGTGCAGTTCACAATCAAGAACCACATCTTTGGAAAAAGGAAAGAAAGATTTTCCCTCTTCGAGAGAAAAAAAGATCAATTTCCCCACCTTGGAAAAGCATGTAAATGCTCCTTGCATGTGTGTTACAGGAGGTAATATTTCACTAGTTGTTAATTTTGTGAACATTGGCGACTTTGAAAATGTGCAAAGATAAAACACCAGGAAATATACCACATATACAGTATGTTCCTCTGACACTCCCACATGTCACAATTACATTAAAAATCACTTAACAGTTACTGATAACTGAGTCGGGGGGGGGGGGGGGGGGAGGGGTAATGCCCTTTTGCTCATTAACTGAGAGTGTTCTGTGGCAAAGTATGTTATTTGAACTACAGTATAAGAGGAAGAAAAAGAGGTCACTTTGCAAGATAAGCAAACAATGTTTAAAATCTGTCTTCAAAATTCAGATTCATTTCATAATTCCTTTTGGCTGCCACTTGAAAGAGAGAGAGAACATACTTGCAACAAAAACATTTCAACTAACAAAACTTTCTACAGCAAGGTAAGTAGTTTTTATAAATGACTAAGAGGTCACTGTTCGCACTCAATGTTTAAAAAAGCTGTCTTCATTTCATTTCATCTCACTTCATTTTATTTTCTAGCACCCACTTAAGAGAAAGACAGACAGATATTATATCTGCAACAATAGCAATTACAATAACAAAGCAGTCTTCAGCAGAACAAGTTATTTCAACTATGTCACTATGACAAAGAAAAACAGTGTCCAAGATAAGTATTCAATGTTTGAAAAGGATTGTCTTCATTCCCCCCCCCCACCAATTTATTTCATATCTTTCTTATAAAAACCATGAGTAGGAGATAAACCATTACAACTGCGACAAGAGAATTTGTTCTGATGAAACTAGTCCCTGCAATAAAAACAATTCCCACCAACCTTAAGATACTGACCCCATCTTCTTTGTAGTTCCACAGATACATGGTATCTGTACTTACACCCATATTCTAAGTAGTTTTATATGTGAGTGCTACATAGACATCGGGGAACAAATAAGGGCAGTGGCACGAAGGCAGAATCCATGACTAACGGTTCAACTCAAATCATGACCACTTTTTGTCAAATGAAAACATGCGACAAATCATGTTTTTTTGTGTGTTCATTGTTTTGTGCAAAGCTACATAACACAAGGTAAACACAAAGCAATCTACGCTATGAACAATCTGAATATTAAAGGCATTATTTATCACTTGCAGATGAAATAAAATCCCAGCTTTAGTGCTTCAAAATAGTTCTAAAATTTGAGTTGGGGATAAAAACAACCAATGTAAAAAATGTTAATCTGTATAATTTATGTTAAGTATTCTTAAATATACAAAATGTGCACAATAGTTATTTTAAAACTGTTTCTAGAATAAACAGTCTACAGCACCCAATTATGGTTTATTGAGAAAAAACAGACATATTTCTTTGTCTTTTAGGCTTTATTGTGAAATTCTTATGGTAGGAAAAACATCAATTTGATTCTCAGAAACTTTGAAAAAAATACAAATTTGTTGTTCCTCACTCACAACAATCTCATAACATGGATTTGAATACAACACGACTGAACAATGCAAAGCAGCTCTGATTTTCTTTGGCCTCTGAAAACTTGGTATGAAAGTGACTTCACTCAGCTCAAACCACATACGCACAGAGGCAGTACGTGCCAGTTTGTTATCATTTAAAGCTTAGCAACAACTTTGTAGCAAATTTGATTACTTTTTTTTTTAGCACAGAATTCCAAACGTGACATTAGAATACTTCAAGTAACTTAAGCTTTAAATTGACTCATGCGTTCTTTGTTTTGAATTAAAAGGATTACTAGCACAGATGTTCCTAGTTGACGGGATGCTTCAAGTAACCACTGTCAGAAAGTATGATGACATATTATCAGCTTTTTTTTGGGGGGGGGGGAGGAATAGGGTTAGGGGACAGGCGAGGAAAGGATGTAAGGTTACTTTTTATCCAGTATCTTCGGTGTACACATCACTTGCCAAGAACTCCCTGAATGGTCCAATCACGGTTTAACGTAAGAATGACATCATGTTGGCAATTAATGTGCAATGAACTCACCGGCATGACACAGCCGGCTACAGACTAACATCTGTGTCACGGTCATCATATTAAATGCAGCATTTTTTCAATTGTCTAAGGGATACGCTTTTCTCTTTTTCGTGCACTATTTGTCATTCTCCCGACAATATCTTCCAGACATTGCATCTCCCCCCCCCTTCTCCCTCCATCCTCAAAAATAGACCTAGAGATTAATCCACGTCCGTAAAATTAAGGGCTGATTGGAAATGACACGATCCATCAGAATCCATCAGTGTCATGACAGCAGCCCGTGGCTCGTTAACGGGATGTGACAGGATCCTGACAGCTCCACAACTATTACCACAACACTTAGGAGCATGACTAAGAAGTGATATTTGAGGGGGGCCATCGCGAACCTCTCGCTATCTAGGGAACAAGCAACACACAGCTTTTCCCCCCTTTTCAATCAATCCTTCCTCTTGTTGTTTTCTATGTTCTTCATTACTTTCTCCGTCTCTCATCCTTTAGTCTTAGTTTGGGAACTTGCACGCATTATACAGAGATCAGAAACTTTTCAGGCACAGTTCTGTTGTTTGTTGTTTGTTTGCTATTTATCATGAATTTGTGTTTTCAAACCTGTCCAGAGGCCAACAGAAGGAAGCCAGTGCAGGATACAAGCTGGCACGACTGTGCAGGCCTCCCTTCTTTCTGTGTTAATGACCACTTGACAGAAAAACACTGATGATACTATTCTAATTCTATATCAGCCCTCTTCTGTCCAATGCCTCTTCGGTGTTGACAGCTGCTGTACTAGAAAAGGGACTTATCTCGAGCACGGCTGGTTTTGTGCAGGAAAAGAGAACATCGGCATCTGATGTCATCTTAGCTTGATTTAGGGGATAATTCTATTAGGAGTCGGCACTATTTTGAGTTCCTTTCCATGCACTTCCCTCTAGATCTCACACACAACAAAAAATATGGTAAACAACTACTGTACAGAATGCAAATTCAAATAAGGAGAGAACAGCATGACAATCATGTCTAGTGTGGTATAACTTCAGTTTGAACACTTTTGCATCACAGATTCATTTTCAACTGTTTCAGTTGTTCTCGGTTCATTTTAAGCTTGTTAAGTTCATCAAATGGAAAAAAAAAATATTTCAAATCACCCTTGTAGCCTGTCATTTTTTTTCAAACAATTACTAATCAAAAGATAAAGAAGAGAGCTTGCAGAAGTGTCAGATACATGATATGGAATTGCTACCATTGAATTAGACAGTGATATATAAGAAAGTTGAGAATAAAAAATGAATTAAAATTTGGCTTTCCAACAATCAGTATCAAATATTAGATAGTTACGTTTTTTACTTTGTATACAAAATTTTAAATCATTCATTTCTTGTGAACAAGGTCATAGACTCCTACACTGGCTCACCCCCCCCCCCAACAAAAACAAACAAACTAGATCTAAAACAAAGAGAAACTAGATAAAAGTTGTAATGCCTTGCAAATGATATGAGGCGCACTGTCGTACTTTCAAGTTTTCCGTGAAACCCAAGGTCAACAGCATTTGCCAGCTCTTGCTTTACTTATTCAAAGAAAATTTACTTCAAAGTGAAACTACTGAAGAATGTATTAACAAATTGAATTCAATGCAGAAATCAGTGAAATTGACTTAAAGATAATAAAAAGTTTTGGTACCTCAAAAGTTTCCTTGCCTTAGTTTGTGTTTCAGGTTAAAGTACCTTTCATATAACTAACACTGTGAGACTTACTCGCCCCAAAGTGCTCTCATGTCTTAGTAATCGTGCAATTAACTGCGACCAGCAGCCCCATACGCATAGCGACCAGCAGTCCCATACGCATAGCGTAATCGGGCTTCGCATTGTAGCATTCAGGATCATGACAGATTTAGTATCGCAGGATAAATGTCAACTTAAAATCCCAAAAATTCTTCAATTTGAAGACTTACCAATTAAGGTGAAGTATTGAAAACGGGCTTCGGGCAACGTTTGGTTCTGCCTATAGTCCCTTTCTGTTCGAATTGATGACTGAATGTGACTCGGTCGAGAGGATCTTGGGAGGGCTACCATACACTGAATACTACAGCCAGTGCATACGAACACATCACATGCGCACAAATTTCAAATCCATCAACGGATAAGATGTTTGTCTTTGCCTTGAGAGTTTTCTGGTTAAAACTATGGGCAGAGGTGACTCCAAAATACTGTAAAACGCTGAATGTTCACGTGCATTTTAATTTCGCGAATTTCGCAAGCGCCAAGATTCGCGAGCGCCAAGATTCGAGAAATTAAAATGCACGCAAAAGTTCTTGTCTACACTATATATGCATTGAACGCCAGTGGCAATTCGCGAAAATTTCATGCCACGAAAAAGGCCATTGGCTCCAATTCGCAAAAATTTACTGCCGCAAATATAACATGTTTTACAGTAGTACTATTCACTGTGGGCCACGCCCCCAAAGTGAATAGTACTTTTGGAGACACCATGGTCCATGGAGTGTCAAACAGGCCAACATTCTGAAATAGTTAAAAATACCTATAATCACATGAAGCTCTTTCAACCAGTCACCAGAGGATTCATTTGCTATCCAAAATATAACGGTCATTATACATTGTCCTTTGAGAGGATTAAGGTCATAATTGTTATCCTTTTTGCAAATATCACAAAATTTTGCATGGTTGAAGAATGTCTCATAAATTGTGTATGGAATCTTACTGCAGGCCTAATACAAATCACAGTTTTGTTTGCTTTTTTTTTTTAAAGAGATGAAAAACTAAGCAAACGTTACTCAATAATACACTCCCCTTTTGTACTGAGAATAACAGTTGGATTTTTTTTTTTTTTTCGGGGGGGGGGGGGGGGTCCAAATAAATTCAATAGGAAAACTACTGTAACCAAATGTTACTCCAAAATATGCTTCCCTTTTGTTCTTAGACAACAGTTGCATTTTTTAAAATTTTTTTTGGAGGGGGGGGGGGGTCCAATTGAATTCAATAGGAAAAATAACCGAATGTTACTCAAGAATATGCTTCCATTTTGTTCTGAGAATAACAGCTGGATTTTTTTTTTTTTTTTTGGGGGGGGGGGGAGGGAGTCCAAATAAATTCACTGGAAATCTACAGTATCGCTTCCCCATCAATCACAAAGAAGTTTCCAGCTTTATCATTCTCAGGGAAGGTCTGGACTACCTACCTGTACAATATACAAGCTTATGAAATGAATTAGGGCCACGCCCCCAAAGTGAATAGTATTTTTGGAGACACCATGGTCCATGGAGTGTCAAACAGGCCAACATTCTGAAATAGTTAAAAATACCTATAATCACATGAAGCTCTTTCAACCAATCACTAAAGGATTCATTTTTCTATCCAAAATATAACAGTCATTATGCATTGTCCTTTGAGAGGATTAAGGTCATAATTGTTATCCTTTTTGCAAATATCACAAACTTTTGCATGGTTGAAGACTGTCTCATAAATTGTGTATGGAATCTTACTGCAGGCCTAATACAAATCACAGTTTTGTTTGCTCTTTTTTTTAAAGAGATGAAAAACTAAGCAAATGTCACTCAATAATACACTCCCCTTTTGTACTGAGAAGAACATTTGGATTTTTTTTTTGAGGGGGGGGGGGGGGGTCCAAATAAATTCAATAGGAAAACTAACCATATGTTACTCCAGAATATACTCCCCTTTTGTTCTGAGAACAACAGTTGGATTTTTTTTTTTTTTTTTTGGGGGGGGGGGTCCAAATGAATTCAATAGGAAAACTGACCGAATGTTACTCAAGAATATGCTTTCCTTTTGTTCTGAGAATAACAGCTGGATTTTTTATTAATTAATTATTATTTTTTTTTTTTTGGGGGGGGGGGGGTCCAAATAAATTCACTGGAAATCTACAGTATCGCTTCCCCATCAATCACAAAGAAGTTTCCAGTTTTATCATTCCCAGGGAAGGTGCGGATTACCTACCTGTACAATATACCAGCTTATGAAATGAATTACTTTTCAGGGTTGCAAAAAGGGCATATGAACTTTAAAGAGACATATACACGTAAAAGTAGAGTAGAGGCACTGCATTAGCAACATTTTAGTTACTAGACCAAGAAGACTGATATATGACTAATTTATCAAAGAAGTCCATTAGATAATAGTGTGAGAGATGATTTTTAATACCAAGTTTGAATAGTCATATCATTGATATTGGCCAATTTTACTTGGTTTCAAACTAATTTGTAGCTTATGTTTCATGTAATAGAAACCTCTCCTTGAGGGTACATTCTGCTTTAATTAGATCTCTCACAGTAAATAGTGGAGGCATTCTTCATCAGCGCACAATGTCCAATCCAATCATTCAAGCTTGTATTGGCTTTTGGCAACCCAACCCCTTTCCCTCACGACCTTCATTAGGTGTTCGGTCTATGCGCCCGTGATGAGAAAATGGAGCCTGCATGTCACAAACGACTCGCAAAACTGGCCCATACGACCTTACAGCAGAGCGCCAGAGTAATTAGGTCAGTCTCATCACGGCATCACTCCTTCATGGCAATTAAGGACTAATTAATATAATTAGACATTGAATTGACTTATACACATGGTGCACAAACTGCTATAGACATGTACAACAACAAAAACTTGTATGTATTTGCACTATTTCTACAAACTTTTTGGTTTTTTTTTTTAAAGATGCACTAGACAGAAGCTGTCAGACTGGACAAAATGCAGTGCAGACGTACAGACAAATAAATTAAAGTAATTCTTGAAATCAGCATAAAAGTGAAGATTCTTAATTAATGTCATGGTTCACTAATTAAGTTTTGCTTCAGAAACTAAATCATTCATTTGAAACCTAAACTTGAAAGTAAGGGCATCTTATAAAAGAAGTGCAAATATGTCAGAATTTTTCCATGGCATACAGACAAACAAAAAAAATAACAAAACAAAAAAACTGTTGAATACGATAGGGGACATCTAAACGTTACTGCTTCTTGGTTTACCAATAATAGGACATGAAGGTCCAAACCAGCCCATTTCACAGACCATTACATGATCACAAATCTTACAATTACTAACTTTTTGCCAACTAGCTACTTCAAAAATGAACATCATTCTGAAGTAATAACTACGACCCCATCATCAATTTCAAGGCTAGACTCTCTTCCCATGGGATTGCCTTTGATAGAAAATAAGCACGTTTTCACCTCTACTTGATTTAACTCAACTGACAACTAATCTTTGACTGACAATTAGTAAGCCCTTTCTACGTAGCAGGAATCAAGTCTTCATCTCAATTATCTCATTATGTATGTTTTTGTATCTTTTTCAAAATATTTTTCTAGAATGCCACAATTTGTTTAGACAAAGACTCCTATCCCGCATTTTGACAATGGAGGGAGGGGGAGGGTGAAACGGGAGTAAGATACCATCAAGAACTTGGCAACAACAAAAAAATGCAGATGGTATGAATGTCGGCACACTCCTCTGCACTGCTGAGGATAATTGACCGCGGCCGTTCGGCTTGGATCGGCGGAAGGGAGCTGTCACAGCGATGTTCTCTTGTTAAGCGACTGAGAAGGTTGGTAATTGAAGAGCATGGCGGTTCGTGTCAATGTTAGCGGGCAGGGTGTGAGGATCGATGTACTTCTCCCACACGGCAGATCCCTTCCTAAACCTCATTAATGCCCAGTTCTGCTGTCCCCTTATCTAATCACCCCCCCCCCCTCCAGTATTATATGTATATTGTGTATATTATAGACAATATATTCCACCATAAAGTCATAGCTTGCAAATTTATTAACATTTCAAATTTCATTTGTCTCTCTACAGATACACAATAAATGCTTTGCAACGAGAAGAATTTGGCGGATTCCCCCTTAAACTTGGCTGCAATCTAAATTCAACAAGCCAGTTTCAAGGTCTTGTAAAACTATGTGAGAGTCCCAACGTGACGACTACTGCCATACAATAGGGATTAGCGAGAATCAAAAGATCAATTTTCAGTAATAGATAGCTTCAGGAAAGGAAATTGGCACCAAATGGCCACAAACAGCATATTAGTGGATGTCAACATTGGCACAGAAGGCAAACCATGGATTAGCTGGAGTAAAGACTACAAAGGGGGACATTGACAGACAGCATAATTTTCACTGCAAACGTATAAGTAGCTATTAAATCTGAATCTTTATTCAATCATGCAGATGTCTTGATTATAAAAGAAAAAAAGAAATACAGATTTAGGGGCCTGAGGCAAATAGTTCCTATCATAAGCCTACACGTGTTTCAGTTAAATTCTTGCAGGAAAACACAATCTTGAATAAAATAAATTCTTCATCATTGTCTCTATACAAGCGCTGTTGGTGATGGGAGTAACACTCAAAAACTTTCATAGAAGTGATATAATGTGATATAACAAAGAAAGTCAGAAATTGGTTAACAATATGTAAGCACAGAAATCTTTCTATTTTGCTTTATTCTAAAGAAAAATAATCACGAAGAAGAATGTTGAAAAAGTGAGTAAACTTACATGACTAGGCCCAACATATGAAATAATTTGAATTAACACTATTAATGTAAGAAAAAAATGAAAATCATAGATCATTTCATAAAATTTTGAAGAAATTTATTTCAGCAAATTTCATTGAATTGGGATCATTTACAATGTTGCAATTGTGCACTAAAACTTCGAAATTCTATACTGATCCTGCTTCATTAAATGAAATAAAACTTATCTAAAGTGGGTAAAAAAGTGACTGTCATACAAAAATTCTAAAATTATGAAAGGATGACAAAAAAAAAAAAAAAAAGAAGTCACGCAGAGCACCACAGAGATGGGGGCACAATTCTTCAGCAGTATCGGCCTGATCACACCTTATTTGCCGGATGAGCTCAGAAATCAAATCAGCATTTTCGTGATGAGCGTTCCATCCTGATGCTTCTGACGTCTGTCCCATGAAGAGTTCAAAGCTTACAAAAAGATGGTGCTGTCATCACATCAACAAACTGGACTGTGATCTTTCCAGAATATGACCACAACTCTTAATAACCCTTTCTCCTTAAAATAAAAAAAGAAAAGAAAAGAAAATACACTGAGGGATAACTAATAACCTAGATACAAAGGTCATGCGGTATCCGATGACACAAGCTCGGCTTCAAATGGAGGTTAGCATTGGGCGATTTGGGCACTCCAGATTTCCTGTAGCATCCTATGCCTTTGGACTCAATTCAGAAAGTCTGCGTTAAATATGAACCATTTTATTTATTTACATGTTTTATTTGCATTTCTGGCCAGTCACTGCTTGAAGCATTTTTTGTTGTTGCTTTTCTTCTTCTTCTTCTTCTTCTTTTGGCCCCCTTCCTCCCCTCCGTCTCGCTCTTTTTTCAGATCCCAGTTGAAAAGTGCAACAGACTGCCAGAATCTGCTAGGTTCACATTAAACAAGATCATGACAACTTCTCACGGGGTCATTGGGGTGACTGAATTTGACAAGAACATCCTAGAATTTCAGGGCAACACTTCTGATGCTCATGGGCCACCCCATGACATTCCACTCTCACATCGCCTCCAGCAACTTCTGTCAATGTAAGTGTAACATATTTTGCCATGAAGGACCCATCTCCCCTGCCCCCCCCCCCCCCTCCCTAAGTCACTGACTTTAACCTCTTCGACTGTGTATTGAGATACAGGAACAACCATCAACACAAGTGTAGGTTGACACATCGTAATTCTGGTTACATGAAATAAAAATTGGCTGAAATTTGTTCTGACCAAATATCTACATTTTTGTAGATTGCATGGTATACCCTATCCCCCCCCCCCCCTCAAAAAAAAGAAGAATATTTTCAAAACCATGATGTGCAACTAGCCGTATTTTCTCATATATAAGAAAAAAGTTGGACATAGGCCCTAAATGTAGGCCTATACACACTGAACTTATGGTCCCAAACTTATTCACTCGTCAAAATTCTATTCGCTCGCATACCATATAGGGCCTATTATTCACTCATTATAACTATCCTTTTTAATGTAAGATTGTGACTCTGACGACTTCACAGATAATGCCTTGCTCTTGTTTCAATAATGCTGAACAAAAACAAGGAATGTTTTTATTTTTCATCGACCCACCACAGAGTGCTCAAAAAATCCTATGCAAAACTTCACTGATGCCAACTTCAGGTGGAATTTCATTGCAAAACCCCCGGTGAAAGAGTGCTAATACCTTTCGAGAGTTCCTCAACAAAAACTGATTTCGAAAGTACGCAGGTGTCAGTTGCACTGACCTTGTAACACGGACACACTCCCGATACTCTGTCCCACACTTGAATAATTGCAGCTACTCACATCAATTTTTTTCCCACTCTTTTTCTTTCTATCTAAAAGGAGCTAACTTTCCCTCTCTTTCTCTCTCTCTCTTTATATGTCTCTTCTAGGTTGCTACAAGCTGATGTAATCCACAGGCGAGCCTGCACTTTCTGCAAATGGCCCTAGAGGGCAGGGTATGCAATTAAGCGCCACACACTGGTGGAGTAACAAGAACATTATAATTGCGATGGGAACATGAAGCCACATGGTGGCAGGCCAAATAGCATTACATTTGATGAATTGCTCTTCGTGTATTGATCTGAGGAGGGCCAAAGTATTATTGGCAGACAGGGTGGGATGATTTATTTTGGTAGGAGTGTAATAACCACAAATAAATGCCACATATACAAGCCACCCTGTCAAGTTAGATTTTCCTCATTTATCAATACTTCCATTAATAATCTGGAAACTATTTCATTCTGTGCATATGGAGATGATTCTGCCTTTTATAAAATTGAAATACAGATTTGAGCAAGTGCAAAGAAAGTTTGCAAATTCCCTCCATCCAACCCCTTTTTCCAAATTCCTCCTATGACAGTGACATCTGACGTACAATTTCGCCAGCGTGCTGTTGGGCCACAAAGTACTGTGCATTTCTTTCTGTCTTTCCATATATTAGGAATTTTGCACCTAACAGAGACAATGTGTTTATGTGTGCATAAATACACTCAGCAAAAAAAAAAGTAAATGCTTTTTCGAGGTCATATTTTTCATAGAAGATTTTTATGAAAATCAATGTATTATATACCATATCAAAGGTAATTTAATTGGCTATTAAGCTCATAGGTTCATAAAAAAAGAAAACTTTATGCATGAGTGAGCACATTCGTTTTTGTCTTCCAAGGCACAAAATGTAAAATTGCAAAAATTGTTATGTTCTCTTTCATTTGAAAATGCCCTTCACGATAACATTGACAACAAAAGACCAGTTTAACACAATGAGAGACATGAATGAAATAGGAAAAATAAGTTTTTGTTCTCTTTATCTCTTTATTACCTCTCAGAAAATCAAAGTGGGAAACTAAAGGGGAAAATAAGAATTTTCTGTCAAGTCAAATTTCAAATGACATAGGGAATAAAAAGCATAAAGATGGTTAAATGAGCAGAATTTCTTTATTCATTTCTTTTAAACTAGTGATTTAAAATCCATGTGTGACAATTTCAAGAACCAAACATTATTTACAATTTCCTAATTTGAAAAAAAAAGCTCAAATTTATACCATTTTTGTTAATTATTACTTCTTCTCTTATTTCATTCGAATTTAGATTTGACATAAAGTGCTTTATTTTCCTCCATTATTTTTAGCCTTCATTGGTCTTTTAGGCTTTAAAGATATCATAGATATCAAAGGTTTGTTTTTGCAACTTAGTTCATGTTTCTTTTTGTGTGAAAATTGTTGTTTGTTCTTATTGTTCTATGGAAGAGCAAATACGCATGAATGACAGCTTGTTCAGTTTTGCAATTTTTACTTTTGTGCCCTGGATGACAAAAACAATGGAATTCACTCATGCGTTAAGTTTCCCTTTTTGTTGACCTACCAGGTTGATAGCCAATCAAATTACCTTCAATATGGTATATAATATATTAGCTTTCAGCCAAATATTCTATGAGAAATCTAAACTTGAAAAAGCGTTTACTTTCTTTTTTTGCTGAATGTATATGCATAAAATAATGCCTGTTTGTTTTCATTTTGCATTGTGTTAGAAAGAAATGTTGGACATTTGAATTAATCATTTATCTGTTTTAACTGTTGGATTCAAATTATGCTGTGCTCAAGTAGTTAGTTCACTTGACTTTGTATTACATTTATACATGAAAAAGAAACTCAGAAATCAAATCAAATCAATGTCATTTTTTACATTTATCACAAATTTGCAAAGTAGGCCTACATCATTTTCAACAATTCTACATATTCGGTTAGTGGTCAGATTGGGTTGCAGTTTCATTTCAAAAGTGTTTTCACTCTAAATACATATATATTTATCTGCATGTCTGCATTCGATACATCAAGGCCATGTTTTCAGCCAGCTCTTGTCTGGTTTAGATCTTGTATGAATGGAATTCCTACACTCAAAGACAAATTGAAAATTTTTGACCTTGAATTTGATGCATTTTTGGTCACTATACCTACTGCTGCAATGAAGAGCTCACACTCACTCCCTTCATGGATTTGTACTTCTCTTGTTTTTGCTGTGGTTTATCTTTTCTTCTTTTTTTTTCATAGCGGATGTCTGATGAAACAGAAGTGGGCAAGGGTATAATCCAGTTTTCTGTTTTCTTTTTCTTTTTTTTTTATGATATCCAATACATTTTGGAAGGAAGTAAAAGTTGAACGAAAGTACATATATATGTTGCACATATATCTTTTTTTGTTTTCAAAGAAACAATTCTTGGGTATTGAAAAAGCAAAATGGTAGGCTTGTAGGGGGAATGAGTTGAGAGAAATTTAAAGTAACTATTTACCATTTGTAGATGAAAAAAAACAGCTTTAGTGCTTCAAAGTAGTTCTAAAATGTGAGTTAGGGATAGAAACAACTAATGTAAGAATGTTAATCAGTATAATCAATGTTAAGTATATACTACAAAATGTGAACAATAGTTTTATTAAAATCATCTATACAACAAAAAATAAAAGCACCATGTGTTGACTGTCTGCCCTTTTTGCCAGGGTGTGTGAAAGTGCATTGTATAAACATGAAGTGTTTGAGCTGAAGGCACAAACAAATAAATGCCATTTTCAAAGCTTTTTTTTTCTTTTTTTAAAGTAAGGTCAACATCAAATAGAGGAAAATGAAATCTTTACAATGATACTGCACTCATTATATTACACAAAATATTTGTGTGAAGATATCATCAAAACTATCACATACATTTTAATCCTTTACTTTGCTTTTCAACAGATTCAATTCAAAATATTGTATCTCAAGTTGATAAAAACGGTTATATCGCTTTTTGCATTTAAACTCTTCACACGTCCCAGGGGCTGTAGCAGCCACAGCCACATTTTATTCATTACAAAATTTATAGGTCTCACACTACTGCCTAGGGCAGTCCCCTAACCATTGATTCCACGTGTGAACAGAAAGAGGAGGATGCTCCAGCAAATTGTGAACAAACTTCCACTGAACTTCACACATTTTTTTCCCCCATAAGATGTGCATAACACATTCCAACCTCCCACACATTCAAAATTTAACATGCAAAATCACTTCTCTGCATGTGCACGTATACATTTTGTATTGTGCCATTCATTATATCACATGCATCAAAATCAAATTAAGTCTTCACTTTCTATTTGCAATCATGTCAAATGGGTTGTGTCATCACAGCTCCCTTCATTTAGTTTCTCTGAATGCATTCCTATCTGGAAATGAAATAGAAACTTTATTGATTGATAGGAAAACGGCCAAGAGCATATGTACATTGTATCTCTGTGAATAACTCTTGTGGGAAATTCATGAGCACAACATATAATTTCATATAAATGTGACCAGGATGATTGCATTCCTACCCTCACGTGCAGAAACACATGGCGATCAGTTCCTAGAAAAACAAAAACAAAAACAAAATTATTTATAACTTTTGACCAGTCACTATGAGTACTATGAACACATCTGTGACTCTCCTTTTTTTGTTCTTTTTCTTCTTCTCCTTCTTCTTTTGGGAAGGGGGGAGGCTGTAAGGCCCATATCCATCTTCAATGATGTCTATTTTGACTACGCCATGCCACTGACCACTACCCTGACATTTGACTACACTCTAAAGCAGCATGACTGTAAGGAGGAATGTGGGTCACGGTGGGGATAAGATTTCAGTTGTTTCTCCTTCAGATGGGACTTGATATTCTCTAAAACTGGGACACCCATTATTGACTTGAAGAATGACTGAATACAACCTCTGACATCAGTGAGTATTATATATCCAGGAACTTACTGCACTCAGATGGCTACTTGACTTTAGAATAACAGACATCTGGATATCAACAGTAATCCCTCCATTTTCCTTCATACTAAACCTTGAAAAGCAAAGTGTCAAAGAGACAAAGTCAATGTGAATGAATAGCAATACACCACAGCTGAAGAGTAGCTTAAAGAATAAAAGACAAGAAAAAACTGACTCAAACACCAATAATCATACATTGCATCAGAATATCTCTCGCTAACTTGATGACGGGTATAATTGCCTGAGCAATTCAGTATATTTCTGAAAATAAACTGCCACAGGCACCTAAGGCCTTACTCTAAATAACATCTAAATGGGTAGAATATAGGTGTTTTACTGCAATTTTTTTCCAGCTACAAAATAAAATCAACATGAACATCATGGCAAACATAGGCCTAACAATTCATTCACTTTACTTTTACTTGGGGCAGACACAGTACACATTGTCATGAGCTTAGTTTAGAGAAATTAGAGTTTCCATTAATATTGCACAGCCTGTAAAGCAGCCAAGTGTGGATAATCAATCACCATGCATTGAAATCAACAGCAAGAATAAATAATAAAAATGTGTAGATCTCCTTTGCATTAATCAAACATTTAGAAGCACAAAATTGTCAAGAGCATTAGCGGATAACAGCTCGTGAAAAAGTAGAAGCTGCCAAGATGCATTTCACACATGATCAGACATTATAACACACCACAGTACAATTCTGTCCTATTAGGCAAACCACATGAGCCTCCTACGCATGTATAGAGCATGAACATATCTCAGTCAGACATACCTGCTACAATGTGTATGTAAATTTCCTTCTTAAAATTATTTTAAATGTCATTCCCAAATTTTTCCTTCTTTTTTTTTTTCAATTCGCATTTGTATTCTCTTTCCTCTCTTTTGCAGCTCTAATGCATGTGTCTAACATGCTGCTCATACAAATGGTAACCCACATTTAAAGTGTAGACTTCTCTCAGTCTCAGCATTAATCACAAGGCCATGTGTTCAATATCAGACATTCTCCAACAAAATCATTTTATGAAGTGTTCATATTCATTACAATCAGTACAATTTCTCTAGTATGGCAAATAAAATGGGAGAAGTTTTAAGCTAACAGAACATGACAATCCAAGGTCTCATATTTTTATATGTTTCTGACATGTTGTTTCAGTCATCTTGTACAGCTCCTACATGTCAATATTTCCTGACACAGTCCTCATATTGTTTATTTGCACAAGGCGGCTTACTGCCATTAATACTTTGCTGTTATTGTAAGTCTTTATGAAACCTGCAATCTGATGTAATTTAACTGCAAATGTACACAGACACATGTAACTATGCAATCAAATATTTTATTTGTTTTGTTTTTAATCACAAGAAGATGATGCCAGCATAATTTTGTCATGACAAATATAGTGTAACTTAACAAGTCATGGGAATGTCATACATTAAATATCTTATTTTTACCTGGTATCTTATGAAATCATACATACATTCAAAAGCCAACGGCATAGATTCAACTAGAAAGATGATACTCTTTTAGAGAGTTACCTTCACAGTTTATATAACAACATTCTGGTACTAATTAAATGGTCAACTCCAGTTAATAAAGAAATGACATACAGACAAAATGTTGATAAAATACATAGCTGTACAAGTTTCTGAATAATCCTCTGATAAACAGAATTCAAGCAACTTTTCAAGATCTAAAATTTTTAGGAGTATCCACGGAAGTCTAAATACAAGTGTATGTTAGGATCAGCATATCATGCTCAAGTAGTGTATTTTTTTCTTGACAAACTTCATTTGCTTTATTCTTAGTTTTACTGCTAATGATGCATATTTTTCTGATTAAAATCTAAACAATTTGGTCTGCTAATCCTGTCACAAATATATCTTATTCATTAATGTAGAAAATAGAAAATGACAAAAGAACTCTTCTGTGCATACTGAGTTGTTTTTGAATGAATATTATGGATGTCTACAAGAAACATAAAATGTAAATAATGTTGTTATGTTGAGGTGTCATACTTTGAAGTTGGGTGATAAATCACAATAAATATTGTGGCAGATATAATTCATTTGACAAAATTTTCAGACACAATATCAATTTCTTTGTAAATGTCTCACAGGAAAATTGAAGGGTGAAGAAATCTGAAAAATACCTAGAAAACTACATGCATATCATTTATTTTGTTTCATGAGCATGTGATAAAAGAAACCATATAAAAGCCTGTGAGTTAGGGTTAGAGAAATAATATCCATTAGTAAAGACCTTAAAGGGGAAGGTCACGTTAATATACACATGAACTGAGAAAATTAATACCACCGTTAACATGCGACTTTTTGCAAACACACACACAAAAAAACGAAATTTTGTAGAATTCTCTTTATATTTTCCTCATATCATTCTATGCATCTACATCATACACTGTAGCAGTGTTCTCATCCAGCAGTGACAGCGCAGAAATGTTAAAAATTCATAACTTCTGAACCAATTGTCCGATTTTCCTCAAACTTTCACTAATGTGTTCTATGGATATCATTGCGTTAACTCAGTCCATAAGTATGTGTACATATGAAAGTGAACTTTCTAAAGGGGAACATTATTCCCTTTGGGGAAAGCTGCTTGAGTAAAGCACTTAGACAAAGGGACGGGTAGGCAAAATCTGAATAAGACTGTACAAGATATCACAAAGACAGCTAGAAAACAGATATTGTCTGTATTGTGGGGCACTGCTGATATTATTGCCCCGCGGTTTGAATGGCATTTGTGTCAGGAAAGAGTCACCTCTCGCACTTTAAAACCCACGGGTTTACACTGCATGTAGTACCGTATGTCCAAAAAAAAAATTACAACGGGACCCTCCGCAATGATATCTTTAAAAATAGTGAATCAATCCAAATACAAATTCAGGGTATGAAACTATAACTCATTGCCCACATCTTACAGAAAACCCCATTTGATTTGCTTCAGTGGTCAAAGAGAAATGAGGAATTTTGTAGAGGATGTCAAGAATCTCTTCCCTCCAAGTTCTGTCTATTGTATTCACACACAAACGCATCGAAGTGCTAAACTTGGAAGAATCAGACTCATGACATGCTTTACAACTTTTCACATTTCTCTGTGACCACTTAACCAAATTGAATGGGGTTTTCTGCAAAATAGAGCTAAGATGTTATATTTTAAGACCCTGAAGTAGCATTTAGACAGTTTAATGATTTTGGGTGTTACCAATGCAAAAATTTGATTGTAATTTCTTGGGGGACATACATGTACTGTACATACGTAAAAGCTATAACACAAGAGGGCAATTCGGTACTATGGGGCTGAAGACAACTGTTTGAAAGTGCCCAATTTCAACCAATCAGAATCAAGGATTCATCAAATGAGGTATAATGACTACTTGAATATCAATTTGTATAAATCTCATATGGTACTCCTGTATCCTCATAGCATTTAAGATCAGGTGATCGAGATATCACTTGCACAGTAGTCTTTGTTGTTTGATAAACAAAAAGACCAAGTCTGCCGCATGTTAACCCTTTAGCAACGGAAGATTCCATACGTAATGGCCCATGATTCCATGAAAGGTACCGCAATATTGCTCTCATTTTGACAATTTTCTAAATGATGTAAAATAGCTCACTGTATGTTGTTGCTGTTTTTTTGTCTATTGTAAGGTATGTTTATTTAAAAGCCTATTATGACTTTACCAAGAGAATGGTGTATCACGGAAATAATTTTGACATACTTTTGTCGACCTTTGACCTCTTTCAAATTACATAATTACATATTCCATATGAAAACAAAAACATTATAAAGCATAAAACTATTCAAAAATGGAATGGCGGTTTAGGGAGTAATAAGGCGGGCGGTTTCAGGTGGTTTCGGGTGGTTTCGGGTGGTTTCGGGTGTTCCCAGGCATTTAAGATTCTTATGGGTTAATGTCAAATTCAATATCAGGGAAATGTCTTTACCCATTACGCAGTATGTCCACAATACATATTGCTCCGTGTCATTGGAGATAATGTGAAATCAGTTGAGTAGCAGCAGTAATGATTATGAACAAGACACGCCATGCATTTTTCAATGACCGTGACTTTCCTCGTACCTGCTCAGTTCATGTCATCAATCAATTTTCTTGGATACATTGATCTCATAGTTTTCCTGCTTTTTAACTTGCTTGATTTTGATTCACGTCTCGTTCTCCTTTAATCTCCACATTCAGGTTCCATCATTCATGAGTATGTCAGCTCGTATGTAGTACTTTGAATGATGGCCACTTGAAGGTGCATGCATGAAATATGATCGTTGAAACTGTCCTGCATATTACATGAAGAAGTCTTTACACAGGAGTGATTCATTGCAAGCCAATTTTTTTTCCTATTCTTTCTTTTTCTTTTCTTTTCACTCTCTCTTTTTCACGATCACTCCCCACAGAGCTTCAAGCAGGAACAATGTAATCTCTGTAACACAACGAGGATTTCCTCAGCTTTTTCCCCAAAAGGATGTCAAATGCCATTAACAAAAAAAAAAAGAGAAAAAAAAAATGATCGCTGAAAATGCACACCAACATGTCATAATACATGTGAAACTGTACTTTAGAGTACAGAAGTAGGTAAAAATTCAACTCTGCTACAACTTCAGCATATTGTATACTAGAGAAAATTAGAAATATTTTTTTTCTATAATTCCAGGAAAACAGATAAATACTTCTAAGACAACTAGCAAAGTGGGGCACACCAGTTCCTCTTGATATCTTACCCATCATCACAGCAGAATCCAGGGATGACATTGTGGAATCGCACATGACGAGCAACAGGGGAGGGGAGGAGGCAGGACGGCAATGGAAGCAGGGTACAGTGAGACCCAATCCAGGAGTTCCTCCAGACTGGGACTACTAGACAATCTGACGGCAAAACCAATGTGAAGTCACATCAAACCGTTGATCTTGGCGGGCGTAGCACACTATCGGTGCACAGGAGCCGGCAGGACTGTCGCCCCTTGTTCAGCTCTCTCTTCTTACAGATGAAACAGCGATAAAGAACCTACAGTAATGGCGAAAATACAAAAAAAAAATACAAAATATTAAAGTACAAAGATGACTAAATACCACATTTTTGCTTTAATAAAATAGCGATACTGTATTTACATACATTTTTCTTTTTTAAAGAGGGCTACCATAGAAGAACCTTGCAGACTTATAAAATGATCAGCACTTCAAAACACAGAAGTAAGATGCAGTTTACACAGCATACATTCATTTGGGTTCTGCCACATAGGCTTCTACAGTGGAAGGTGCATAAAACAACAAAACAGGAATATCACTATCAAACAGACATGAAAATCATATCACACTCTTTGAACATGCCTAGCAAAATACAGAAGCATACACAGGCACACACACACAAATACACACGCACATACAATGTACATGTCATACAATGTGTATAGTCACATTTAAAAGTGTATACACCAACTAAAAATAAACATATAATGTTATACTTTTAGCATCCATATTTGTCTATTTAGCAGCCAATAAGGTAAAACCTAGTAGTGTTTGAGTTTGTTTGTTTGTTTTTGGAGTAGTTGTGGTTGATTTGTAGTGTATGCTACTTTATTGTTTGTACTTTGTTTTGATGTTCATTACATTTCTATCTGTACATAAATGTGAGCAGGGCCCCTTGGTTGAACAGTTAACCAACTGACAGGGCTACCCTGCTAATAAATAAATAAATAAATAAATAAAAAACCTATCAAATGAAAATGCAAACAAAACAAAAGAGAAATAAAACGTGATCCAAGGATCTGGTCAGGTGGCAGTGTACACTGTTTCCGCATCAAACACACTCCATGATTGGATGTGATGTTTGAAATTAAGTTTCTTGCAAACACACCCCCAGGTGAATCAATATGTGCTGGGCCTGATGCGAGTTGCATTGCATGTTGGAAGGGAGAAAAAAAAAAGGAAAAGTAAGAATGCACACAAACATAAACACATTAAAAAAGAATGGGAAAAAAGAAATGAAAGTTTCCATAAAAAGATGTCTGTGAACATGGTGTTCACCCGTGTATGCATTACACTCGATATGTGAGCAATAACTAATTGCAAAAACATGCCTGAATATGATATCTAAAGACATGAAATATACACCGGATCTAGTAGAGTGATTTCTGCTGAATGTCATAATCCATAGTTACCTGTAGCCCATTCGAACCCCCCCTCCCCCCCCCCCCCCCGAAGAAAAAGGCAATAAACTTTGCTTAGCAATCCATGAATTAAGTCATATTTCTCCTTCATAAAGCACTTCTTTCTCTATTCCTAAAATTGAAATCCATGTTGATTACACCAGGATTACATTGAAATCTGCTGCACTGAACTTTAAGATCATATATTTTTTTTCTCCTGATTGTGTTGAATAAATTCAATTCATAAATGGTTTAATTTTTTTGTTTCTGTTATATCATTATGAATATTTTGATTTTGCTTTTCTGTTTGCTTTACTCCGTACAAAATGTTGGATTAATGTAATTGCATGATCTCCTTAACATCACAGACTTACAGAAGAGCAGCCACTGGCTGAAGTGAGCATACCATGGAGAAATGAAATAAAATCAAACTCAAACTCAATACAACCCAACTCTGTAATTCTATGTTTTTTTTCTATTACCAGTGATTCTCTCACTGCAATAGTTACCAGTATATTTCCATCTACAGTCCTAAGGGCTTTTTACACTTGCAAATTTTTGCTTAGTCCCATACCAACGGCAGGGCTAAGGGGGGGGGGGGGAGGGCCTTAGCCCCACCGTTGGTACTGGACTTTCCTTAGCCCACTTTCTGTTTACACTTGTTTTTGCCAAAGTGGGCTAGCCCCACCGATAATCCCGTACTAGCTAGCCCTGCAAAAAAGCAGGGTTAGAACCGCAATTGCGGTGCTAACCCCGCAATTGTGGTGCCAAGCAAGCGAGTGTAAACAGAACGAAGAAATAATCTGGGGCTAAGCGACGGAGATGAAGTCTGACCCCCACTGACCAATCAGAAACGAGGTCATCAAGTGCTGCCGTTGCATGCGTGTACTTGTACAGTGCAGTGTAATCATGAATATTTATGTGGTTTGGAAAGTACGGGACTAAGAGATACGAGTGTAAAAAGGTCAGTTTTCTCTTTAGCCCAGGACAAGAGCTTAGTACGGGATTTATTGGCGAGTGTAAAAAGCTGAAAAAATTGGTACGGGATTAACGATAGTCCTGGGTCAGAGAAAGTACGGGGTTAAGAAACACAAGTGTAAAAAGGGCTCTATTGTCAGCTGAGAACCAGAAGGGCGCTATCGCATTGTAAGATTTGAGTGTAAATTAAAAAGTAAACAATTAATTGTCAAGAAACAAAAAATGGATAGATTTATAAGCATTGCTCCTAATATATGGTAAAATAGCGCCCTTGTGGTTTTAACTTTTAACATTCTACTGAATATGAAAATAATTCAAAATTGATACTATAATGCAGAAATCAAACTCTACAACATGATACCAATAACTGGGTGCCCCCCCCCCCAAAAAAAAAAAAAAAAATTGCAATAAAGCCCTTCTCATTCTCAAGAGACGATATATGTTATTGTCTACTATAAAGTATGAAATGAATACTGCACATTTATACTTGGAGAAAGACATACATACAGTGTATGTTGCATTGAGATATTCTTCCACCACACTCTATCTGGATGGCTCCTCCTAAAATAGTGCACACAAAAAAAAAAAACTCTGAAAGTGAGAACTGGCAAACCAAAGAGAAAACAGAAATGTTACAAATGTAATCTACTATACCAGGTTGATTCAGCACTATGTAGTTATTAGACTTAAAATATCTTTTTACATCTTTTTACTTCTTAAAGCATCATACCTTGTTAAACACAGTGATCCTTTAGATCATTATATTATCAAGGCTAATTTCATGAAAAGTTGGGAGGGTTTTGCAGAAGCAAATTACATCTGGCAATATGTTTATGGAATTTACTCTACATTTCATATTTTCATCCTCATGTAACAAAAGTCAGCCACTCTGTCACATTGGCACATCCACAAGCAGCTATAATTGTCAAGTTGGATACACAATATTTCCCTCAAACTACACCCTTTTCTTCCCGTGGCTCCGTCTATTGTAGCAACAATCGCACGATCTTTCCCCTAAAGTGAGTCTCTCATCACCAAAACATTCCAGCAGCTAGACAAGCAATGAAACATGGCAATGGCATTGTTACGTTGGTAAATGGAGCAGTTATTGCATCAGAAGAGCTCGACAGTCGAGTGAGCTCACGAACCAGGCCCGTCTCCATTTCGCGACATGAAACATGCATGCCATATTTGTTGCTGTATCAAATGCACCGGCGCGCCTCGTTTTTGTTTTCCTCTCTAATCTCGTGTTTTCAACCAGCCCGCCCGAGCTGGGGGAACACACGGCACAACTAGCATACCAGCAATTTGCTGCAGCTCAAGTGCACGTCTGGTTCAATGCCAAGCTGTGTAATTCCAGCCGGCAACCAGAGACGGGAGCCCTATAATTCGGTCATGGTCAAATGTCAAGCCACAGCCACCGTGTTGGTTACACCATGTGCTACGACGAGCCTGGGTCTCACGTCAAACGCTCGCCACAGAACAAGCCCATGGGTGAGAAGCCCAGAGAGGTGCTTCAATCCCAAACCACCGCAAACCCTATCTCTGAAAAAACTCTGAAACATCATCTGTGGTGATAACAAACTGTTGGCACACTTTTGAGTGTACAGCCACAATTACAAGGTATGACAGTTCAAAAAGTCATCATGGAGGTCAGCTCAGAGAATATAGGTTTTGAAAAATTATTTTCATATAATGCCTTGTACACATGTATTATAAAACATATGATGAATATACATACACATGAATACAACCTGTATCATCTTCAACACCAAAACCTTATATATATGACAAAGAATATTCAGACACATAATTACACACAATGACCAAACAGCTGAAAGTCATGTTCACATTCCAGCAAAAAATCCACAAAGAATAATTAAGTCATCAATGTGACTGTTCTACAACGTAGGTCTGGGTCAGGCCCTGGCTAAGCATGTGGCTGAGCCACATTGGGGAGTCATTTTGCCACACCCCAACCAAGAACAAACCTTTTGTTTTTTTAATGGCATTGTGGCTATGAATGCATATCTGAGTGCAGTTTAGACTCACCTGCAACCTCATAATTCAAAAGTTCAATGTATAAAATGTGAAAGAATGATCTTTATTACTTTGAGAAGACAGTGATACTTCAGACTTCAGGTTGACAGCTCTACAAAGCATACTTTTAAGGTAATATTTTCTTGCACACATGTAATATACAGAATATGTTGCTGAAGCATGAGACTTGCAATTTTCTAAATGAAAAAAAAAAAAACTGAATAAGGCTGTTTCAGCTTCCCATATGTCTTCATGTGTGGCTGATGTTATGTTTTTCCACACATTGTCACCCAAGCAATTACAGCAGTCTGTCAGTCACGGCATATCTTCACGCTTTTGCAAAACATCCGTGGCAACAGAATCCACGGCAACAGCTCAGTAAGGCTCGCCACAAAGTATGAGCGCAGTCTATTAATTTCTCACGTTCTTCCCAAGTATGAATGTATCTTAAAAGCATGGGTAGATACTTTTTCAACTAGTGTCTAGCTTTGGAATGTGCCACACAGAAGAAAACATGCAGAGTCTGAGTACACAAATTTGCAAAAAAAATCTGCATGACAACGTGAGTTGTGGGAATGTATCCTCCATCAAGAATACAGTCCAAATTTTCTACATGATTAATTTCAACAAATTCTAAATAGCACAAACTAAAATTTGCAAGACTTGCTGAAAAGAATGCCCAAAATGACCACAATAGATATCTATACCCAAGTCAACTCCAAAGGGACTAGAAAAAACCTTCCACTTACTTGAATTTTGACTTAAACAACAGAATTTTCATGTTCATTCCAATCCATCTACGTAGAATTTTCCTTCAACTTGGCTAATATGTGGACTTGTGCAAGTTTGACTTTTAGACCCGTTACGTATACAAAAACACCAACTCAATGTCTTTTTAGTTTTTTGAAATAAAAACAAGTACACTTGTACATAAGAAGTTAAAGTGAAAACATGGTTTTGATAAGGGTTTGAGAACCTTTCTTGCACCACTTCATATATGCTTGCATTATATCAAAAGCGTCTACCAAAAAACTTACCTGGCTGACACGATTTGCTGGGATGATGAATTGTTTTGGAGTATTTTGAGATCAAAAGTGCAGAATAATAAAAGTTGGTATACCGACTTTTGTTCCAGAAGGATCCAGGCTAACTCGGTCTCAGGAACTACTCGGCCCTAGTTCAGACAATTTACACGCAGTTGGTGATCACCATATTTTATACATAGGCGCAAATTTATTTTGTATGCACACCAAAGAGGTTCTTTGATGCGCGCATTGCATCAACTCAGCCCATAACTGCGACCAGCCAGAACGCGAAGCACTCCCATAGTACAACACTGTACAATCCAGAGGGACAACTCGGCCCCCCCGCCGAGTTGTCCCCGAGTCTGAGTGAGCCTGACCCCAATTGGGTAAGTTCTGAGACTGCGACTGCGGCGAACCTTTTTGGTTAATATTTCGCATTTTCTTCATTTTGATGAAATAAATATCTTGTTATTACAGCGTTATTCCACACATTTCTTAGGCATAGGCCTACATGTACATTTTGGAGTGAAATTTGACAGTTCTGCAGGCGTGCGATAACTATGTTTTACCTTTAAGTGTTAAACTACAAAAGCCACATTTTTTTACCTAACAGGAGAGCAAATTCTAATGATTTAAATAACTCTTTAAAATGTTTCAACTGATCTATGACAGTTAGTCAACACTGATTACATTCGAAACAAATTTTAATTTGGGCGAGTTCTCCTTTAACAACAGTGCATCAGTGTCAACTGCTGAGCAAGTTGTTCAATGAATTACTTTATAAGAAACAAACCAAACTTTCAGTAGAAAAAGATTCATTCATGACTAATAGCCCCTTTCTCCTATCCACACTGCAACAGCATGCGCACACACAGACACACACACAAACACACACACACACACACACAAACACCATGAAATCTTGAACTGAAGTTCCAAAACAAACAGGAGAAGGCAGGCAGCCATAATCGCGAGAGTTCCGAAGAAGAAGAAGGAGAGGGGGAAACGGAGACAGTAGCTATGACTAATGACTGCAGACAGGTGTTACGGCTAGACGATTACCAGATGGACAGACAGTCTGACTGGGGCTCTTCAAATCGGCTCCCAATCAGCATGACATGGATTTGGTTGGCAAACAAAAACACTGTGCACATCCCAGGGTAAAAAAAAAAAGGACATCCCCTCTGAGCGCCATGCTTCAAAAAGGGCGATTACACTCGTTTTCAAGTTTGCTCTGATTTAAAAAAAAAAAAAATGAAGTCAAACAAACAAAACAAGAGTTTCCTTATCATGCTATATAAAGCAAGAGATCTTAAGAAATTATGTACAAAAGTCTCCTCCGTGTTATCACAGGAACATCTTGGTAATCAATGATTTTTAATAGCTCATGGATACCCAGCAGCAAACTTAAAGCAAAACAAAAACAACACAAACAGCAAACAAACAAACAAACAAACAAAATCATCACTGATAGTGATTACAATTGTAAGATAGTTATGAGGCAAATGTTGTAATTTCTCCTTGGAGAATATCTTTCAAGAGAGAAAATGGAGCACATACAAGTATTTGTGTGCGAGTTAAAGGGAGAATTGCAATCTGAAGATATCTACAGTGTACCTTCAAGTCATTTTATTTGCATAAGTCATTTTATATGCATAAGTCATTTGTTTGAAAACATACAAAACCTTAGAATACAATAGCTTTTCTAATATTAGCCAGATTTTAATGAAGTTTTACCAATTACAATATCTTTATGACAACAGAAAACTTCAATATGGAGTTTATAGGAATAACTCTTGCTTGATTCACTCCACAAACTTACATGTTGAAGACAGTCTATGCTCATAAAGTGGAATGAAGTTCTGAAGAACGCATTACATTGTAAACTGAGAAAGAGTTTCATTTTTGTGATTAGTTCTTCTTTTTCATTCCTTCCTTCCTTTCTGTGCTTCCACTCATGGCCACATAAGATAATACGAAAGGAAATGTAGTCGTATTTCATACAAATGTCACGACTCTGCAGTACAATAAATGTCATTGGTACTGGTGTTTTCTTGATGAGCTCCAATCAAGTTAGAACGTACTTTTTATGTTATGAACTGAAGCTTCTTGCACTGTGTATATTGGGAGCCATTAGCTTTAATGTCATACTATGAATTTTTATGTGCGGTATATTTCTGCACAATGAGCATACTTGTGTGTGTACTTTTTACCAGTATGAGGACTCCTTTTTAAAGGTCATACAAGAATGACAAGCATTGGTCCCTATGCATAGTCTTTGACAACAAATGTTTAAATAGACTAATATCTTTCTATATCTTTCACTACCTTCTTCAGAAAAACTGTAAAATTTCTATGTCTATATTTTAAACATGATACTACAGGTACCAACAGCACAGTGGTTTCAATACTGGTGTTGAGAAAACTAAACTGAGTGAGAAAATTACAAGAATTAAGCAACTTTGTCTTATCAATGCAATCAAACTTAAGAAACACTGAGTCAATTTCTTTATTTTAAAAAAAAGGACACTGTATATTCTTTTTAAAAAAATTTCCATCCTGTGAAAAGTGTCCGCTAAAAGCTAAGGGAAATCCGGCTTGAGATATGATACACATACATTCCTTTCTTCTTTTCTTTTTCTTTTGTCTTTACATGTTGCTTGTCTGTCAAAAGTAGCCAAATATTCAAAATTGCCATAGTGTATGATAGAATGCGAGCCTGTTTGAGATTATACAAAGTGTTCATTTTTAGTCTCTAAAACTATCCTCATAAAGCAGGGAATAAATCAGCCTGAAGTCTATCTTTCCCTGGTACATTTACCTCAAATACCAACCAACTCAATGGCAGAATTTTACTCGGGGTTTAACATGATTTCCCTTTTTTTTTTTGGTAGAGCCAGCTATCAAGATACGGCCATGCAGAGCATTAGATTTCACATCTCCCATTCCGGCACTTTCTTGTTGCGCATGCACATGAATTCCTAAGTGGATCCCCCTTTGGCAGTCTGCTGCAATCCTGCAAAACTTGGGCTTAGTCAAATTGGGGTGCAGTAGCTCTGGGATTTAATCAAACATGCTCAGGCACTTGTTAAAGGATGAACATGGCTTTACATGATTACATAGACTTTGCCTGATTGCATGTATATGTGTGGGCATCTGTACTGGTATGTGTTTGTGTGTGTGTGTGTCATGAGTGAGTATCCTCTATCACATATTCATAAATCAGTTAAAAGATGACTTTCACCTTTTTCGCCTGATTTTTTTTTTCTTTTATAATTTTAATTTCACCATGTCCTCCGTAATAGCCATGTACTATGCCATTGTTACACAACCAAAACATATCACAATAGTAGTCAACAACAAATATACTGGGTCCCTGAAGTAATAGCATCAAACAACATTGTTGATGTTGTCCCCTCCCCCCCCCCCCCCCCCCCATATGTTCTAGCAGTGAACATTGCCAATTTACTGCTGCATAGACACGCTAAAGCATCTTTCTCCGGATATGGTACAGACAATAATAGCTCTTCACTTCTTTTCACATTGTATTCTTTAATCCTTTGTGTGTTTGAGTGCTGATTGGCACCAAAAAAAAAAAAGTAATTATGTACACACTGTCCAAATCCCCTGGCACAGAACGGTATATAAATAGCTAATCGCCTACAATATGTAGCAATGTGCACAGCATGAAATCACACCAACATGCGGAGTATACACACAACAGCAGCTCTGTCATTTGCTATCTCATGTTGGCTAAATGCTCACATGCCAGATTTCAAGTCGAACACTGTTAACACTGTCGAGCGATCATGAGCAATACTACCCCAGTCAAATTTCATTTGTAGCAGACAATGTCGCAGCAGGAACTTTATAGAATATCTGCTTAGTTCTAACTTGCACCAATAAAACAAACTAACAAACAAAAACTTGACGGGAAAAACCTAGACACGTTCCATGCAGCATAATGTTAACTAAAATACTGTGTATGTTAAGATTTTAAGTTTATGCTCATTTGCCTTCCCACTGCTATCATATCACATCCATCATCGGATAAGTGAAGAGGCTCCACACTGTTTCACCAGAAGGCCAGGGAAAATTAAAAAAAACACTTGATTTTGGCTTCCATGCATTTTTTTTTTTTTTTGCTTCTCACAAAAAAAACAAATATTCTTGCATTTCACTCTTCCTGGGATGGGTAAACAACCTTTGGGAGACTACATTGGCATATTAAAACTGCATTCATAGTAGAAGTTAACAGATGAAAATCTGATGAGAAGGGCTGAATCCATCCACAACTTTACTGTAAAGGTTTGTCCAAATACCAGGGCATTCAGACGCAACATATTTATACTAGAACGGTATAGCTATACCAAAACGGTATAGCTATACAATGAATTTATACGTCTGAACACTGACTAATGAAACGACGTATAATCAAACGACGTATAGCGAAATGACGGTCAGAGCATCGTTTCGAACTAGAACTCGATAACGAATCAGCATTCCATATGCGTCTGAACGTATGGTGACCATAGAACGGTATAACTGGGCGGGGCTTAATTCTTGAAGGCTGTGCTTCTTAAAGCAAATTGATCCGACTGTCTAAGAAACAACTACTGTCAGGTTTGAATTGTCTTTGAACCAGCATTTATCTATTCATGGTCATAGCAGTCAAACCTCGAAATTTATAAATAGGAAATGCCCTTATGATGCCAGCATCACCTATACATGCTGCCTGAGTTTGGAAGACCTTGCAAGAAGAGGAACATAACTATTAATTGCTTAAGATTCTATGCAAGATATTCATACCAATTAAAGAGGATGTTATGTTTTGCAGTTGTTCAAAACAAGTTGGTTTTTTTTTACTGCCTCTCCATTTATGAAATTTATGTTTGTATTTGTATGATATAGAAACTCTACACCATGGTGAAGTTGACTTCAGTATAAAAACGGAGTCAAGAAGTCGCCATCACCCTAAAAAAAAATTAATTAATTAATTAAACTTGGACAATACTTTAAAAAGTTATGAAACTTCAAATTTCAGTTTCATTATTCATCATACCATGCTAACAGTCACATGTCTGCACATATAAGACTTACATGAGGTGATGTTGTGATCTCACAACTCTCCCACTGGTATGCACACAAAATGTTACAAAAAGAAATTTTTGTCAAGAATTCAGCAACAACAGGAATTTCACTTATAAAAATCATCAAGGCAAAATGTGAAGGAGTTACACTTTTTTCTCTCATAATTGCAGCAAAAGGCAAAGATTTCGTGTGCAAGTAGATGGGATACCTCTGAGGCAATAGAGGGATGGCATAGTTTTGGTTACGATAAGAATTCAGGTTTTAACTTTTTGCGCGATTACTAGAAACCACTTATGTAAAATGTTAAAGAACATACAATTCTAAGAGGAATTCAAAGTTTATTTGATGAAAGTCAGTTTTACAATGGCTGAGGTACCCAAAAACAAAGTGGTCCTATTAAATAAAAGGTGGGTCCCACCTTTTATTAGGAACACTTTGTTTGTAGATATCTCAGCATTTTCAAAACCGATTTTAATCAAATAAATTTTGAATTCCTCTTAGAGCTGTACGCTCTTTAATATTTCATATAAGTGCTTTATAATCATCTCACAAAAAGTTAAAATCTGAATCCCTATCTAAACCAAAACTATATCATCCTAACAACATTTGCACCTCATCTAATCTGCACACCACGGTATCTGAATGTCATGGTGACTAATATCATTATTTTGCAATAAAATGTAACATTTTACACATTTAAAAAAACATTCCAATATTTTGTCTGATTCTAATGATGCATGCATTAAATCTATGATGGTTGTCTGATCTTAGCCTATGACTGTACATGAAATAAGATGAAATACAAAAGAAATGTATTTATCAAACAACATCATTAACAAACATAATACAATTCACTCATACAGAAAAAAAAAATCAAAAGTTAAAGAACATTATGATTGGTATATGACTATCAAAGTCAACAAGAACTGAAAGTGCAGTTTCACTTCGACATTCTCCATGAATGAAATAGTGCTGGTACAAGCAGGCATCATATCACATTATCTGTCCTTTGGCCCCCTGCACAAAGTGTGTAAAGTATATTGCACATAGTAAAGCTGCATGCAGTAATGTGTGCATGTGCATGTACCGTGGTACATGTACATACAACAGTAAGACAGACCCGTGGGTGTAATGTGAATGTTTGTCGGGAGATGCCAGCGTTGACATACAATCAGCAAACGGCGCGTAGTCAGATGATGAGCAATGCGCATGACATCAACATACAATGTACAATACTCGAGCTAGCCCCGAGGACAGCTCTATAATTTGGACAACACGCACATTTTTTTTTTTTCGTTTCTTTTTTTTTGCGGGAAAGAACGTTAAAGATTCTTTCCCCATGCACATATCAGCCTGTCTCCACTTGTGTCTTTTCTCCCCCTTCATACCTCCCTGCAATCTCTGGCACTCTTGTGTGTGTCTATGGGGCTGGGAAACATGCATTGTCTGGTCACAGATCCTAAATACCATCTTGCTCATGATATGATGATGATTTGGGTGTTGTTGTTTTTTTCTTCATGAACATCACTGGCATTCCTAACAACCCCCCTCCCCCCCATGAAATGTCTAGCCATGATATATCACGCCAATTTGTGCACAAAATATTAAAACAAACTAATATGCTGATGAGCTTCTTGAGTTCTCATCAACTGCATATTTCACAAATCATAAATCGTCTCTGTGGGTGCTTACTGTCACTTTCCACTTCTGCAAAACATGTTCACGAAATGCACCATTAATCATCGTTTTACCTAAACGAACAAACAGTTTATCTTTTTCATTTTTTCCCCCAAAAACAAACAACAGACTCCTCTTTCAAATGTAACAATGAACTTTACATATTATCAGAAAAGGTCTTGACGACACATGGTTTTTAGTCTGTGAAAATAACATACTATTTGCTCTAGCATACCTTGGCACAGTACATTGTCATTTTAGTGCTGGAAATCATTTCCCTGGTATTGCATGGCAATTTACAATTTGCTGTGAATGAACTTTTATGCAAATTTCTTCTGTGTAGTTATAGACGGACTTGTACCAAATTTAACCCATCAAGCTGTGCTTGATAGGTTTCATCCTTACAAGTTGTGCTTTTCCTCCACTTTGGTTCTTATGACTATTTCGCATTACCATTTGTTGCAAAAGTATACATTATTAGGGTATATGTTTCAATTACTTTTGTATATCACAAAAAAAAGACAAATGTCATTGTGTAGTAATAACCATTGTAACTCAGTTATGTTTGTTTCTTTGCTTTTGTGAATTCAAAGTGGAAATAAATTCACATGGAATCAAATCAATCAAATCTCAAGCCCTGGGAGACTTTGCTATAGAACCATGTTCTCATCATTGCATTGGCACCTCTGAATTTTACTGTGTATCTTATATAAAGGAGAAAGTTTACATGGAACTGATCTGAATGAAATCAGAAAGAAACAAAAAAAATTGACAATATGAGAGTGAAACAGGAATCTTGCTCATCTAAAAGGTGATGGCAAATCAAGAATCATTTTTAAATCTGGCAATTACAGGCTTTTGAAAATTATGCAACTCAACTATCAATGAAATACGAACTACAAGCTCAATTGAAAGGGAACTTCAAATTCAACCTTATGATACACGATAATGAATGATAAAAACTGCAACAAAAAGATACAGGACCAAACTGCAGAAATGGCATTTCTGGGACGTAAGGGGTCAACATAACTGTCCATACTCAAAATGCTTATCAATTTTAGACGTAATAATGCCATGAAATATGCCCCCCCGCTCTCTCTTATATACTGTATAAAAGTGTATATGTAAATATATAAAACTTTATACATCTGTGGTACCTGATTTGTTGTGCACATTGTACATAACTGCTGTTGGAATGACTTCTAAATGGCATTTGAAGCTTATAACAACCTGACAAGCTTATCTCTGCATTCCCTTCTAGTCTTTCAATCCTTGCAACCCCTTTAAACGCCCCCTGAATTATAGATCTTTCCTTGAAAATCAAATGATAGATGTCATTCACCTACAGTATATGTACATTGTACATTAGTACTTTGTTGAGCTAATAACTATCTATAGTATCTCTTGCTCTAGTTTATGGCCTGAGAGACAAGTTTAGAAAATCCCACTACATGCGTCATATTTCAAGGCTGCACATTTATCTCTCTGAACAGGATAGGGAAGATGTACTACAACACAAAAATACAGGCAGCGACACCAAAAGTTTTTCTTTCCTCAAAGACTACAACTAGTGCACACACTCACGTGGATGTGTAATGATGACAATGAATATGTAATGAAGACAATATTCATACAACCTTGTCCTATACACTCAGATTCACATTATTGGTTTCTCGCAATAATTAAAGCTGGTGTACTTTTAAGGGAACTTTACCCAAATAATTATATACATATAAAAATTTTAAACAATAGAGAGAATTCCACATATTTTCATTGCTCTCAGGTAATGAAAGCGCTTTCGAATTACCACCTACAGAAAAGCAGGGGGGATAATATAACCCTTAGAGGGTTCATATAGTTTTAGTTGAGACTTAATTTTAGGTTTCTAAAACTTTTTGGTGAGATAATGAGAAACCTCTAATATGAAATATGAAAGAGCTTGTAATTCCATGAGGAATTCAACGTTTATTTGATGAAAATTGGTTTTGAAATGGCTGAGATATCCAAAACAGAGCGATTCTAATAAAGCGTGGGACCCACCTTTTATTACGATCGTTTTGTTTCACTTTGTTTTTGGATGTTTCAGTCATTCCAAACCCGATTTTCATCAAATAAACTTTGAATTCCTCTTAAAATGGTATGCTCTGTGCTATTTCATAAGTGTTTTCTTGGTATCTCGCACAAAGTTAAAAGCCCAATTCTCATCTCCACAATGACCCCATTTACAGTGCGAGGCTCTGCCGAGTCTACCTTCATTTCAGTGTAAACGCGCAAAAGGCCAAATGCGAGGCCAAAGTTGGCCTCGCATTTGGCCTCGCTCTGGAGGTGGTCTCGGCCGCGGCTCGGCCGCGGCCGAGCCCGGCCTTTTCTCAGTGTAAACGCAAACTGGGCCAAATGCACGGCCAATTTTAGTCTGGCTTCCAAACCCTCTGCCTGTATCTTTCGCTATTCAGGATATTAACCCTTTGAACCCCGCATTATTTGAGATGGTCGTGACCCTCACCCTGCATTATTTGCACATATTGAGCATATTTTGCTAAATGACTGAATACATTGGTAATATATACAAAAAATACAACAAAAACAAATAACCACAGGTCTGTGAAGTGTGGTTATGATTACTCCAATTTTATTTGAGCTGCAATAATAGCTCAGTATGACAACAATGATTATAATCATAATGTTAATCAACATTAGTAATGTTAGCTATAAAAACAATAACCTCACTCCCTGACTGTGCCACGCCCCCTTGACTTCGACGATAACCAACATGATCACCTCCAGCTCCCGCTCTAACGGCATCCCAGCTGCTATTTCCCCCGCTTATACCCGGCTAAGATTGTATATCACCTTGTGCAGCATCTAGCTCATTCGTTTCATCTACAAAATCACTGCTTTGACTATAATATGACTTGTCAATAGCTTCCTCATAATCACCAGATGATTCACCTAAGATTATCGCACGAGCCTCCTCTGCAGAATAGCATCTTTTTGCAATTTTTATAGCTCAAAACTTGCAAATCCAAACCGTAATCAACGAAAGTATAGACCGAAGAATCTCTCCGCATCGTTGTAATGAGATGGCGTCCTATTTAGGGGGTCACCTGACAGTTAAAACTCAAGTTATCAAAGTCACATGATTTCTGGCCGGTATACCGGCCTTTAGGGTATTTGCACGTTCTGCGCGCGGCCGGTTTTCCGGCCTTTCGGGTTCAAAGGGTTAACCCCCTCAACCTCGAAAACTAGTATAGTTTAAGGTGGTTTCGTCCTGCAAAAGATTTTTTCCTTCGGCAAAGGCCTTTGCCCATACGGCAACTTTGTCGCCACGGAATTCAGTTGGCAAAGGGTCTGAAAACCAGACAATACCAAATTGCGTTTGTTTACAAGCAGAGCGCCACTACCACAAAATATTGAAAGGTTTGAATCAAAAGCGCGGCCGAGCCCAGCAGTGTAAATGGACAAATTTGCGAGGCTCGGCCGCCCAATTGAGGCCGGGCTCGGCCGCGGTTCGGCCTTTTCTCAGTGTAAACGCAAACTGGACCAAATGCGCGGCCAATTTTAGTCTGGCTTCCAAACCCTCTGCCTGTATCTTTCGCTATTCAGGATATTAACCCCCTCAACCTCGAAAACTAGTATAGTTTAAGGTGGTTTCGTCCTGCAAAAGATTTTTTCCTTCGGCAAAGGCCTTTGCCCATACAGCGACTTTGTCGCCACGGAATTCAGTTGGCAAAGGGTCTGAAAACCAGACAATACCAAATTGCGTTTGTTTACAAGCAGAGCGCCACTATGACAAAATAATGAAAGGTTTGAATCAAAAGCGCGGCCGAGCCCAGCAGTGTCAATGGACAAATTTGCGAGGCTCGGCCACGCAATTGAGGCCGGGCCGTAAACGGGGTCCAAGTGTACCATCCCTTTAAAGGCATTATTTCCCATTTGCAAATGAAACAAAAACCCAGCTTTGGTGCTTAAAGATAGTTCTAAAATGTGAGTTAGGGATAGAAACAACCAAACTAATCAGTATAATCAATGTTAAATATTGTTAAATATACAAAATGTGAAAAATAGCATTGATACAATTGTTTCTAGAATAGACCGTCTACAATTATGTTTACTGAGAAAAATAGTGATGTCTCCTGTAATATAATTTAGGCTTTATCGAAAAAGTTTTATATGGTAGGATGTTTTGTGATACAACTGACCTACACATATGTAACAAATGTGATAACTTGAACTTTTTGTTTTTTACATCACTGCTCCCAATAGTGCAGTACCTTTACAGGCATAATTTACCATTTGCAGCTGAAACAAATCCATCACTAGTGCTTCCAAATAGTTCTAAAATGTGAGTTAGGTATAGAAATAACCAAATGTAAAAATTTGAACCAGTATAATCAATGTTAAGTATTGTTAAATATACAAAATGTGAACGATAGTTATAATAAAAAATGTTTCCAGACTAAACCGTCTACAGTTATGATTTCTTGTGAAAAATAGTGATATCTCCTTATATTTTTGGCTTTATTGCAAAAATTTTATATGGCAGGATGTTTTGTGATACAACTGACCTACACATATGCGTCAAACGTGATATCTTTAACATCTTTAAAATCACTGCTCCCAAAGGTAAACGGGACCTTTAATCTTTGTCGGCTTAAAGTCAGTGGAATGTGTGCTTTTCATAGAAAATAACTTTTTAATTTTGGAATCCTCTTTATATTTACCTATGTACATGTTAATACTAATTTAAAATGCATCTATTTGCATATCAACTACCACTGCAAAGTTGACTTTATTAGAAAAGGTCAATTTAAACAAAGTGGTATACTTGGAAGAGAAAAAAAAGGTTGTGGGTAAACTTATATGGGAGGACATCATAACCTCATCTACTTACTAATACAAGTAAGCCTATATCTCTTTAAAAATGCAAGCCCTGAGTATCCCATTACTGTACTTTTATTTCCACTTTTAAGATACACATGTACTTTTACCAACTGATTCTACTCTCAAAGCCCAAGTTGCACACATGGAATTCTGACAGGCTTTTTTAAAAAAAGATATTTGCTCATTGTTTGCTTAATAAATCCAATTCTTAATTAAAATGTAACTTTTATGGTGACATGCTCCAAAGTAATTTTTTGTGGCCATGACTATAATGTAAAGATTGCTTTAATATTGGATGATAGTTTTGTTTTGAACTACGTTTACAGATTAACAAGTCTTGTAAATGAGAACAAAGCTGAAAATGAATTCAAGAACATCATGACGAAACAACAACAGACTTGCAATACAGCCAAGTAAGCACGCGAGTAACAATGTTAGATAGAACAAGGTTATACAACACACATTGTTGTGGGAATGAGGAGGGGGATTTTATTGGTTTGTACTGCTTTGAATCGATATGTAGCCTACTAACAAAATACAATGTACTGTAAAATGAGGAATGTTCGCATGCATTTTAATTTCACGAATTTCGCGAGAGCGGAGATTCACAAAATTAAAATGCACGCTATAGATCTTGTCTACACTATATACATTGAATGTTACAGGCAACTCACAAAAATTTCATGCTGCGAATAAGGCAGTTGGCTCCCTTTTGCGAAAATTTCATGCCACGAAAATGTTGTGTTTTACAGTATCTATTTCATGCAATAATTATGAATGAAGTCTCATCTATTTATATCTCTGTATACATTTTGTATCTAGCATGGTAAAATGGGACAAAGGAAGTATTTCACGCAGTTGACCAACGATGTCCCGGGGTTGGGTGATTACAAATAATTATGGACTTGCTCAATGCTTTCATTGTGAGGCAAACATTTCTTACCTCATGAATCTTTGCAGTTAAAGGCATTATTTACCATTTGCAGATGAAACAAAAACCCAGCTTTAGTGCTTCAAACTAGTTCTAAAATGTTATTTAGAGATACAAACAACCACTGTAAAAATGCTAATCAGTATAATCAATGTTAAGTATTGTTAAATGTAAAATGTGAACAATAGTTTTAATAAAAACTGTGTCTAGAACAGTCTACAGTTATGGCTTATTAAATAAAAAAAAGCTTGACATCTCCTTATGATTTAGGCTTTATTGTAAATCTTTTATATGGCAGGATGTTTTGTGATACAACTGACCTACACATATGCATCAAATGTGATAATTCGAACATTTTTTAAATCACTGCTCCCAATGGTAAACAGTACCTTTAATATAATCATCTAATATGTCAATCCCAAGTGTTGGGTCCACATAATTCTATTAAAACAGGATGATCATAATCAATTCAGTTGACAACACATATCACATGACAAAAAGGCCACAAAGTATAATCATGTAGACATATATGTATATACTCTTACATTATTTGATTCATCCTGCATGAAATATGTGCCTTTAAAAGCATTGGAGGCATATTGTGGCTAAGGTGAAATCAATTCCAACTCCCTTCTTGCCCCGACGATCAATATGGTTCCAAGACACATGGAAGCCACTCATTTCTCAAATGCAGGACATCATCCCTGGTATCAAGTTGTTGTTGCTTTCTTTTCTTTTTTAACGCTTCACTGAATCATTTTGCTGCACCCAACGGTCAGCATTTATCATCAGTCAAATTCATATATCAGGATCTTTACTTCTTGTTGTTATTTTGTTATTGTTTTCTAGGTATTAGGATACTTGAATAATGCAGTAATTCCATAATACTGCATTAAGATAATTTTATTTTGTCTTAATCTATGTCATGTATGTGTCAGAAGTTTTTGACTAGAAATTTCGGGGTTTTTTTTTAATTTCATTGAGAATTAGTGTGTATTGCACATGTCAACCATGTCATTTTTTGTCACTGTGTTATGAAGCCCCTATGTATATGGATATTCTGCTAAATATTAGCTTACAATTTAATACTTGTTTGAATGATCATCAAAGTAAGGCATTGCCCTTACTGTAATTTACTAGGAGAAGGAGAACTTATCACAATAGAAATTCATGTTTAATGACTTGAGAGTGAAATAAAAGTAACAGATCTGAAATATAAACAGTGAGAAAAAAAAGTGAAGTCCTACAAACATTGAGAAATTGCAACTCAAATGCAGTGTATTGATAAGTCATCAATCATGATGTTACACTGGCAACTTGTTGACGTGGCTCAGGTCACATGACTGCCATATCCTGTCAGTAATCATTTCTCATTTGAGAAATGACATGAACTTTATTTTCTCAAAATACAAATTTTCTTCATGTCTACACATGTTGTCAAACACCTCACAAAAAAAAAAAGAATGATGGTGATTTTTCAAACATCAATTAATCAAATCATGCGACATGTTGCAGTTGGGGACAATTTTTAGTCTATTAAGGACAACAAATCACATACACATCAACAGATTAATCTCCCTAGAGGATATTTTGTCATTTTTTTTATAACTTTACATGCATTAATTGTGTAACACATTTCTGAAAGATAAAAGTTAGAACTGACAGGAAAAAAAAACAACTGAAACAGGCTGTATGAATATCATCCACTTGAAATGTTGTCAGTTACTGTGATCCCAAGTATGTGACTTACACATAAAAGCCACATTACACTTCTGCCGGAACACTTCTCCTGAACAATCTAACTAATAACAGTGTGCCCTTCCTCTTTTATTCAGTTACAAACAAATCTATTAGTTTCTTAAGTATGCGCGCCACTAAAAATAAGATGTGCACCATCGTTTCTCAATCATTTCCTCTCATATTTCAGTAATCAAATCATTTTTGCATTCTAAAAACCCATCCTGAATACTTTGCCACAGACTTTGCGGCGCGCCTTCTCATTAATGCCTCGCTGAGTCTTGCGCAGACTTCTTCTGTCTTGCCACAAGTTCTTTTGTGATTATGCAGGTGGTACTTCAGACATCTTTCAGCTTCCCTCAATGTATTCATGCCATTTACTTATAAATGCACTTTGAGGAAAGGATCCCCATCAAGTCAGTCTGTCTGTCTCTTCTCAATCTCTCTACCCCCCCCCCCCCAATCCCTGTTATAACTCTGTCCTCCACAGTTAGTTACGCATCAGTTTGGACTCATTTTCGTTTATGTGTCGGGGTCGCGGTGGCTGAATACCACACAATATAAATACATAGATGTATAAAAGTGTTCCCCTGGATTGACACGGTACAATATTTCACAGTGCGAAAACTTTCATAAGTTTTGTGCTCTACTGAACTAGTACAAAAATAAGAACATGCAAATATGTACTTGGATGAAATATCAAAAAAATAGCAAATGTTTTTTTGCTGTGAAATCACACATGAAGTTCACTAAAATTGACTGAACATGAAAATTAATCAAGCAAAAGCTTCTATATAGACAATGCCAGCATTCCACATCAGATTTTTAAAAAGAACTGTGAACTTTTGATGGAAAAAGTGATGAAGCTTAGGCAAACAAGTTTCTGATTTCAAGACAAAATTTGGCACACTCTCCCTGTCTTTCTGAAGTAAACTGGGTCACAAAACTGTTGGAATGTTTAGAACATCTGGGCCCCCGTTTCATAAAACTTGCTATCAATAACAAGTTATGATAATTGTTATAAGCTACCGAAATCCTCGCATCTGATTGGCTGAGAGCAAATTTGCCATAGAAATGTGGCAGTTGTTACCAATAACAAGCTTCATGAAACAGGACACAGTTGCCTCAAAGAGTTAGGTTCTGTGTTCTGTACAAATAAGAACACAGTGGAGGATGACTGATACATTAGCCTTTGTCCAAGGCTGATAGCAATTGCAAGAGAAGTAGAAGGCTGTCACACTGAACAGTTTCAAGCTACTAGCAACAGGCAAGCCAAAACAATAGGGTCTTAGGAGACCCATTCAAATTTCTTAACCTAAGCCTTTTATAGCTACAAGTGCTTTGTAACAAAATCACAGCCATTCAGAAGAGTCAATTCAAAAATTGCTGTGCATTATACACAACATTTTGTATATATACCTACAATACACGAACAGTTCAGACTGACCATCCATGAATGAATCTAGTGATTCCATTGATCAATGTGATTAACTTAAAGGACAAGTCCACCTTCATATACATAAGGATTGAGAGAATGCAGCAATATTAGTAGAACACATCAGTGAAAGTTTGAGGAAAATTGGACAATCTGTTCAAAAGTTACGAATATTTTAAGTATCTGCGCAGTCACTGCTGGAAGAGAAGACTACTAGTGTATGATGTCACATGTATACAACTATACAAGGAAAATAAAAAGAGAATTTCGCAAAACTTTACTTCTTGAATAAAGTGCACATTTCTTCAACTTGCTACTGACGTATGTTAAGGGTAATATTATTCCCCCTGCCTTCTGAAAGAGAGAAGTCAAGTGTTCTTTTGTTATGCGAGAAAAATGGAAATACAGTTGAACCTCTCGTATCCGGACAAGTCGGGACCGGGGCTCATCCGGATAAGGGATTTGGCCGGATACGGGAGACTCGATGCTTTATACATGTACATACATGCACATGTACTGATGTAGCCCATTGTAGTACCACATGTAGTGATGTGTATACTGCAACCTTTTCATTGTTACACTCAGTAACAGACCCCAAAATAGAGGTTCGTGTTTGCAAGAATGAAATCATTTTCTTTTATAAATTCTTGGGATGATTTACCTAAATAATTATTAAGAAATGTATCAAGGATATGTAATTCATGTGTGTTTGTGTAGGAGTTCTCAAGGAGTTGGGAATCCCCCTTTCCTCCTGTAATTATAAAAAAAAAAATCACGGCGAAATTGCGTCCGTATAATAGAGAGATCCGGATAAAGGGAGGCCGGATAAGAGAGGTTCAACTGTATGTTGAATTTTCTTTATACTTTCCTTATATCGTTGTACTCATGTGACATCACAAGCTATAGTAGTCTTTTCATCCAGCCGTGACTGAGCAGAAACTTCAAAAATTCATAACTTTTGAACGGATTGTCCGATATTGCTCAAACTCTCACTGATATGTTCTACTAACATTGCTGCATTCACTCAACCCACATGTCTATGAAGGTGAACTTGTCCTTTAATAACAACTCAATATGCGTGGTTCGCCTGTGCAAAAGAAAGTTAATGTCCTATAGGCAAAAGTCAGTGAAAGACCTAACAGACTTTTTTATGCAAGAAAATGCAAACAATTTGGAAATTGGTTTGTCATTTTGATTTTACACTCCAGTAGTAGTGACTAGCCTTCTAAATTCCAAATGAAGATCAAATGTGAGAAAATCCTAACATTAATGCTATAAATATAAGAGACCCATATATTCATTATTATTTCTTTAATGAATAAGCAAGACTCAAAAGGGTGATTTGAATTTTGACAAGCACTTAAGCAGTGCTTTGGAATTGTCTGCTCTTCTGCACTGAGTAAACCTATACATTCCAACATTCCCTATTTCATTACTACAAAAATTGGAAAACGTGATATTCATTGTAGACAAAACAATCTGGAGGTGTGATTTTTTAAAGCATTTTTTACCAACTTAAATCCATGAAAGGAAAACTATTCCCCAGCTGCAAAGTTGGTCAAGTTTATCTCATGGACAGCAGTTGATGCTGTCTATTCAAATCCAAAATCCAAATCAAACATATTTCTTCTGATTTTGTCGATTAAATTCAATTGAAAATTGGTTTAATTTTGCTTTTGTGTGATATATAATTCTATATAATTTGCTTTTGCTTTTTTTTTTTGCTTGCTATACTATGCATAAAATAATGTATTTTTGTAATTGTGGGATTTTTTAAAAACTACATTGACTCAAAGAAGAGAAGCCACTGGCTGAAGCGAGTGAACTGTGGTGAAACAGATAAACTCAACTTGTCTAGGCTGGTCTTAGCCTATGTTGATTCCTTTACTTTTTTAGATATTATTAAAGCCTATGTTTTCTACATATTCATGTGCCTTTATGCTGTGATGTACAATGTAACTGTGTTAAATTTGATCTGTGGAAATAAACTGAATTGAATTGATTTCATTTAAACATACTTAATAGCATCTTATACAATGACCAGGTCATCGGTAAACATCAACAATCTTGAAGGTCAACATCTCTTTTCAAATATTCATCTAGACTTTAGCTTTGCAGCTTTGCAGTACCGATACATATCATTCATCCACCTGTATACATCTAAGATTGAACATACAAATGTGTACACATAGTACAATGATACACACATAAATTACAATTCACACACACACACACACACACACACACACATACATACATGGCACACATCTCCCATCTAAAGAAGCACAAAACATACATCAAGCATACACATGCACACTCAGCTGGGCGGGGCCAGCAATTGCCTGGGACTCCAGACACATCAATCAGTCACACCAAGATGCAAACCCCCCAACAGCACCCCGTCCCAAGCGCCTGAAATCAAATTTTCCTCCAACAGACAGGGAGGCCTTGATGCAATTAGTGAAAACATGAACTTCTGACCTTGAACTCAGCACAGATTTCATCTCTTGGGAAGGAGGAGCTGAGAGGGGGAGCAGCAAGGGAAAGGGAGGGGGTAGGAGGGAGAGAAGGGGGAGGGGAGGACTTCACAAGTTCACTAGTTTCCAGGACAGAGACAGAAGACGCCTTCTGTGGCTTGAATTACATGGATTCACAGCACTCTGCCAGTGTGATGTTCCATCGACAACAAAACTACGACTGTGACACTAATGTAAGGATGTATGGAAGGTGAAACGTTTCAAAATACTAAGCCATTTTCAAAGTACATCACTACAAATTTGTTCCAAATTCATAATGCCTGGTAGCATGGCTTTGCCTTGAAGAAGCCTAATTGGGCAAAAATACTACCTCTCACACTCATCACTGATCAACACCATTACTAATTCAATGACACGAAGAGAAACATACGGGTGGTAAATCTATCACTATCACCTAATACATAGCAATGTTCCCTCAGAGCAAAAGTGGAAATAGCTTTCATGACGAGACAACATTGTCACATGCGATCAATATCTGCCAATGTTCCCACATGGTAGAACTAAAAATAGCCTTCATGGTGGTACAACATCCATGCAATCAGATACAAAATTGTTTGGGCATCTGCAGTCTCAGAAAAAACTAAGAGCAGATGCCACCACCAAGAATCAATCAATCACAAGGAGAAACGTTATTGGATGAACGGCAAGCTTACACACAAGCAATATGGTAACATTCAAATATAAGCATTGTCAAACGTGTCATTCCATGGTCATTTTAGATATAAAGTCTTCTTCACATGACCATGACATCAGTTGTATTGTACTCTTCAATTTTTGTTTTGAATGCAAAATGTTTCCTAAGTCACATTTCCACATGACATTTAAAATCAAGGTGTTTCTCAACAGTACAGACAGGAAATTTCTCTTCTTTTTCTTTTAAAGTTCAGAACATTTCTAGCACCATCTTTGATGTTCATTGAAGATAGTACAATGGCAGGTGATAAAATCCATTCGAGACAAAAGCGCTGAAATAACTGCAACAGAGCAGAGAAGCTCTGGGCAAATTTAGATGCTTGGCAGGAAAGTTTATGGTCACTTGATTGAGGTGAGCAGTCTTGCGTGCTTTCCTCTGGGAGCTATATGGGAATTGTCATGGTCATGTAAGCATAATACTGCTTGTGCAAGACTCCTTACAATGAATGTATTTATTTTCTTTCAACGATAAGTACCACATGATACATAAAATTCACTGAAAAAAATAGGACATTATTTCTTCCTAATTTCTACTGTAAGATGCACAAAGTGTTCCCACACAGCAAGAGGAAAATAAGTTAGATCCTAACCTTTAAAGATAATCAATTAAATCTCTTATCATTTGTCTTTTGAGCAATTTACCAACAGCAAGCATTCATAACACAATAGAAATCATAGTCACATGACCTTGACTGCTATGTAGATTTTAAAATGATATGATATCATCAATATCAAAACAAATTCACTGAAATTAGCCCAAAGCAAAAGAAAAAACAAAACACACACACACACACACACACACAAAAGAAACTTTGAAAAGAAATAAAGAGGAACCTTGGTGCTAGAAATTTGAAGACCAGATTCGTGATAGAGATGTTTGTGCCTCAGATGATCACAATCTACTAACATTTAACTTATGAAATTCAAATGTTCACTTACCCCTTGAACTTCAAATCACTGTCTTCTCTGAGAGTTCTTACTGCCATTTATATTTCATTTAATGATATATTTCTTTTCAACATACAATATGTACCCATGTTTCCATGCAAAGGTAAATTTGTGGTTAGTACTTTTGAGGTATGAACTCATGTTCACATGATAACAACTTGGCAATACTTTCAAGGTTTATTTTGAACGAAGGAAGGTCATCTAGGAGCAATAGTATTGCATACATATATGTATTTAGGCCAAATCAAATACCAAAGAAATCTATAATTATCGCAAAACTGAGAGTCTAAACTCCTTGGCCCTGGAACTGCCCACGTCCGCCCCTGTTGAAATCACAGAGTTGCCCTGGATGCGTTGCAATGTATGTGTGTGTGTGTGTGTGTGTGTGTGTTCACCTCTACAAAGACATGATGTAACATTTGTCTTAACCCTGGCACTACCGAGTGGCACTTATTGCTTATAAGTCAGTGAGAAGCTACTAGGTTCAAACTGCTAGCGACCTTTAGGTGTTGAAGGGTTAAGGCAGTGTTCTATAAAGGACATTGCAAGATGGCTTTCTTGGTCATGTGATTACAGTTTAAAGTCACTCATTCTACACTCCTTATTCACTCTGAACACACACTGACCAATGGCGAGATTTCTCCCGCGTTTGTGAATGTGTATCAACTCCACCTGACTAGCAAGTCACGGTAATTCATCACAGATGAATAGATATTATCTTGAGCAAAGTCAAAGAAATTTCACATCAATCTAGTGACATAAGTGACAATTCTGACATACAAGGTGTACACATGGGCTTTCGTGTCAGGTCACATAACGACATTAAATGGTAATTGACATTCCTGTTTGATGCCCTTGAAATTTTTATCAAACAGTTGCTACCATCTTACTGCATAAAGGAAACCAAAACCCAAAGATACATGTGGATTGAGTGAAAGCAGCAACATTAGTAGAGTACACCAGTGAAATTTTGAGGAAAATCGGACAATGGATGCAAAAGTTCTGAATTTTAAAAGTTTTGGTGTTGGAACCACTGGATAAGGAGACTACTTGAGTTTATGAGATCATGTGTAGACACCAATATAAAGAAAATATATAAGGAAATTCAACATGCGTTTACTTTCCTAATGTAATAAAAGAGCACTTGACTATAAACTGCTTTTAGAAAGCAGGGGGAATGATTACTACCCTTAACATTCTGTAAAGGTGGAAATTTTTGCGGTATTGAAATTTTCCTGCATTTCGCGCAACCAGACACTAGCGCGAAAGTAAAAGCATGCAAACATTTTAGCTTGCCATGTGTCCCAGTAGTTGATGTCTTGATTCCGCGGAAATAAAAACAAGTGAAACTCTTCTTACCCAGCTGAGTGCGAAAAATTAGTCGCACGAAAATATTCACTTTTACAGTATGTCAGTATCAAGTTGATGGAATGCGTAATTTTCATGAAAAATGAATTTTTGTGGAATTCTCTTTACATTTTCTTTATATTGTTGTCCACACATGACGTCATGAACTCTGGTAGTCTCATTATCCAGTCATTACAACATTAAAATTTCAAAAGTTAATAACTTTTGCATTGATTGTCTGATTTTCCTCAAACTTTCACTGATATGTTCTACTAATGTTGCTGCTTTCACTCAATCCACATTGCTCTTTGGGTTTTGGTTTCCTTTTAACTCCAAAAGAACTCATCTTTGAGGTAACATCATCTTCATTCAAGGCAGAGGCATTACAGTGCAATTCCAGACCATTCTCCTAAGTTGGCATTAAAAATCACAAAAATGCAGTGGTCGAGGTCCCATCAAAATTTGACAGAAATATACTACAAGATTTCTGGAATTCCAAATTTGTACATCTTGAGAAATAGTAATATTGGTCAAAACTTCATTTGCAAATTGGATAAGATAGCATCATTGCATCCAAAGTCATTCATTGACCTGTACACAAATCTTCAAATGCAAATAGCCCCCCCCCCCAAAAAAAAAAATAATAATAATAATTATTGTAATAGTTGCATTTACATAAAAGGACACAGGATATAAAACTTAACAGCATGGGGTTTTAAAGTTTAACATGTTATCTGAAACGACAGTATCAGTTGCAACACCATATTATGCAATTAGATGAGAGATGATGTCGTTAACTTGGGGTGGCATTTCACCTTAATTCACTTCACCTTAATTCACTTTAGGGTTGTCTGGTCACAAGGATGGATGCCTTGTCTGTAAACATGGTGTGTAATTTCATATCGTTTCATATTATTAAAACATCTATTTGTCATCATTTCCTGTATGATGACGCCTACGCAAAACATGCAAGTAGCTCCAGAGAGATGATTTCGAACAAAGGTCCCCACAACAATAACAACAGCAAAGCCCTGTGCTTCATGCACAGAAAAGTCTGAGAGAGGGAAAAGAAACTTTCACGTCCAATTGTGTTTTTATAAGTCAGCCCTGGATTGTCAGGAGGCACTACATTATGTCGGCAAGCACTTTATTCACGTTGCTTTAGGTGCATAGGACCCTATTTCCAAGCAGTGCATTTGATAACCATAAATCTACATATCACACACAGTGTAAGAGGAAAAGTAGTATTACAATTTTTTTTTAATGACTAATTAACAAATACCAGGTGCATCATTGCATAAGATGTACTCTTCTTTTTCTACTGAATGATCAGTTAAGGTACTTCCAGCAATATCAGGGGTTAGTTACTCAGTATGTCCATACAAAACGGAGAAACAACTACATTGTAAGTATAAAAATAGCATCAGTGAAAATAAAGGCAGTGCAAAATCAGACTGATATAAGAATATCTATAAAGGTACATGACTATGGTCTAGTCTGATGAACACACTGTAACATGGCATGGTGTTCAATAAGCACTCCAACTGGTATCTTGATCAAGGCTATGACATTATTTGGGTACACAGTAGCTTGCTTTGTTCATTAAATGTCCCAAATGTCATGCTTTCTCAAAAAGGCATCAAAAGTTCCAATCACGATTCAGCTCACGACGTATAAGGAATATTATACATACATAATCACATGTCCTCTGAGAGAGGGAAGTCATTTTATTCATGCATATTCACAAGCAGATTTTGGTAGAGAGAAATAGGGTACTCTACACAGCAACTTCATGACAATGCAACTGAAAAAAAAAAATAGTGTAATTTCCGAATACAATGAAATTTCAGCCTGTTGAAAAATGACGTCAAGACTTGCAGTATCTTATGCAAAATAACTTTCTGATTTTAAAATAATATCATCTTTCATATTTTATGTTTTCTTTCAGTTGTACAGGAGAGTAATTTTAGCAAAGCATATCATATAAATGCAGAAATTTTTGCAGTACATTAATTTTTGCGCATTTCAGGCTAATTTTGGCTAGTAGCGAATCCTAAAACCAGCAAAAACATCTCCACAAATATCAACGTTTACAGTATAACTTGGGCAGATGTCTACATGGGAAGTGCGTGTTATATAGCAAAATCCGCTCATCCTCAACGAGTTAGGATATCACTAGCGATTGCAATCACTGCATGTTAAAATTGTTTGAAGCCTTTCACTGAGACAAGTCTAGATAACAAAAAAAAAGCTCCCCTCCTGCTTCTTTTCCATATATATTCTTGTCCATACCCCAACCCCTTCCCCCCCACTCCACCCCCTTCCCCCACCCCCCCCCCCACCCCTCACTAGCAATTCATAGGGAATCTTTGTTACCGCCATCTAAAAGAGTGCGCCTTATGCTGAATCCATTGTCTACCTGCAATCCAGGTCGCACACAGTCACTTCATCTGTGAAAACACAGTTTCACCTAGCCTGGCTGGAAACACAATCCTAGTCAAACATGATCCCCTGACCTTGGCCTTGAACTTCAACTGAACCCCAGTACATGCCTTCCCTCTGCAGGCAAAAAAAAAAAGAAAGAAAAAGGAAAGAAAGAAAACGAAATAAACAGCAAAATGATGCATTTACGGCTGCTGTGCCACCTACTTAGCTCCCTCTCTCTCTCCACCTGGTACTTTTGATGCATCTGATCGCATCGCTTCCATATGAATTGAGCCGACTAATATAGTTCTAAACAATGAAGCATTTGCACCGGTTGAGCTGAACTTTTTTCAACCACAAAGACCAGCACTAATATGTCCTATCATATAATCACAGTGGTTTGCCCTTCAATAAGGCTCTTTTCCAATTCACATATTTTTATAGACCTTGAAGAAGAATATCGCTTTAACAATTATCCAATAAAAAGAAAACATACAAGAATCCATATAAAGTCACGCATATAGGACCAATTTGACAAACGGTTTTCTCTTACTTTTATAGCTTCTAAGCTTCCATGTTGTGACTTGTCTATTGCCTACCATCTGTTTGCACAAAAAAAAACAACAACAAAAACAAAACTCAGTCTTAAGCATACAGTACACTACTCTTTGATATGTGGAAGGGAATGGGCTCAGGTCTGCCTGTACTAATCTGGGAATAGCTTTTTCCAGACTGCTGGTGGCTGTTGGGATGTAGAGAAACAGATTTCAACCTGGAGACAAGTCTATAACTTCACTGAGCACATACTTACTGTAATATGCTCAGACAGAATCCTTCACATGCGTGCCTGAATTCATAATAGTAGAAGCAATGGTACACAAGTCTTCTTGTCCTGTGAAGTAATACAGTGACAGTATAGTCACTGCTGAAAACTAGAGAGGTGCGTGAGAGGCCATCTCCCTGCTGAAACCATCTAAACTTGGATTGTTTGTGTGTTCGCACAGTTCTCAAATTCCAAAGAAAATTCGCTGAAACATGTTTCTTTGCTTGGACTATGTCACAACAGCTAGCAGATCAACCTTCTACAGAAGCTGCTGCTTTTATAACTCTTCAAAAGAGCTTAATCCCTACAAGCTACAAGACATGAAAGTCAAGTCCTTTTGACAATTTAAAGAAGATAATTTCTCAAAGCATACTGAGTTCAGTATGCCACAACGATCAAAGAGATATGAGGTCTTATACCACTTCTTTCAATGGGTAAACATTATATTACCCCCCCCCCCCCCCCATTATTGCTGCAGATACTTCATGGTGGTTTTATCTTCACAAATTGTGTGAATCAATCAAAATTTGTGACAAAAATAACATGCCAAGTTATTGCAATAATTTTGAGGAAGTGTATGGTACAGACAGTATTTTCATGTAAGAGAATATATCTGAGTTCATTTAAATTCTTCACTGCACTAATCCCATTAAATCTGGTTGTGTGAAACGTTAAAGTTACGAAATTTACAAAAGCATTTTTATGACAAATGCTGAATACTAAAAGTACATGTTATATTGGCAAAGGGAATAGCAATAAATACGCAGTCTCCCATTGTGAACAATACCCGTGTCACTGGGGAAATGTAAAAGCAGTGGTATTATGGAAGCTTCCTTTCCTAGAATGTATACACTCACAGTAATGTCCACTTTTACAGGATTCAAAAAGATTCAAAAAGATGAAGCATTGTGGCAAAGTTTTGAGCAGTTCCCTGAAACCACGGTTGGGTTTTGAGACAGACTCGTGTCCTAAAGAAGGATAACTCTGAATATAACTATACTACTTTGAATGAGGGCAGAAGAGTGATAATTTTTTAGCTACAGCAGAAAACAAGAACAAAATGTGAATAATTTAGAATAATTTCCACTCCCTTTGCAATTTTAATCTCAGCAGAGAAAACAAAGCACTACTGAAGACACTGAACATATCTAGGACTTGAGGTATAATCATTTATGACAGGAAGGGAAGAATATAGGGCAACATCCTGTTCCCATTTTTCCTACAAAAAATCACCAAATTTAAACATACATTGCCAGTTCTAATGCGACCTTCATATTGCTGTACATGATTTCTAAAAACACTGCAAACTTGATTAGGAGTCCTCAAGACCACTCTTCATGGGTCCAAAATTACATCCAAGTCACAAATTTATATCAAGCAGTACTCATTTCACATACATTGTATGTTGATAATTTTTTCTCCTCTTTTTCTGGTGATTTTGTTTTGTTCTGTTTTGTCCTGCTTTCTTGCAATCTACATTCTCAAACACTCAAAGCAACTGTGTGATTATATCATGACAAGTACTAGTCGTAAAGTGTGGCAAGTTATAACATTTCTTATTGTCACAAGCTTGTGCCACAGATTTAAAACAAATAAAGAGAAGAATACAACAACTAATGACAGGTGGGTTTCTTTTTTTCTCCTCTGTTACTAGACATTACATTTTTATCACTGATTTTTAAGACGACTGTGTATAACTAAAATTCATTCAATAAACATGTCATATATCAGGAAACCTTAATTTGACAAGCAATTTACAAAGAAACAAAACTGCATGATATCACAACTCCTGCATGGTGAGATTATCTCCATACCCATCTTGAGCCCACAGCTCAGGTGAGGCTACCCATTCTAACGCACTGAGCATGAGACCTAGTGCATTTCACACATTTCTCATGCTCTCTAAACTGATTTCTGCAAAGCTTGCACTTGAGATGAACAAAGGGGGAAAAAGTATGTTATGATGAACATCAACATCTGCAGGGCAACTAACCTTTTTTGTGTCATACAGCCCTGAAAGGTAAACACCCGATATGATATCAATATCTGACCAGACCTGACCAATTTCTGCTTAACCAACCTATGAGGAGAAACTCCAATTAGGCTCTACGAATAATTCCTAAATCAGTATAGATGATCTCACAGAAAAAAAAAGAAGAAATGTTTGTTTTCAAGTCATTGTAAAAATACTCACAAAAATGATGCCCCTGACTATCCCATTTCTCAATACAAAATGCAGAAGCTCTACATAATGCCCACAAATAGATCCCCCCCCCCCCCCCCACCAGTCATATACCTTCTGTCTCAATAGGTCTGTTCATATACACTAAAAACAAAAATGGTTTTCAGGAATTGATTTTTGCTTTGTGATTCATGAAGGAATCATTCTTGTGTGAAGACACACACACACAAATTCATTATCATGATTCCCACTGCCATGCCAAAAATTGGTCCGTTTTGATTTTTTGTTTTTAACCCTCACAAAGCATTTGCTCTGCCAGTGTGGGCAAATGGCATACAAAAACAAAATTGATTTTTGTTCAACCCACGGTTCATCTCGCCGCACTGGGTGACAGTGACTGAGGTCGTGCTCAGGTCATTGCTTAGGCATGTGCAGTTGAGAGATTTATAAAGTGCTTTGCTTGCAGCTACACGTATGTGATTTCTTTGCCGATGTGTGAACAGCGGTGAAGAAAATCAATTAGGCATGGCAATCCAAAAGCCCATAATTCTTGTTTATGAATGGGCCTATCATCTCACTAACACCTCTCGTACACTTGAGGGTGCCCTGCTCCGGCAAGCTAGAAACCTGCTGCAATAAAACCATGCAATGGATTTTATGTTGTGCAAGTATTGAACATAGGACACAGATATGGGTATGCGAACTAGCAGAAATATGTTTGGTTGTTTTTATTCAAGTATCATATGTAGTGGGGGGGGGGGGGTTCAATAATTTTAGGTTATAATTCTGATTCAGTTTGTACCATGTTTGTTCTAAAATCAAATGATGCCAGATTTCATGTATAAAGATACAGCTGTAGTTATGCAAAGAACTGTCACTATGCAAATTGCCAGAAAACCATACTTTAAATGTCATCATTACTCGAGGCTACGCTAAACTTCTACCGCAACAGAATGCAAACGGGAGCTTTCATTATAGTACTACACAGACGGGTAACTAAAAAATTAATGATTGGATGAAAGACTGAACGTAAAAACTCTTGCGGGCAAGACTTGGCACCTATAAGAAAGAGCTGGTGATTTATAGACAACATGTCGAAGGAAGTTTCATGATTTCTGTTGGCTTTTGTTTTCTCCCCCTGCCCTATCCATAACTTTTACATGCAGCTAGTGCAATCTTGCCAATTAGAGAGCTCTTAAGAAAATAATCGACAACACACCGTGAGCTCAGTGAAAACACCTGGAAATGTTGACCTTCTGGGCAAAGAGTATGGGCTTGGCCTTGGTGTGAACTTGAACTAGGATGTGTCTGCACTGTAAGCTGTCTGCCTTTGGCCCAAAATGAAATCCACTCCATCTGCAAGTCGGCTGTAATATACTTAGAGAGTAAAATTAAACATACAGAACACTGAAGAAGTTTATTAAGGTTGGGGGGAGGGGGCGATAAGAAAGCTAGGGTATTCCAAATTTTCACATATTTTACCAGAACACTGGTATCACTTCCAGTCACACTGGTAAAATAAGAGAGATGATGGTATCAAGAGTAGTCTCACAGATCTTCTATTCACCTGCACACAACTCTCAATAAAAATTTCCTTATTCACATAAATCCATGACAATATTTTATTCTTCACATCAAATTGTTTCACAAAGTTAGAACAATTTAGCAATGACTTGGGGAAGGGAAGGGAAGGGAGTTACATTTTTTTTTAAATTATTGAGACAAATATACAAAGTAATCATAAAATATCCAATGTATTTCAAATCATAAAAAGAGTGATCTTATCATCATGTCTCAATGTATAGAACAAAGGTAGAGTTTGTATAAAGACAACAGCATTTGCAACATCTAATTTGCATGCATGATTGGTTGGACATAAAAACCACATTTAATTAAACTTCTGTGGGGTTTTTTTTTCTTCTTCTGCCCTATTTTTATGTAAAGTTGTGTTGATGTTTATCATTAGGTGATCCGAGTATCCTTCGGATCACCTTCTGTATCTGTACTGATTCTTTCTTTATTTCTCCTCAAAAGTTGTGCAGAGGTTAGCTCAGAAAGTGCATTACCTATCAATGTCAAACTTATACCATATATGTATAATGTCGCAAAGACGACAGATCTAATAAAATCATAGTGATCAGTCGACCGTGACGTCACTATGACGTCATTATATGAAAACACATTCTCATTCATATCTCAATAATGGAATGGAATTTTTCAATGAAATTTACGTCACATATAGTTCAAATTAACTTGATTCTACTCATGTTTTCAAAATTTATCTATACCCTTAAAACGTGCGCGTACGCGCGCGTTGAAATATTTGTATGCTCAAATCGAGCTCAAAATTTTTTTGCACACGTTTCAGACCATTTGGAGCATTTTTTGAAAAATTGAAAAAATTGGACGGACGCGTACGCGCGCGCACATATACGCATGCACAGCTCATATGCAATAGAAATTTCCCGTTTTTTCACATGAATCGGATGTCTGAAATGTCAAGGAATATTTCTGCCAAGTTTCAAGTCAATCCGACTCTATATGACGTCATACGGGCCCGTCAAAGTTGAAATTCCGCGCGTGCGTCAATGGCGATATACAGTGCAACTATGCCAAAAAACCGCCAATTTTAAATCCGATTTTACTCGTCAGGATGGACGGTGACCCCCAATTTTTTTTTACATATTTTAAAAGCTGATGAGTTGTACATGTCATTTCATGGGGTGGCAATGCTGGCAAATTGATTAAAAGATATCAAATTTCTTAATAAAGTAAACAAAGTAAATTTTCAAAATGACGTCATCAAATTTCAAGTTTAGTCAAACGTATCTTATCAATCCTTTATCAATTTTCACCCAGATTTCAGTATGTTGTAGTTTCTTTAATGTTCTTTCAAACATAAGATTACAAAACTTTGATTGGATATCAGCATCACCTCGTAAAAATGGATTGAAAGTAATCTTGTCAAATTTGACCAGTTTACGTGTTATCTCTATGGGAGTGCAGTTTTTCTGGAAATGAAAATTGACACGACTATCTTTCTCGAGCACTAGCTCACTTACCCTTCGGTGAATTTCTCCCAAATTTTAATACGTTCTAGCTGAGACTTTACGCTACCGTAAGTGTGCCCTTCATTTTTTCATACGATGTCGGGATCACGTCAAAAATTTTGGTTGCAATTCAAGCTTATTTTCGATGTATTGAGATATTTCTTTCTTTCTGCAACTTTCTTTGCAATAACTCAAGAAAAACAGACCCTATCACCCCCATCTTTGGCACATGTTTAGTTCATGTCACGTACATTATTTCATAAAATAACAACTACATGAGCAGACACCATCTTCGGTATGTAAATTAGGGTCAAAGGTCATAAATGTTTCATCCTGTATCTTGGTATATACCTGTTCTATCTTTCCCATATTTTGCACACGCAAAGACCATATTACAAGGATCATTTCACAAAATAACCACTTTTTGCTCAGATGCCATCTTGTCTGTGCAAAGTGGGGGCAAAGGTCATATGTACATCTTTCTGTGTCTTCGCTATGACGTGTTATGTCTATGGGAGAGAATTTTTCTAGATGTGAAAATTGACGTGATTGTCTTTATCGAGCCCTAGCTCACTTAACCTTCGGTGAATTTCTCCCAGATTTTAATATGTTGTAGCTGAGACTTTGGGCTATCGAACGTGTGCCCTCCACTTTTTCATACGACGTCGGCATCACGTTAAAAAACTTGGTGAAATGAAAGCTTATCTTCGATGTATTTTCATATTTCTTTCTTTCTGCAACTTTCTTTGTAATAACTCAAGAAAAAAAAACAGGCCCTATCACCCCCATCTTTGGCACATGTTTAGTTCATGTCACGTACATTATTTCATAAAATGACAACTACTTGATCTGACAACATCTTGGGTATGTAAATTAGGGTCAAAGGTCATAAATTTTTCATCTAGTATCTTGGTGAATACCTGTCCTATCTTTCCCATATTTTGCACACGTATAGACGATGTCGCAAGAATCATTTCACAAAATAACCACTTTTTCCTCAGATGCCATCTTGGGAGTGTAAAGGTGGGTCAAAGGTCATATGTATTTGTTGCTGTATCTTCGTTATCTAGTGCATACAGAATTTGGTACCAAAGATGGCAGACTTCCCTTTCTAAATGAGAATCCAAACATCACACGGCCAATGTCTCTAAACACAGATGAAACCTGTAATGATGGTCATCAGGATTCGAATCATTGATTTTAAAAAAAAAAATCGGATCACCTTAATTTGTCAGTAATGACAAATTACAATCTCTAGTTTGTTTTTATTTTTTTTCTATTCAACCTTCTTCATTAGAGTCAAAATGAACATGGGGTAGATCATTTTTTTAATATTTATGAGATGATTCTCCTGAACGTTCTGTCTTCAAGGGCATTTGGCATCAATATTCCTTATCAAAGGATGATTCCCCTCAATGTTCTTTATTTAAAAAGGATGATTTTCCTCTTAACCCGTTGAGAATGGTTTGATTTTGCTACAACACGTATTTCCCATAGACCCTTGCCCGAGTATACTCGGGACTCGTCCTCAACAGGTTAATGCTCTCTATCAAATGATGATTCCCCTTAATGTTTCTAATCAAAAGATGACTCCTGTCAATGTTCATTAACAAAGGATAATCCCTCAACGTTCGTTATCAAAAGACGATTCCCCTTTAACCCGTTGAGGATGGACTGATTTTGCTACAACACGCATTTCCTCTCGACACCTGCCCGAGTATACTCCAGACACGTCCTCAACAGGTTAATGTTTACATTAATTTTTCTAAGTGAGAATGAAATAAAATACACAGGATAGTAAAAGTTTAATCAAAATCCTACATAAGGTAACAGTAAGGAAGTTTGTGGATTTTAGACTTTCACTATTTTTTTATTTTTTTACAACAGGGTGTAACTGGTTGTAACCACATACAATTGTATGCAAATTTGATGAGGCGATGATGTCATCACCTCAGTCTTCCATTGAGGTTCTCATAAATCTGAACCAAATATCCCTAGAGAGACAACTTACAGAAAAAGGTTGATGTCGATTTGTTGATTTGATTCAATGACTGGCCTTTTTGTCCCGAGTATCAACGTCACCAGAATCGAGTTATAATTAGTTGCCTTACCATCCTGAAGAAAGCATCCAAGTGAATCTAAAGAGTTTACCTTCTTGCCTTCTTGTCATGAACAAGGTGCCCAATTGAGTTCTAACACTTTTTCAACTTATTGTTACCTCTGCCAAGGGAGGAGGTTATGTTTTCATTACCGTTGGTTTGTTTGTTTGTTTGTCCGTATGCAAAATAACTCAAAAAGTAGTGCACAGATTTGGATGAAACTTGCAGGAAAGGTTGAGAATGACACAAGAAACAGATGATTAAATTTTGGTAGTGATCCGGAAATTTTTATGGAATTTATGAAGGATTTTCCATATTTTGGCAGGTAGGGTTAATGAACTTAGGATTCCAAGCTGCGCATTTTTTAAGGTTTTCATACATGCACTAAAGTGCATGCTCTAGTTTCTGCTAGAGCGAGGCACACCGCACAGGTGAGGGCTTATGATGTAACAAAGGCTTCGATATTGGGAAATCGGGAGATTTTTCAGCGTGCATACGTATGGGTGGAAATCACTGATCTCTACGGAAAAGCACGATCATTGGTGGAAAGTAGCTGCTTGGCGGAGGTCTGCGCTCTTAGAGTGCTTTTCTAGTTGTAAATGAGGTGCCCACGTGAGCTCAAACAAGTCATCTACTCACTGCAAGTTTAGCTCACATTATTTCTAGACGCTACAATCTGTATCAAACGTACACATACATTTACTTTTGATGGCCTTGAAACATGGACTGGCTCATAGAGTAAGTTTCCAAACAGCTACACAATGTATAAGCAGCAGATGCAGTACCTTAAAATGTATCATACAGTCACAACTGCATTTGTAGTAGTTACCACATCTTGGACAGACCAAGTACTCGCAGAACTACTTCTTTGATGGTGGAACCATGATATACTCCATGGACCACCATCTCAAATTGGCATTATTGGTACACAAAATACATGTATCATTTGTGATATCATTAAACACATTTTTACAAGATCTGTTGCCTTGGTCAGCAGGTAAGCGACAGCGCATATCCACATTTAGTGCGTGTCTGCATAAACATACAGTAAGAACAGTCGTCAATCATTGGACAGTCCATATTTGAAGGCAAAGAAAAACAAAAAACACGCCCACACAAATGCACACACATACTCATCCATCAATGAACTCACACATTCACCCACACTAACAAGACTGCAACTACAAGTGTGGGAGGGGGAGAAATAAGACAGGCAGTGATACAAAAAGGAGGGATTGTACTGGGAGAAGCATGGCCTTGTTCATGGACTTGCTAAATCTGTCCTCATTATCTTGTTATTGGCATATTATTCCATCTCTCTGATTCTGTACAGCTGTAACTCCCTGGATAAGCACACATCAAATGGCCACTTTGCCCAAAGATTTCTGTTTGCCGATTTGTTCCAACGTGTCAAAATAAACACAGCTTGGATAAGTGGTGGGAGCTATCTGGATGAAGTAAATGTTTAATGGCCAAACAAGCTGAAATACTGGACTGGGGTATAATTGAGGCAAGTGGGCTAGAACACCATGAGTGTATATAACTCATCTACGAACATCTGTCAAACTTTCAGGCTTTGAGCCACACCTTCCCTCATCAATTGATGAGGATTCTTCTCACCTTCAATACAAACTGAGAATCAATTAATCTGAATACTGGAAAAGCAAATTAAATTTTCAAGAACCTAAATACTTAAATGGCTTTACTTTCTGTTCTAGCTAATGTAATATGAGGCTATGAATAATTTCTTCACCTCCGGCAGTGGTGTCAGAACCAGAGAATCAGCAGTAAAATGACCTCACCTACTAAAATCTCACAGAAAACCCTGTTTAATTACAAGTTGCTGAAAGGTATAGATCTTCTACTTACATATGTTATATTGCAACATGTCCAAATAAATGAATAAATAATATTAGTAATAGTAATAACATTACTAATATTAATGATAACGATGATAATAATAACAATGGTAATACTACTACTACTACTACTACTACTACTACTACTACTACTAATAATAATAATAATAATAATAATGATGATGATTATTATTATTATTGGTATTAATAATAATATTGTGATTATCATTATTATTATTATTATTATTATTATTATTATTATTATTATTATTATTATTATTATTATTATTATTATTATTATTAATATTATTATACAGTAATAATCCCAGAGAAAAACAAAACTTTTCAAATTTTCTCCTGTTTGGTGGATTTTGCAAATTTTGGTTTCACTTGGAACTTGAAGGCTGATGAATGTTGAATACTAACAAATGGCACAAAAACAAAAGAGAAATGGTTGGTTTGTGCAACAAGCTTTGTACAGTACAAGTATACATTTTCTTATAGCAAAACATATTCAACTTGCAACCTACAATGTAGATGCCAAATGTCCTTATCTAAACCTTATGTGGAACATATAACGGTGTCATCTGTGATAAAACTGTGAAATGAAAGTGTCTCTAAACAATATTTTCCTTCTCTTTTTTTTTGTAAGTCTGGGAATAGAAATGTTTTTTATAAGAGATGGACGGAAACAAATTCACAAAAATCTGCTGAAGATCATGTGCAATTTGAAATTACAGATAGGGACATGACAATTTACAAGGAAAAGAATGATTGTGACCCCTCGTATTATGAAACCCTGAATAAAAGTCACAGACATGATAAAAGCTGTGAAAACTGCACAATGAAGATAAATTCATTTAAATACAGAAAAAAAAAAAATCATATTTGAAAATTCTAAGCTTGATATCCAGACAGTGTCATCTAAAAATCAATATCTCTTTAGACTATCTGTACTGTATGTGTACTAGATACAGAACATTTTATTTCTGCAGCATATTGCTTTGTTTAGAAACAACCTAATACTGTTTCAACAGCATATCTTTCATGTGCTTAACCTCATCTGAACTTTAAAGTCACATTTTTATTAGCATCCTAACAGTGTGTGCTTTTCTGAATAAAACAATACAAAACACCTATCATTTGAAAGCTTGAAGTGTGGAAAATTAGAAATATGAAGACAAATAACCTTATGCAGCTTTCATACTGAAAGGTGATATGTTACTATGCTATTCAAAAAACATTTCATCTGTTTATAAATACATGTAAACTAGTAATCCAATAACAAATACAATTGTATCAATGTACCATACTTATTGTCCCCACTTACCCTGCACTTGTTTGTTATAAATGTGATGTCTTCTTTTCAGAAATGTGAAAAAAAGCACATCACTTGTCCCTTTCTTCCTAAAACTATCTGCACTTCTCCAGATGGCATATTAGTGTATTACTTAGAGAAATGCACTCATACCCCCCTTTACAGTGGAGCATACAATGTATCTCAAGGTATGAATGCTTAGTTTGAATATTGTCCTCTAATATTTATCACATAAAACAATGTGGTCAATCTGTTTAAGTGTCTTAAGAAAGTCCTTTACCCGTTGACAACCTTTAACATAGTTTCAATAGTCATGGCCCATTACCCCACAAAAACAGTGCAGCGCCACCTATAGTTGAGGGGCATTTTACTAGCCAGCCAGATAAGGCTAGTCTGTGGTACAACATACTATTACCACTGTGTCTGCCTCTACTGCATGCAATATTGTTAAGGGAACATATTCCAAAGTGGTATAGAGAAGGCCAAGATCCATAGCAACTGATAAGTACTGACAATAGTCAGATTTAATGTAAAGTTGAAGTAAGCAAGTTTCAAGAATTCATTCAAATGAACCATTTGACATGGCTCCTCTTATACATTATGTTTTGTTAGCTACAAATGAATGTGTAGTAGGACTTGCAGAGCATGTAACATAAAACAAGCTGTGTACAGTTTTTGTACATGCATTACATGGACAACATGTTGCATGTACAGCTGGACATGCACAGTGATAATACAATTACAAATGACAATGACATTATTGACAGATACTCATTGCTATTGCTGACTTGTTTATTTCCAATACTTGAACAACAAAGACATGGGTTCACCTGAGGACTAGAAATGTCAAAACATTCTGAATAGCTTTATCTTAAAGATACTAAACATCAAGATAAGCAACATGTTTTCTCAGAACAAAATAATGGAAGGGATTCTTTTCTCCTCATGCACTTTCCTGCATTTAAACCGCCAGGCCAGTTCTTCATTCATACTTAAACTGTGCCATAACAAAAAGACAAATATTCTAATTTAAAAAGGATGTCTGGGTAGGATGTCTGGGTTGTGTTAACCTGTGAAAGTTATTCTGCTACATAATTGAACAGCTTGATTTCATGCACTAAACATGCACATGTGGTCGTATATTGTTGTTTTTATATTTTACAGGGATAAAATACTTGGACAGACTTTAGACAATCCACGGATCAAACTGTGTCCGCCATCCAGACTTATGGCTAAATACAAAATTGTAAGTGATCCTAACCACCAGCAACGATCTAGGAACTACGAGGAGCAAAAATCTTAACATCTGGATAACCTGCCAACTCCATTATATCAAACTTACTTTACTTTAATACAGAGTGCGGCTACATGCAATACTCTCCTGCCTGATGCTTGGGAACATATGAGGAAAGCTGCACCCCTGAAACACCTGTCAATATCTTTCAAGTCAAACACATCCTTCCTACAAAACACTCTGAACAAAAGATTACAAGGCGTGCATTATAAACATTTGCAGGGATCATTACACAACTGCGAAACCCATTAGTGCAAAACTCAGATCAACACAGAAGCCTACATGAACAGATCTATCCATTAGCTAATGCACAACAGACAACAGACATGGCAGAATCAGAAGGGAAGAATCTGATTAGCTTTCCACAAGTGCAAAAGATTAAGAAATGAAAAGAATGATTTTTTTTTTTCTTTATATAGATCATCTAATCTCACAAATCACAATCTCGGTATATATTTGCTTACATTTTTTTAAAAGATAAATACACATTTTCATTTACTTCTTTGTATATTTACAATTCTATTATGGATATATCCTTCATAATCCTCACTGAATATTACAAATATTACAAAAAGTTTGTGATGTGGAAATCATCAGAGTACAGCAAAAACCATTTTTGTTACATGCTGCTCTGTATTTTTTGAGTATTTCTCAGAAGATCTTAAGATTTTGGTATATAAAATTGCAGATTCGTCACACATGTTCCTAATTTCATTATGATGATAGCATCTATTGAATGTAACAGTGTACATGTATATGTCTGAAAAAAAAAAAACTTGTAAAAACTTGTGAGACACAAAATCAAACTTACAGCTTTGTATAACAACTGTATATCGTTCCAAAACATTTCCTCACCACAAGTTGTTCAATGCAACATGCTAGTGACAGCTGCTCACATATATGGAGAATGTTCTGCCCATGAGGGAGATCCAGCTCACTGGCTGATTTCCCGACTCCCATTAAGCCAATGTGTAAAGTACAGTATGTGTGTTTGATCTCAAGAGTCACAGGAATTCAAAGTTTTTGAACATTCACTGAAGAGGCATACTGATCCAGATGATCTACAATGTATGTCAAATCAGCACATCCCCATGCCGTGCATGCAAGCAGTAGTATAACATACCAACACTGAACCCACCCCCCCCCCCCACACACACATACATACACAAACACACAAGCAGGTTTACAAACTACAATTGTACATGCACAAACACTCACACCAATGCACAGAAAAAAAAAAAAAAAAACGTATGTACAAAAAACTGTTAAGTTGATTTTCATATATATTCAATTGAATGACAGGTGCTGATTCCACAAATTCAAATCAGAAGCATGCTCTGGAAGGCACCGGGGAAAATGCAATGCACACATATAATGTACCTGTATGCCAAGGTTCATGAAGCGTTTAACTAGTGCCAAGCTGAACCAAGAAACAGACAAATCTCCAGGAGTCGATGGATATATCAGACAGAATTTCTGCCGATGTAATTCGACCAGGAAGCGAGTAATGCACATCAAACATGAGCATGTGCCACCAATTTCCTCATCCCCCTCAAAGAGACGAACCATCTGAAAAATTATTATATAACAAAACAGAGGAAACAGAGCTTCCAAGGCGCAATGTTATTCCACGGTTGTCCGAACCAATAACTCCTGACAATTTCTCCACAGTCTCTGGCATCAAGACAGCACTTGTCAGATGTGATAGATTTTGTCATTTCTACAGAGCTTGAGAATGAGACATCAAGAATTCTTCAGACATTTTGCAGTTCTTTCTTTCACATCTGCACACACACAAAAAAATAATAAAAATAGAATGGGAACAGCACTTGTCTCCTATCTGCAAAAGGAAATTTCAATCTGATCGTAATTTGCTTCCAGGTAACAAATTATTATGACATATGAACATCATTAAAGAGTCTCCTTCTGATTTCACATGAAAGTATTATTCATGCATCTATGACGATGATTACAAAGGTCAGAAGAAAAATCATTGCTCCAGGACATTAATTTCACTTTCTGAAGAGATTTGTTACACTTTGCGTTCATTTACTCTATTCCACATATCTGAATTAATGTCACAAGCTTTCACATCTGAATTTATGTCACAAGCAATCAGTCTGCAATCTGGCAGTCTCTGTTCATTAAATCTTTTCCACATTCTGGCGATCTTTATAATTTCACACTTTCTTTTCTTGTTTTCATACTCAGCAACATTCAGAGTCACCAATTCAGTATTCATGACAAAAACAAAAAATATTGGCAGCTTCTCTCTTTCCTCACAAAAGGGTTTCACCTTGAAGGCATAACATACTGTTGGAAAAGCATTTAAACCCAAATAGAATCTCATCTGGATGAATCCACAGGAAGTTCAAGGCCACCTTGAAATGGGGAATGGATGGAACTAGGATTCCCAAGTTTGTTTACAGGGAAAAACTTTGTAACTTTGCCATTCAGATCTAACTCCAAGCTCTGCCTGCTTTTGGAATGAAAACGAAATACACCACTTGTAAAAAGAGTGCAGTGATCCTGCCAAAGTAAACTAACAGCATTATCATACATTTATAAACTGTCTTTTGAGATATTCACACTCAATATTTTGTAGGTGAATGAACCGAGGGAAAAAATGTGATTTCATCTAAGACTGACGTAAAATATTACTGAGAACTTGAGTGCAATGATACGAATAAAAGAAAGAACAAGTAATGGTGAAGATGCCTGTAACATGGAATCTAACGGAAGCTACAAGGCTGTGACATCATTTTATTGCTAGAGACCCCTCAAAAAGTTTAATGCATCAATACATAAAAAACAGGTAATGTATTATGATGTCCAACACTATTAAAATAAAGAGAAACAATTCAATCATTGGCAAATAAGAATACACTTGTAGCCACATTTACATGTTTCCATGCAACTGTTCAATTATTACTGTTAGATGTGTTTTCTTTCATTGTTTGTCATTAACAGTAATCTCCACTGATAGGATACCCCCCCCCCCCCCTTCTACGTTCCAGCCTTACATAGATTTGTTCATTTTCCTGAAAGGTCAATTTCCAGGACTCTAGAGGGCTCACTAACACTGTCTCAATCGATCACCATAGAGAAAAGCCTAAAATGGTGATAGACAAGGGTTACGAACTAAATACAACGTGAAGATACAATGCTTGACACACAGAAGTAACAAAGAGTTTAAATAATTACTGTGAAAGTGGACTAAACAAAACATGCAAAAAAAAAAAAAATGCACGCTTTTAGTTTCATGCTGGTATCTTGTTACACAAAATGACCGAAATTTTTTCCTTTTACAGTACATGATCTGCACTTTCATTTTGCATGGAACTCCTTTCATTCCTAACTTTCCCTATTCTTGTATTACTTAACCCATGGACTATCGATTTACAAAAGGTTACCGTAGTGGTCCGGAGGAATTGTCAGAAAAAGTTTTGTACTAATGTTAGACCACCGAGAAAAAGAAGTTCACAACATTGATTCAATTTTTTTTTTTTAAATACACAAATACTTTCCATAAAAATATGTCATGAAAACAACTATCTCCCCTTCCCACCCAACCCAACCCCCTTAAAAAAAAAAAGAAACAAAATCTTTCCTCTACAATTGTAATTTTTTTTCTAGCATCCACAAACCACCTGCTCTACAACACTGAGAACTCTTCCTTGCTTTGTGTATACTTGAGTCAATAGACACACAAGGCCACCACAGGTGTTGCCGGCATACTGATTCATCAGCAAGCCAAGCAATCATCATTGAGGGTAGACAATGAGCTGCCTCACTCCACACACACAAACACGTGTAGGAATGTATCATAGCCTCATAGAGCAATTATTATCAACTTTTATTCCAGTCAGTCATTCTTAAAGGCTTCTCCTTCATTAAAATGAGTTTGAGTAGAAGCATATGTATGACCCTATAAGCAGTACTCCCAAATATTTGGCCCAACAAAGTTCATGGATGAATTCAGGAAGATTCTTGTAATAAACATTTAAGAAAACTTAATTTGCCGAGCAATTTTCATTTGGTGAACAGATTTAACATTATTGCATGGTCATCTCAAGAAATGTATTAACAATGGAACAAATTCTACAATGTAACTACCTCTACAAAACTATCTTCCCAGTTGTTTTGTTGTTGTTGCAAGTTGCTATATGATATAGGATTTTGAGCTCATTGTTTCAGGTGACCTATGATGAGATGGATATGAAATCTAATGGCAGTTTCTACACTTGCACAAGAAAGAGGTTGCAACATCTTCTGATTGGCAATCAGAAAATTCTGAGAGTCTGGAATTGCAGAGTTATTTTTCTTTTTCAACTGATATTTCCATATATACCTTATTGTAAGATACTGAAGTACACTTGTACATCATGTCATCACATACAGTAGAGCTATTTTTTTTTTAAAAAAAGGTTTTTCATTGATGCTATTGATACTTTTCTTACAAATACCACTTACAATACATTCTTGAACATTATCTCTCTCAAACCCATTAAAAACATGCATTTTCACTTATACCCTTGCCAGCTAACTGCTGACAGATAAGCAAAGTTAGGAAATCCATGAACAAAGCTCTAATTCTCTTTCAACATTGTATTTGTAATGCATATTGATTATTGGAAATAAATATCACTGAACTTCACTGAACTGAATTGTGCTCATACGAAATAGAAAATACTAGAGTTCTAGACACGATTCATCATGTTTGCTATATTTTGGTTCAAACATACATTGCAAGTTATGTCTGCATTTTGTACTTTCCAATCCATATATATGCACTGTATGAAAGGGGGCTCTAAAATGTAAACATTCATGCTTCTGATCAGTTAAAATGCATCTACAATCTGTACGCATCAATTAACAAATAAAGTTATAATACCAGAGCTGTCAAAGTAATGGGGGTGAGTGCAATATATGAATAGCTGTGTTAATTGCTTATCTGAATGAATGTACAACGTTCAACAAATTAATACAAAACTTCCCCTTAAACATGAGGGACTAGCATCTCTTGACAAGTTCAAAAAGGTAAGAATTATGCAAAGATTTGTTGTATAAATTAAATCAAAGTAGTGTCTAGCTTTAACATTACATTACATTCCTTGAAATAATTCAATGTTTAGCCCCTCCCCCCCCCCCACAAAAAAAAAAAAAAGCCAGTCTGTCTGTCGAATGCAACTTTTGCAGAGAGCTTCACACTTCATTCCCAGTCTGCAAACACAGAGCTTCACAAAAGTTCCTTGGAGCTTTCGAGAAATCTAGATTACATTGAAATGCAGTCAAACGCACTATGAGACACAATCACAGTCTATGATTGCAACTTCCTGTTGCACTGGGGTGCCAGTGCAACAGTAGGGCAACAGTATAAGTATTACTATGTTACTCTTCATGACCTTAAATACACGAATGGGTCCAGCAAAGCACTTGTTTCCTTTTTTATACAATACTCGTACACATGCTATGTCTTATTTCCAGTACAGTACAACATACTGTACATGGCATCCCTGAGCATTGGTGTAACTTTTGCATTGCTGTCATCAAGCTATAAAAAGCTTATGGTCTCTTGCCCCGCCCCCCCCCCCCCCCTTCCCTTTTTCTGATTCATGATTCCGTTTCAGATATATATACCGGCATCTCTACTTTAATGGTCAAGCAACAGAATCTATAAAATATCCAATCTCCATATTTCATGATAAAGACCTTGTGAATTTAAAAACAGGAGTGATGTTTAAATACACAATTTTAAAGTCAATTATGTCCTCTAAAACAACAACTCTGTGTTTCCATGGAAACAGTTGTGATGGGATGGCCTACCAGCCATGAATATGACTGTGCCTAAATCAAACATGACTTATAAATCTTGGGGAACATACAGAAGTAAGAAAATAAAATCAAGACATATTATCACAGCCTAAATATTTAGAAAAGCACATACAAATAGGCCGTATGGAGGTTAACAAAAATAAACATCTTTGGTATATTGATACAACTTGTAATGGGTTCCTGCAACTACCTTTCAGTGTCCTAAAGTGTACAAAGTGTTTCACATACAAATTTTGATGCATAGTCCACAACTATACACTTACATAGTCCAAACGGAGTCTTACCTACTGCATGGTAGGAATACCACTAGATCTAGTAGATATTAGTACAATTCTGGCTTTGGATATGCAGTCAGTCACCTTCTCGTTGTGGCACTCGGGTTTTAAAAGATAACTAATGCTAGTTATCATGAACTTTAACATAAACTGGACGCTGGTCGCCTCTGCATGAAACAATATCATGTAATTGTCAGTGTTAGCACATAAACATACAGCAGTACCGGCAGCGGTAACATAAACGATACAACTAGCGTTACATGTACTTGTATTAAATGCCCGGTACCACAGCACAGCCAGAATGGTACTAGGTAGTGTTAATACCACTGTTTTGTGTTATTGATTGGCCATGGTTTACAACTGTGATTTGAGGCTTGAAATAATTCTCTATCAGCTGTGTAAATATTTCTCATCTAAACACAATCTCTTCAATTCTGTTCATCAGTCATTCTCTGAACTCATGTTCTTAGTCTAAAGGACATAAACGGAAAGAACTGGTCCCTCTGTTTATCACGGTCTATCAGCCTTTTAGTTCATTCTGTGGATGGACTGAACGAATGTATTGGGCAAGTGCTAGCAACAATATCATCGCAGGCGAGCAGCGGCGAAGCAAGCCAGACAACGAGCGCTCGATGGACATGGGCAGAGCTCCGGCGCAATTTACATTCCTGCATCTCGCAGGCTACGGCGATCTGCCTACTACTCACTGCGTGTATCGTGTATGATCGATCAGCAGGCACTCATCAGGCAACTTACGCCCGCACAAATTTCGTTTTTGCAATAATCCTACATCCATATCTTTAATTTCCCAAGGTTAATACACATGACATGTTTGAAATGCGTGGAGAGTAACAACATTCCTAGACATGTAACGAAAATCAAAGCAATACAGCGTGAAGAGCCTTGCGGGTCTAGCCCGTGAGGACAACAACCTACCGTTCATTCAACCAGCAGGGGTCCAGCAAGCCGCCATACCACCAACAAAATTTGTTTCTCTGCGAAACGTACGTCCTCTATAGGCCGTACCGTATGTACACATGTCAATCTAGCTGTGCAGTACACACACGTGCACACACACAACACTGATAACGGGCAATTTGCGTTATATACATGCAGGCTGTGTGTATGGTGTGACAAGATCACTTTAGAGAGAGACAAAAAAATGCTTTGTGAATAAGGCGTAAGTTTCAATGAATTAAAAAGAAGGCCCTAAATAATTTTTCCTGCTGCAATTCTTCATTACACAGACAAAAGACAATCTTTCCTTTTGGCTTAGATGTTTAGCCTTCTTGACGTAATGATAAGGGTCATTATGGTTTGAGAAAGAGCACCAAAGTTGGAAAAATTCATCTTTACTGTTCATCGATATTCTCTTTCCCAGCTATAAATATAATGAAGTGAGATTATCATCATGTCCTTTTTTCTTTTCTTTTTTTTTTTTTTTTTTTTTTGGGGGGGGGGTCATTTTCAAAACCATTATTGCTCTGTAGATTTGAAACATACATTTTTCCTGTTACCTTGGAACGAATATGGTTAAACTTTTCAACACTAAAGTCAAAGAGGCTATTTTCCACTGCGAACGTGAACGCAAACGAAATTGTGTCGAAACTTTAATTATATTTAGAATAGTTTTGGCTCAGATGCTGCATAAATAGGATCCTACTTCCTAACATAGAAACACAGTTTGCCTTGAGAATTTCTGGTTAAAAGCATGGGCAAAGGTGACTCTAAATAGTACTATTTCACTCAGGGGCGAAGCCCCGATGTCCATAGTACTATTCGAAGCACAGGGGCCCAATGTTTTAATCAGAAACTCGAAATTAAGTGGAGTATACGTATTTTATATTTGGAAAAAAAGAAAAAAAGAAAAAGAAAAAGAAGGCTGGAATGGGGCGAGAACTAGTGTGGTACATGCGACTGTTGTGGTAGGATCCTTTATACGAAGCAGCGCGCGGTGCCAGAATTCTTTTGATTAGTCACAGTTTTTCTGTGACACAATTTTCACAAATTACTAGTTGGAAAATGTAGTCATAAAAAGTGACGTCATTTTCCAAATAGTATAAGATTATCATGGAGTGTCAAGCATGCCAACATTCTATATAGAATATAAGTCAAATATACATAATCATACGTGAAGCTCTTTCAACCAATAACTAGAGGATAATTTTTTTGATCCAATATTATGATACAAGCTTTATATTATGCTATGCAAAGATGAATCCATCCCATGTAGGTTGCAATCATTTCATAATTCTTTTCCTGGCTTTGTCTCTCTCTTAACTGCTCCATTTCTCTTCCTTCTCTCCCGCTCCCTCTCTATCTATCAGTTTCTTTTTTTCTCTATCTATCTATCTATCTATTCATTTATCTATCTATCTATCTATCCATCTATTCATTTATCTATCTATCTATCCTTATCTACCTACCTATCTATCTATCTATCTATCTATCTATTCATTTATTTATCTATTTATCTATCTATCTATCTATCTATCTATTCATCTATCTATCTATTCATCTATCTATCTATCTATCTATCTATTCATCTATCTATCTATTCATCTATCTATCTATCTCTATCTATATCTATCTATCTATCTATCTTTCTATTCATTTATCTATCTATCTATCTATCTATCTACCAGTTTCTCCTTCTCATCGTCTCCCCTCCCCTCCTTCCCTCTATCTCCTAATGTATGAGACTTTAATTTCTTTCTTTTTTAAGTTGGCTCAATTTCAAGAAGATATTATTGAGAACTCAAACAGAATATTATTCAAATTCATAAAATTCTTTCATGAGATGCTTTCATTGCAACTGATTGACAAATCAGTTGTTTCAGTGCTTATTTACGTCAATGTATATAGGGTAATTTGTCAATCCGGCAGTTGCAATGAAAATATCTCGATGGAAGAATTTCATGAATTTGACTTAATTATTTCGCAGTACCCGCTGCATGCTATAAGGATTAGAACCAACACTTGCTGGCGGGCGGAAGCTCGGTGGTCTATATGGGGATGACGCCTTTCCGGAAATCGGGAGGTGGTAGGTTCGAATCCTGCTCGAGTACGTACGCTCATGATTTCTTTTATCATGGCTACTACTGAAACACTGATCAATTCAGTGCTTCTTTACTTCGACGGGCATTTTATCGATCAGTTGCAAATAGAATATTGCTTTTGCATCCAACTTGCCGGAGCATTCTAACAATTAACAATCCAATATGGCATATGCTTTGGAAAAAAAAGGACCCATACAGATAATTCAAACATTCAAGTTATCATCTCAAGATAGAGTTGAACGAAGCTTGAGAGATTCTATAGAACGAGAAGCTATACTTAGAGGGAGAGCATAGTTCTGGTTGAGATGGGGATTCAAATCTAACTTTTTGTGAGATGATTTACAAACCACTTATGTGAAATATTAAAGATCATATGATTCTAAGAGCAGTCCAAAGTTTATTTGATGAAAATTGGTTTTGAAATGGCTGAGATATCCATAAACAAAGTGGTCCTAATAAAAGGTGGGTCCCACCGTTTATTAGGATAACTTTGTTTTACTTTGTTTCTTGATATCCCAGCCCTTTCGAAATTGATTTTTATCAAGTAAACTTTGAATATTCTTCTTAGAATTGAATCAACTTTAATATCTCATATAATTCTAATATTTCATGTATTCATAAATATCTCACAAAAAGTTAAAATCTGAATCCTCATCTCAACCAGAACTATACCATGCCTTTAACCTATAAGGAGTATGTTTATGATACATGCATGTAATAAGTGAGATGAAAATTAAGCTTCATCATTTCTTAATTTTACAGGTTTTCTCTATAGTAGTATAGTAGTATAGTATCTCTGTGTAATTGAAATCATTAGAATTGATCGTTATTGGTACTAACATTAATTTGTTAAAGTCAGACTAAGATATATTCGAATCAGACCATAATTAGTAGCTGCTAAAGCGATAGCAAAAGGAATAGAAAGAGAAGAGGGGGAGAGAAAAAGACAAGAATATAGAACAGGACACAATCTGTCATCAGTGGAGGGGAGATTACGTTGCGTTAGATGTTACCAGTAGATGGCGCTATACGGCCTCGGCTTCAGCGCTTCACGTCTTCTCTTGACTCTGTTTTGCATCCTGCACACTTGAGCGCTAGACTAAACAAATTTTAAGACTTCTTTCACAAGTAGAAAAGTTATTGTACACTATCAAACTCAAATCTTTTGTGATGTCTTCCCATTGCTTAGCGTGCGAGTAGCAAAAGAGTAGGCCCTATCAATGATTAGGGGTGTGTGGCCGTGGTGATGGTGATAATGGCGATGGTGATGTTGGTGGTGATGATGGTGATGGTGAGTGATGGTGATGGTGATGGTGATGGTGATGGTGATGGTGATGGTGATGGTGATGGTGATGGTGATGGTGATGGTGATGGTGATGGTGATAGTGATGGTGATGGTGATGGTGATGGTGATGGTGATGGTGATGGTGATGGTGATGGTGATGGTGATGGTGATGGTGATGGTGATGGTGATGGTGATGGTGATGGTGATGGTGATGGTGATGGTGATGGTGATGGTGATGGTGATGGAGATGTGGTTGGTGATTGTCATGGCGATGGTGATGGTGATGGTGATGGTGATGGTGATGGTGATGGTGATGATGATGATGATGATGATCAGGTGAAGGTGATGATGGTGGTGGTAGTATGATGATTATATTAGAAATTGAAACCGCAATCAAATCAAGAAGAACAATGAAGAAAAAACAATGAAGAATAAGTAAAGTATGAGGATAAAAGAAAACAAAGAAAATCGGAAGAAAACAGGAGAAGGACGGAGACAACTAACAAAGTACTTGAGTGTTGTTGTGGACTTAGTCTTATGATATAGCATTTTTTAAAGAACGAGCAAGGCAAAGCTTTTTAGCATGTCTCCTCCATTTCCTGCAACTTTAGTTTTGATTCAATATTCTCTTGCTTTTTTCATGCGTATTATTGTTAACTTCATGTATTTTTCTTTGTTACGACATTGTATTGATGTTGTGTTATTTTGTGTATGAAAATGTTGTTGGAAATGAAATAAATGAAATGAAATGAAATGAAAAAGAAAATAAAGTATAACACATTGCCCTTTTGACGTATGGTCCAGAATTTTGTACTGGAACAGGTTGACAAGTGTGTAGAATTCTGTCACGGAAAAATTAATTTGCTGACTTGATGTTAAACCATATTTACATGAGTAAACGCCTTCTTAAATTGTTGTCTTAGACTCAAGCAAACATTCAAGTCAACATGGTTCTCCGAATGTGATCCATGCATGACGTATTGTTATGTCTGTTATGATCACCCTCTATTCTACAGTATCGCCTTTTTTTTTATTCAACCGCTTATCTGATCCTTAGAGACAGTAGTCATCACTGATCACCCGTGAAGTTGGCATGCTTATCAACGTTTTCTGTTGGATCAGCGGCGTGTCCAATGAATATCATTTACCTTTAACCAGAATTATTTTTGCTAAATCTTTATTCTCTTTTTCTGGTCGGAAATTTTGGAATTCTCTTGATGATGATAGAAGCTTTAAGTTTGAATACCTTTACCTTTGAACTAAAGAAATATAAAATAAATTTTTACATTTCAGAATGAGTTATAATTTTGTAAGCCTTAATTTCAAGTCCCATTTTTACAACAATCCTCTATCGTTTATTATATAGACAACTCATCTTTACACTCCTTTATTTTGGGGAGATTATATCTCATGCCTCACGTGCCCTGGTTTTGACCCATCCTCTTCCTCTTCCCTCTCCCTTTTCTCTGTCCACCGTGAAGGTATACTCTCTTCCTGTCATTCATTCCACACTTACTTACCTTTGCTCTTCCCCTCATTACAAGAAAGCTGTTCCGTGTTTGTCAATGTGTCTGTGTGTGTATATACTTCGCCTCTGTCTTACTTTACTTTCGTTGCCTCGTTTTATCAGGTTTGCAACTATAGTTTTTATGAGGGGACTGCGCACTACAAGCTCTGCTATTTAGCAGTCCCCTCCATTTTCAACGTATTTTTTTCTTTACTTGTCTTGAAATTACAAAATTTGTTATGGTTCATAGTTTGTTTTTTCATTGCATTGTTGTATCATAAGTATAGTATATTATTCTGTGCATTCAAATGTTGTAATCATATGTTGGAAATGAATAAAAGGAAACGAAATGAAACGAAACAATTGTATATACCCCGGTCTTTTGTACCTGTTTTATTACCTTGCAAATTATATAAGTCACTGTATCATTGTGAGTAAAACAAAAGAGTTGTTGGTGGGGATGTTGTGGGTTCAGGCTCGAAGAAAAACAACTCTGATGATAACGAAATGTATTCACATGTACCACACAGAAACAAACTGATACTATACGTACACACGTATAATTTTCGATTTAGCGAGAAAAGTATTGTTACAAAAAGATGCAATTGTTGTGAAGCTAAGATACTCAGCTTACTATTCATCTTGATACAGGGTATAGTTGATAACCCTATATGGCACACTTATTCAGACAAAACACTGAATTCTAAAGTAAAGACGATATTTGATTAGCAAAGTTCACTCCATAGATGTTTTTGGTCATCCTATCATTATGGATTCAAGGTGGTTTGATTGTTTCTTTTTACTTTGTTTCTTATACTTCTGTCTCATGCAAGCCCTCAACATAGTTCGTAATCTAATATATATATATATATATATATATATATATATATATATATATATATATATATATATATATATACATGTATATAAATATGCGCACAACTTGAATTGAGTTTTCACTTCAACTTAAGCAGGTAAAGCTCTATATTACCCCCCTTGCACAGTCGATGAAATATGATTACATTTCTATGTAGCATCTATAGATTATAAGCTGTGTGCGACGTGAGTGTAGCACCTATAGATTATAGGCTATGTGCGACGTGAGTATAATATCTAGCTTCTGGCTCATACAAATTGAGAGGCATCAGTTCCAGTCTGACAGGGGTGATTCTAATCTCTCCTCAGTCTTTGTCTCCCCTCAACCAAAAATTAAAGTAGAACAATCTTGATGGTCTATTACTGTCAAGTTGCGATGCTGAGTGGCCTCCATTCAATTATCAAATTGAGGTAACCGAGGCAATTATGGACAACCAGACCGTACTCTTAAGGGCTTTTTACACTTGTAAATTTTTGCTTAGCCCCGGACCAACGGTGGGGCTAAGGGGGGGCCTTAGCCCCACCGTTGGTACGGGACTATCCTTAGCCCACTTTCTGTTTACACTCGTTTTTGCCAAAGTGGGCTAGCCCCACCGATAGTACGGTACTATCTGGCCCTGCAAAATAGCAGGGGTTAGCACCGCAATTGCGGTGCCAAGCAAGTGAGTGTAAACAGAACGAAAAAATAATCCTGGGCTAAGCGACGGAGACGAAGTCCGACCCTCACTGACCAATCAGAAACGAGGTAATCAAGTGCTGCCGGTGCGTGCGTGTACGTGTACAGTACACAGCGTAATTATGAATATTCATGTGGTTTGGAAAGTCCGGGGCTAAGAAATACAAGTGTAAAAAGGTTAGTTTTCTCCTTAGCCCCGGACAAGAGATAGTACGGGACTAATTGGCGAGTGTAAAAAGCTGAAAAAATTGGTACGGGACTAACGATAGTCCTGGGTCAGAGAAAGTCCGGGGTTAAGAAACACGAGTGTAAAAAGCCCTTTACATTGCAAAGGTACACAATATTATTTTTTTGCACTTAATGGCACTTCTTGCAACTACTCGACTCACAGCAGCCACCATACCAGCATGGCTTCCTGCGTGAGCTTCTAAAGGGATTAGTCCATCAAATATCTAGCATTTATTACTTTGAGTATAGATCATTTATTTGTTTGTGGTGAACGCGGCGATATTTTGTTTTGTTTTGTTTTGTTTTCCTGTTAATCTTTGTATGTGTGCCAGCATTTGGTCACTTTGTCGGTAAATTTGTCAATTAGATGATGATTGTCGGTAAATTCATAGTTGGTGATTGATTGATTTGAGTGGTTAATAACAGTTATCATACATTTTGTTTTGTATATAACCGACTGGAGTACTCAAGCTCGATCCAACATCGCACTTGTGTTGTGGCTTGTGTGGTTTTCTTTCGTCAACGCCATCTACGTCTAACCACCATACAGTACCGATAGCAGTGACCTCAAGGTGGGCGCAAGATTTTCGTCGGCTAATGACGAGCAAAGTCAGTTGGATATTAAACGGCATTTCTGAAGATGGTGTCCGATTGTTGCCAATTTGAAGGGGGACATGCAGCGATGATGTGCTGTTTATCACCCTTTTTAATCACGCACCAATGAAACAATATAGTGTTTTATTTTTCTGCAACTTGAATAAATAACCACAGTATTGTCTTACTTTTTTGAGTGAAAAATTTTCAAATATTCCATCCGAGATGTGCACCACATAATTGAATTTCAATGTTAAATGCAAAAGCTCCTTCATATGGGAGGGGGATACATTAGGTCTTCAAATAATTTGAGCAATAGTCCCAAACTGAGAAAGTCATGAAGCTATCATAATTATTAGTTAATTTCTAGTTTAATGTTTTGCATCTACAGGCCTATCAAATCTATTGTCTTACTTTTGGGATTGAAAATTTTCCAAATATTGAAAAGGATGCACCGCATTGTATAAAAATAATAAGAAAGGTCTCTACATGTAGGATGAGAATGACCCTCTACTACCATCATCTTCTGCTCGGTTGTTGCGCTTATTGGATTTTCAAGTAGTTTGATCAGTAAATGAAAAGATCTAATCACCCGATGGCAACAACAGCAAAGAGCACAGAATACAGTATTTATGGATTCAATCCTGAGGTATTGATAAGAAGAAGATTTAAAAAAAAAAATGGAAGGATTTGTTCCGTAACGTATTACCATCAAGTTCCATACAGGATTTCACCATTTCCCCTGAAATACAGCTTAAAATGATTAAAAATCAAGAACCACTTTTTTCGACTCCATATCCAAACTCTTATATGTAAAAGTGGCCTGGAGCATGGAACACCAAAGCCAGATGAAATGATACCCATTCAACTGTCATGCTATACGTAGAGCCTACGCATGAATTTGCACAAATTGCGAAGAAATAGGCCTAACACTCCTTCGCTAACACCTGCATGCACCAGTCGACTGGGTGCGGTTAACACTTTCTTATACATAGTCAAGTGAATTCTTTCAAAAGCTGAATGTTATTCAAATAGACCAGTTCGTAATTCCACTTCCGGAATTAACAGAAAATGGTAATTTGTACCATCGGGCACTTTGTTTTGTAAATTCACTGAGCCAAGCATCTGTAGTATGATGATTATTCATGTGATCCTCATCTATAAATCGTGCTTGCCAGCACATCCACCTAACAGCAAGCCTGACATTGGGCAATATCAAAAGAAAAAGTTGTTATTCCATTCAATTTATTCAAAACAATGAAATAGATGCCTGCTAAAATGTCAACTGACGAGAACTACTCTGGTCATCCTGTCTAAACGCAAGTCCAGTATGTTTTCATAACGAATTCCGTATAGGCTTAAAGGGACTGTACAGTACTGGTTGAGGTGGGGATTCATGGTTTGAACATTCTTTAAGTGAGATAATTAGAAACCTCTTATGAAATATGAAAGAGCATGTAATTTCAAGAAGGATTCAACGTTTATTTGATGAAAATTGGTTTCCAAATGGCTGAGATATCCAAAATAGTGGATATCTCAGCCATTTCAAAACCGATTTTCATCAAATAAACATTTGATACCCCTTAGAATTGCATGCTCTTTGGCATATCATAGAGTGGTTTCTGAATATCCCGCAAAACGTTAAAAGCTAAATCCTCACCTCGACCAGAACTGTACACACCCTATCAATCGTTACGTCGGGCAAGCTTATGTATTTTGTTCCTTTGAAAACGAGAGAAGTGCCTAAACCAACTGAGAAAAAAAGAAAGAAAGGTCATTAGGCGTTTTCACGTCAGCCCGATGTTTCGAAATAGCGCGCTATTTTCTGACTTGGAAAATTGAAAAATATCTCGAGCTTGGATTTTTATCGGGCTGATGTGAAAACGCCTATTGTACCAATGGCGTTTTCACATCAGCCCGATGTTTCAAAATAGCGCGCTATTTTCTAACTTGGGAAATTAACCCCCATCACGAAATAGCGCGCTATTTGATAGTAGGCGTTTTCACATCAGCCCGATGTTTCGAAATAGAGCGCTATTTTCTGACTTGGGAAATTATCCCGATAGCGAAATAGCGCGCTATTTGATAATGTGAACACAAATTAGCGCGCTAATTGTATCGCTCTGATCGAGAAAATTTCTCGAGTCCAACTCGGGAAATTTCTGAAATAGCGGGATAGTAGCGCACTATTTGATAATGTGAAAACGACTCGAGAAATTAGCGCGATGCATCCCATCATGCCTATATAGCGTGTGTGACCCGATCGATCGAGGCAAACTGCACACAAATCATGAGGAATTTTTGAGAGGGCACACACATTACTGATGCTGTTTTCACATAGGGCCTGCTTAGCTGTCGAATCAGCTCGAAAAAAAAAATCGGGCTAATTCTCTTTGGGCTGTAGCGCGCTAATTTGCAATCACGAAAAATATCTCGAGCTTGGATTTTTATCGGGCTGATGTGAAAACGCCTAGTGTGAATACAAATTAGCACGCTAATTAATCGAGAAAATTTTTCGAGTCCAACTCGGGAAATTTCCGAAATAGCAGGATAATTTACGCGAACTAGCGCGTTCCTTTGATAATGTTCGGGCTGATGTGAATAGGAAATGAAATAGTGCGCTGATTTGCGATGGCGAAAAATATCTCGAGCTTGGATTTTTATCGGGCTGATGTGAAAACGCCTAATATGACTATGATGGGAAATCTCTCTATCACTTATGGTTCTAGAGAATAATTTATGTATTTCTAGCTATCCCCTCCATGGGCCTTACTAACTGGTCTCTTGCTTATATAGGGAACACACTCAGTCTGCAAGAATCTTCAGAAAATTTGAAGGAGGCAGACTTAACCAGAAGAAAATGAAATGAAATGAAATGAAATGAAATGAAGTGGAATTAAATAAAATGAAATGAAATGAAATAAAATGAAATGAAATTAACTTAAATTAAACAAAATGAAATGAAATGAATTGCGACAAACCAAGAGAGGTCGCAAAATTTCCGAGTGCGATACTGTAAAACGAAAAATGTTCACGTGCATTTTAATCTCGCGAATTTCGCGAGCGGCAACATTCGCGAAATTAGAATGCACGAGAAAGTTCTTGCCTACACAATGTGCATTGGACGCCAGTGGCAATTCGCGAAAATTTCACGTCGCGAGAAAGGTCGTCGGCTCCAGTTCGTGAAATTTTCATGCCGCGAATATATCGTGTTTTACATAATCATGAGACTGCGCGCCCAACGCGTATCGCAGTTCTCGACATAATCGGAATCCCAGAGTTGTTATGGCTCTGCGCAATCCCAGCTCTGCGCCATCCTCGGGTGTCACGCCCTCTTCCGGCTTATCGCGTACACTGGATCACCGCTACGAGTAAAGAGAGTCCAGAAGCTTGACTACAGCGCTCACACCTGTAAATATGATAGAATATAATGAAGAAAAAAATGATAAAAAAATCAGAAAAAGCAGTTTGACAGAAACTGAATAGCTGCAGATATTGAGTATGAATTCCTCTACAAACTGCATTCTGTTTGGAAGATGAAAGCTTTTCTCATGGAATTTGAAGGGACTATATTTGATTGGGTGCATGTACTGAAAATATGTGATGAGTAAAAAGAACTCGTAGTCTGGCTTTGCGAGCCCTTGGACAGAGTTTGAGCTGAAGAAACCCCCCCCCCCTTGGAAATTTGAATGATGAAAGGGTATACCTCACTTTTTCAGGCTACCGAAAATGAAACACCCCATTTCTCCCAGCTATTTTACATAATCATTTTGAATTTTGAATTTTAACACACGTCTCTATGGAGAATTATTTACCCGTGTGAGCCCTATATATAGTAGATGAAGTGCTGAGATATACGGCAGGTATACTATAGTACTAGGAGGTTTCACACCTGCACCTTCCTGTATACTAGTATACAGTACCATCTCCCTCTTTCTTGTCAAGTTGTGCGCTCGTGAGCATGAGCAGATAAATGACGCATGGTTACGTCTTCTTGCCCGCGAAGGTGTGGGTTTCATTACATCATTCTATCTCTTTATCTGCTTCATTACTTCTTCTTTCTCCTCCTCTTCTTCTTCTTCTTCTTCTACCACTTCTTCTTCTTCAACTTCGTTTGTTCTTCTTCTTCTAATTGTTCTACTTCGATCATCATCATCATAATCATCATCTTCTTCTTCTTCCTTCTCTAGTTTTTTGTTTGTTGTTGCTGTTGTTGTTTCTTCTTCTGTTCGTTGAGTTATGTTTTCTTCTCTCCTTCATATGCTCCCCTTCTTTCTCTCACATCTTGTGCCGAGCGTTAGTATGACTTCACAAGGCTTTTTTTTTTGCTTTTTAGTTGTTACTTTTATAGTTGCTGTTTTTTTAAGTTGTTGGTTTCTCGTATTCATTGGCCTATATTTAGCGAGATGGTCTGATCAGGAAGAAGAAAAAAATACATAGTTATCAAGATAGAGTGTAAGTGCTTCTGCACCTGGCGGCACAGTCTTATATATGTGTTTGAAGTGTACCAAACATGGTAATTACATATTGTGCAAATAAATCATATTCGGAAGCTTTAATGTGTCCATTATTATCGAAGTACCATCAATGAAACAAATCCAATAACAGTAAAAATAGAAGAAGTATCATACTTTTCATCTGTTTCTTCTATTTCTCCCACTACATCTGACGATGATGGTAAACAATGTTGATCATATACCAATGATAATAATCGTAATGATAGTAATAATAACAACAACAACAATAATGGTGATGATAATAATGATAATGATAATGATGACAATAATAAAGACAGTCGTTAGGATGGTAATAATGATTAACAAGAATTGTAGCAATTGCATTGATGACATGATATTTTCATTAGTGTTTTCTATAGAAGGCGATTACAGGATTGACTGTATATGACAGAAGACAGCGTTACTCTTGTGAAAATTCCCTAGTGTTATATTTGAAATTTATGTTTCTTCATAGATATTTCAGAAACTTTCAGAATCCAATAAATTAGAGTTCTATATCTATTCCATATATCTAACAACGCAAGGAGAACACATGATAGTTCAAAGCAAAAATTAAGACATTAATATTTGTTTTCAGCAATCAGATCAGATGAATACTTTGAAATATTGTAAACAATTTTGGTTATCAGTAATTGTTTAATACTTCGACATCGCAAGTCCACTTTCATATACATGTGGATTGAGTGAATGCAGCAATATCATAGCAGAACACATCAGTGACAGTTTGGGGGAAATCAGACAATCCGTTCAAAAGTAATGCATTTTTAAAGTATCTGAGCAGTCATTGCTGGATGAGAAGACTATAATAGTGTATAATAAATGCGTAGAACGATATAAGGAAAATATGAAGAGAATTTCACGAAATTTTATTTTTTGAAAAAAAGGTGCACATTTCATCGACGTGTCACTGACGTATGTTAAAGTAATAGTATTTCCCCTGCCTTCTGAAAGAGGCAAGTCAAGTCTTCTTTATGATGCGAGAAAAGTGAAAATACGTTGAATTTTCTTTATATTTTCTTTATGTCGTTCAACACATGACATCACAAGCTGTACTAGTCTTCTCAACCCTGCAGTGACTGAGCAGAAACTTCAAAAATTCATAACTTTTGAACGGAATCATTGTCCGGTATTGCTCAAACTCTCAATGAAGTGTTCTACTAATATTGCTGTATTCGCTCAATCCACATGTCATGGTATGGCGTATTTTACTTTTACCACGTAATAATTTGTTCAACCAGTTATTGTGAAGAGTTTATGCCGTTTCAATAACTTTAATGCAAGTATAGTGTGAATTTAAAGACACGAACGTGCATTGGCATGACCAACAATAAGGATAATCATGACGAACAATGAAAGTTGAAGAGAGTTGGTTGTAAATAAATGTTTCCGGAATGAGTAGACTATTTGTAACGTCAAAAACGAGGAAATGTTAGGATACCCTGATTGCATACCTCATAAAGTTTGGAATGTGAACGTCATTAACGAGACACAGGAACACTTTACAGTTGGGTCAATACACGTGACCATTTCAGATAGATTCTTGGGGTCTGTGGACTGGGAGCAATGACGTCAAGTGGACAATTGACCAAAACAAAGTAAAATGGTTAAGAAAGTTTTGATAACCTGAAAATGCCAGCAAATAGGTAAATGGGGACAGAACTTTAGTAAAAGTTTCCAAAAAGTCACTCCATCCAACCAATTTTACACGGAGGCCTATGGTATGGTTAATATATAAATATGAGATATTCAGATGTAAAATTCAGACGCAGCATGCTATTGGAAGCTGGTCACTCAGGATCAAGCTACGTGACTCCAAATTAGGAAATAAAGAGTACCAGAACGTTATAGAGACTATAGAGCCATTGTGATTCGGGTATTTGTTACATTTCGGCTATTAGGACAGCCAGATCGTCCCATTAGAAGAGAATCACAGCAAGATTTGGAGAAGATACTTTAGCAACTGCTGCATGCTGTTTGGGGTTCCGAGGTGGAGCACACTTTGGGGGTTCCGACGAGGACCGCATGGATGCAGGTCACGAGCTCGATACCCACGAGTCATACAGCCCACGAGTTATAGGGGGCCTAGCAGCTACAACCCACGAGTCATACAACCCACGATCTAGAAACTAAGTGAACAGGACACATGAGCTCGACATCAATTAGAATAGGCCCACGAACTATACAGTCCACCAGCCGGACACTGCGAAAATAAGGCCCATCATGAGCTCGACAGTAGGCAAACAAGTCCCACAGGCTCGACACTAGGCAAAAAAGGCCCACGAGACCGACATAACATCACAGGGCTTTAGTGTCGGTCTCGTGGGCCTTTTTTTTGTTGCCTATAGTGTTGAGCTTGTGTGCCTTATTTCCCTAGTGTCAAAACTCATGGGCCTCATTTGCCTAGTGTCGAGCTCATGGGCCGTATATGACTCGTGGGCCCTGCTATTATTAGTTTTGGTTCTAACAGTCACAAGAAGGACGACCAACTACAGGCAGGACATCGTCGTCAGAGCAACCTAGCAAGAACTCCAACGATTCGAAAATTATCGTGCTTATATCACTTGTAATCATAATCACCTCGTATAAAACACTTAAATGAAGTTGTTGTTATAGTGTACTACCATGGTTTGAATGCCTAGTCATTTCGAGACACAACGTTTTCACAAGTTGAACAAGTTGAACTAGTGACGGTCTGTTATTCATAACAATCTGCTACATTTTGGTGGTAGGTCTACTTGGAGCCAAGAACTAGTAGATAGCCATTGGCAACAGAAATATCCCTGTTGCAAGGAAGAGTTTCGTTCCCCACATTAAGAGAAAAGTTTCCCGTGACAGAGATTCCCCCCCTCTCTTTGTTAGTTATAAAGTTTTAAGCGTGTTCTTGTTAATACGTCGTTCTTGTTAAGTGTCGCTTAAAGCTCAAAAAGATAATAAAAGTTTAATTAAGTATGGTGATAACAATTTCCGAGAAAATCGTCGGTAAATGGGCCCAAACTAGGGCCTACCTGATTCACTGAAAGGGGAGATAACGTCATCACCTCGCAATCATCTCATTGGTTTGTACACAAAATAAAAAGAATGATTTATCGACTACAATCCGTTAGTCACTTATGTCATCATCATTATTTCTTAAACACACCATCATAATCTAATCTAGGGTACTAAATTACATTTGATGTCATGATATGATCTTTAGTTGTGCTTGCTGTGGCTTTATTCATTCTGAAAATCTATGGGCTATTTTGTTATTATATTTTCTTCTTTTTTTTGGGGGGGGGGGGAGGGGCAGAGGTAGGCGTGCTCTAGTGGGTGATCCCTGATCATATTGAAAGTGAACCATGTGAGTAAACTGCAAATCCCTTAGATTAAGCAATTACCCCCCCCCCGATTTCTACGTGGATAACGACAATGACGACGGTAAGTATAATTGTGTGCATGCTGTGAGTTGTGTGTGTGATCGTGGGTTAGGGAACAAGTTTGAGTTTAAATCAGTACAAGCATGGAGCTACTAATTAGTAGCTCCATGGTACAAGGGAGCGAGAAGGTAAAGGAGGGGTTGGAGGAAAAGAAGGAGGATAGGAAGAAAGGCTTAATTGGTAGAGAGAGAGAGAGAAATTTATGTAAGGGAATGGAGAGACTCTCGTTTGTTTTGTGATGCTGATTATAATACTGTTCAAGTTCAGCATATTGCTTACATTTGGTTACCCGGTAGGATGAGGATGTTGGTTGATCAGCATGTGTGCACCGGTAAGATGGCGACTGGCTGGAATGCTCCCCACGGAGTTGAAAGTGACCACTGTCAGTGTTATACAGTCGGAAATAATGTAGGCCTATCCAGTGACCGGGATTATAATAGTGTATGCGGCTTGAGCACTCTACAGAGTGGATTTAGCGCAATATAAATCATAATTATGTATTATGTATTACTATTATTTGTTTGAAAATTGAATTACAGTCACATGTTCATTACAATCAATGAAATATTCTTTTTTTTAATGATAGCTGAATAATTAAGATAAATTTGTTGGGAAGTAGGCCCTATGTGTATAACTGGGAGGGGAGGAGAGTTGTGGTTTTTATATGCGATTTCTTTCATACACGTTTCATTGTATTTTTTTTTTTGACATGAGAGGTTGTCAATTTGTATCTGTTTTTGTACATTCAGTTCAATTCAATTCAATTCAAATGATTTTATTTCCATATAAAGTAATACAAAGCAATATACATAACCTTATGTATTCAAAAAAGTTAAAAAAAATAATAACAAAATACTGGGGCAATTTCCATCGTCAGATTAATAAGAGATAGATTGCTACCTAGATATCTTTATCTTACAACTTGGACAAAATAGATGATTGTAAAATTGCCTTTCCTTTTCCCATCATATGTCTATATTCTGGATAAGTTAGGTGGAATATTTCATTTAGGCTAATTTATAATGATATATATATATATATTTTCCTTGACAAATGATTGATTTCCCATCAAGTTATTACACTCAATGAGTTTGTTTTATGTACACTTAATGTACTTAAGACCTAAATTTTTTTTTTTCATGAACACTTAAATCTTATACATTGTATCTTAATGACTGATCATTGCCCTTGAACTTATGAATGTCTTCTATTTCCTTTCCTTTCTTTTTCTGGGAGGGGCATGCTTTTGTGTGCATGCATGCTGTGTTAGTACAGCCAGTCTTCTTCTTAAACTCATATCAAGTTTTATTGGAGCCATGCCATTAGGCAATTACTCCCACAATTTAATGATGGTAATGAAGGCTACAGCCAGACGATGTTAGATCAATGTACATCTGGGAAGCAGAAAGGTGGGAAGACGGTTAAATTACCTGGTATAATGGGATTAATACCGCCATCTTTCCGACAAATGTCCCTCATGTACGTCAAACTTGCTTACAGATAACAAACTCGTTGTCTTTTTGGGAAATATCATGATAATGTGGTCGTAATGGGGAAACATATACCTCTGTCTCAAGGATGCAAAAAATACAGTCGACAATATTCAAATCTTACATTGATCCAGTCACTTATCCCATTGCAGAGCCCATGCATGCAGCAAAAACCTATATAACGTGTAACTTCATCCTAATTAACAAAACGAACTAACGGCAATATCTCGATACAAAGAACTCCGAGACGTGTGACGACCCGAAGCGGATTATTTTCTTCATTTACTTTCTCTTCAACGCTACCTTACTTTACGTACACCGTAACACACGGCAGGCTGGTACTGTTTCTCGCATCGTCGCAGCCTATCCTTGCTAGCCTACTCACACACGTACTATAGCTTGGCTTCGTACGTACGCGTGTGTGGGAGGGGAGTACCGCAGAACTGTTTGGTTACCGACTGTCCAGTTGCGATATATTCTTGTAATAAACATGGCATTTAGAAGCCTTTTCCGTCTACAGGCTTGCCAAATTCGAGGGACACTTCCATTTGGAAAAGGACCTGCAACGTACAGGGTATGTATGATTTGACGACGATCTAAACTCTAAGATATTTATGAAAAAATAGTAGGGTGTATTTCACGGTGACAGCCGTCTTCTTTGCGAGACCGCAGCTGCTGGAAGCGTCCAGAGGCGAAGCGCCCGTGAAAGGTACGCGGGAGCGAGCAAAAAGGTTCCCGTTGCGTTGTGAGAGGAGGGCGGGGACTTGAGGATGTTCAGGCCATCACTTGCCCGTCCTCGGCCTGCCTCCTCTCCCCTACTCGATGTTCTGGAAAGGTGTGTTGTGACATTCATAAAAAGCAGACAGAGCAGAGGTTAGGTCTACACGTAGTAAGTAGTAGTAGTAGAATCTAGAATTCTTTTCTTTTTTTGATAAGATAATTTAAATGACGATGTGACTTGTGAAGCGCCCATCCAGTTGGCGCTGCAAAACTGAAACTCTTTTAATTTTTATTGTCATTTTCCTGGGAGTGGGATAGAAATTTCTAGTTTCTCATCTTAGAATGTGGTTGCTGAGTAGCTATTTACTTAGCTGAAATAACAAAATTGCTTTTTCAACTTCTTTTAGACTTTGATTAGACCTACAGTCTGTGACTCAGTGTGAGCATCAACACTCCAACACTCAGAACAGTCTTTCTCAATTTTGTAACAAACCCAAGATGAGGCAAGAAGGCACTGTCGTCTTTCACACACAGTTACACACACTGTACACCAGTTGTACACATCTATCAGAAACCTAGTTCTAATGTTAGATCTACAAATGAATGGAAATATAGAAGATTGAAAATGTTTTGAATAAGAATAAGCATAATTTGAGCTTGAACCTTGTGTTCTACCTTGTTTGTTAATGACCCTGATGTAACATTAGAGTTTTCTATGACTATGTTGACTCTTTGACCGAAAGATCAGTCTGTATCTGGTCGTCGTGGATGTGTTCTGTGGAGACTGTGTCTGGCTTCATGGATCCTGAGGAGAGCCGATAACGTCCAAAAAAAAAAAGATGTTGAGATGGATCTTTCTGTTGAGTTGACCGTATGAGTCTATGTTTTCCAAAATAGACTTAAGTACCTGAATGTATTTTTCTACTTTGTATCTAGGTACCTAGTAGAACTAATTTTGTTTCTGCATTTACATTGTAAAAGAACCAACGTCTATTAATCCCATAGGCTCTGTGAATGGTGTGACACAACTTGATTCTACTGAGCTGTTTTGCTGTAATTATGCTTTTGAAACAGCCAAGTCCATTATTAGTTTGCAACTCGGCAAATTCACACCCAAAACACAAAAAGTTGATTTTTGCTCCTGGGTGGGCTTGAACCACCAACCTTTCGGTTAACAGTGGAATGTGCTAACCGATTGGACCACAGAAGCTGTATACTCTGCATACCATTTATTTATACTGCTATCGCATTATGAGACATAACATTGAGACTGTAGTAGTCATCATGATATTGATATGTGATATGACGGACATAATTTGTCAGTTGTTCAGATACAGCACTCTGCTGCCATCACTACAGTATTTGACATTGACCTTGTCATGTGAGCACAGAGAAAGTTGGTTAGCATTTGTTGTGCACCTACAATAAGTGGATTGAATGCAGAGTCCCAGCAACAGATTGTTTATAATCTGCTCTGTGCAGACTTAGCCTGGAGACACATGCTGGTGCACACAATTGTATACTGATCTGGAAAGTTAAAGAGTTTATGACATGTATCAAATACAATTGTTCAATATGTTAAATACATGGTCAATTACAGTTATATTTCACCATTTCAAATGTTCAACACACAGTACAATTGTACATGGAGCCCTACATACATCTGTGGATATGTACAGTGTACTTCATGTTGTCCTGGCTGTTACAAACTGTAGTTCACAAAACATGAACATGAAATTTTCCTTGATACATGTATTTCATGTCAGGTACTGATCAATACATGTTGGACAAAGTTGTACACAGTGAGAAATATGTCTGTTGTTCTGAAAGCAAAACCTAAAATAAATTTCATGACCAAAAAATTTTGTACATTCCCTTTGAATAGTTTGCTATGTGCATTTTGCTACTGAATATTGTAGAGGCTCATTCTTACAGTAGTGACTAGCTTACGGAGCACCAAGAATAATTCTCATCACTGAAAAGGGTGCTGTTGTAAAGGAGAAAAGATTGATTGTACACTCTGTATTGGTTTGAAGCAATTGATTTCACTTGGAGAGTGTAATAAGCTTTATCAGCAGTTCAGCCCTTTACTGGGTCTTTCCATGCAATCCCTTTCTATCAAAGGCAAGAGAGATGGACTGATACTTCAGTACGATCTCCTTTGTGACCTAGAAGTATCCCAATGCTACATGTACCCATTTGTTTGGCTTCCCTTTGCACTTTCCCTGTAGTCAGTCCTGCTTCCCGCCCCCTCATGTCATGCTGCGTTCAAGGCTTTTTATTCTCCTTATATGTGGCTGATCCGTATTATGTTTCAAGTGGTAACACTTAAAGCCCTAGTTACAAGTTTTGATAATAATAGGAATCATTTTGCTATAGAATGCATTCTGCTCTTTGAACTATGTCTAGAGCTACAGTCATTTACAATGTTACGGGAGTGGTATAATTAGTTTTTAAGGCTTTCTTGTACCGGTATTCTTTTTTTTTTTCTTTATTTTAATAATGTTTCTTTTTCAAGTAGAGGTTAACAACAAGTTTTCAATATCTGGTATTGATTAAATGTATCTTTTCCTTCCTGATGTTCTATTTTGCCAGAAAATTAATTTGCTATTCAAAACTCTGTTGCTGAAATCTAAAATTTTGTTGCATTCCCCCCCCCCCCCCCCCCCCCCCCCACAACAATCCCAAGGACTTTTGGTTCATATGTAGAGTTTATGACTGGTACTGCTTATTTGAAAACTGTGTTGTGCTTGCTGTTAAGTTTGAATTTGCAAAAATGAATACATATCATACTAGTGTTGTTTTTGGAAAAATTAATAGAATTCATTGGGCACATAGACCTGTGAACAGGAGTTGTTCATGTACAATGTAGGCTTACATGTACCTACAGTGCATTGATTGCATTGTGTGACTTGAACATGGTGAAAAACAATTGATTGAAAACCAAATAGAAGTAGAGTATTTTATACTTGTTACAGAAACTTTGGGCTCTGTTTTGGGCGTGTGTGGGTATTTGACAGACTTCTCCATAGGGTTTCTACCCTGTTCACTGTGAGGGAAGTGAAGAAAGATATCTCGTGTGAGTTTGGATGTTTTCACGCACAGGATCTCCATATTATGTTTTTTAACATGAGGGACAGAGAGTAGAATGCCTTGTACTAGAGGCATGACAGCAAGCGACATTGCTCTGCTCGGGTCACTGCGACTTGAACCCAGGCCATTTGATGGCAAGGTACAGATGTGCTACCAACCAAGCCAACTTGCCACCCATGCTTTATATACAGTATTGCAGAGTTTACATTTTTAATTCAATCCAAAGTTTGGCTGAGGGAGTTTGATCATGACCTATGGTTTCAACCTCTCTACACACTGCTCAGTCTCAGGCAGTATGTTTTTGTCCAATTATATATAGCACATACTTGCCAACATTTTGAAACCCTAAAGAGGTAGATTTTGCGTGGGAGCGAAGCGACCAAGCCCGAGCACGCTTGCGCGCGAGGGGGGGGGGGGGGGGGTTGTGGGAGGGGGACACGGTGTGGACTTTTTTTTGTTTTTCAATATCAAAATATGAGATTTGGTGCATGCTTTTTAACCTTTTAACCTGGCTGAATACGGCGTTTTTGAGGAACGAGTTCCTTGAAATTATTATTAGTATTCTGATTACTAGCTTATTTTAGGGAATCAACGCACAATGAAGGGAAAATATGACTCTCATTTCATTTTATGGTAGGTTTGCTACAAAATCGGTAGATCAGAAGAGAAAATCGGTAGCCGGTCAAAACCTCTAAAAAGCGGTAGAGTTGGCAAGTATGATAGCATGTTGCATTATCAGATTAATGATCAATGCATGTAGTGATCTATATTATGTGTATACAAATGCTTAGCTAGTGAAGAGAAAAATGAAAGACCATGAAGAATGCACTGCTATTAATTCCCTGTACAAATTATGGAATAAATATCGATAGAAATGGAAGGGGGGGGGGTGATGAAGATGGAGCAGCCGTCACAGTACCTAGTGCCTTGGCAACTTGTCAGTAATATCAGTTCCGTCTCGCCCTGTCACCCACGAGCTTGCAGCAGGAGGGTTGATGAATTGATTGATGCTGTTGGTTTTTTAATTTGAGCCCCCCATTGGGCACTCAACATTAATTAAATCCCTGGGGATGCATCTTGATGTCCTGCCCTTGGTTTCAGACGAGGATTGGCGGGCAGATGGCAAGGAGATAGCTGAGGAGAAGCGATTTTTCATTCGATAGTCTTCATTCTTTCACATCCTCCACTCTGTAGCCTGTCTCTCTATTGTAGTCCCTTGAAAAAGAAGTCATTTTATGCCTTGCATCACATGTAAGTGGTAAATGATGGTTATCTACTGGTGAATAAAAAATAAAAAAATTAAAAAGACTCGGATCACCTGACGGCATATTTTGCCAAAATGTATTGATTAGCTTTCTGTGGATTATTCTATTCAAATTCATAAACGTTATCATCTCCTTAAACTGGATGAATAAGAATAGCTTACATCAGCTACCATGTCAAATTTCATTTGAATATATTGGATGGCACTGAATGGTGTCGCAAATATTGAACAGGGGAAGGGAACATACTAGCATTGCAGAAGACAAAGATGAATATACTTTCTTGCCCAAATGGGGACAATATTTTGAAGTTTCCATGATATTACAGAGGACACCCCTATGGAGTCATTATTTAAAGGTCAAGCAATTGACCTTTCTGTCGGAATTTAAAGCGATCAGTTGTTCATCATGTAGCGATCATGAACTTACTAGCCTTAACTTAGATGCCCTGATCTGTACTGTATGTACTTGGGCTTGCATTGCTGAAATCAGGTACATGGTATGTGTAATGTAGTGCAAATAACTTTTACGGAGTGTCTGATGCAGTCTTGAGAATGCACAAAATAGGTTAAGTATGCTCTACCACAGTGTCAGTGTAAGGTTGAACATGGTTTGAAATGGCGCTTGACGTACTAACACTCTAAACTGGACTCTTCTACTTCTGTGTGACTGTACACTGAAGCTTCCACGAACCGAGCCAAGCTGCATTACATAACCTTTTCTTATCCTATTCTGACGTCTATGGATACCGTTGATATAAGTGATCATCGCAGGATAAGCAGGACATGTATTATTGCCAGGATAAAATATAGGAGAAGCAAGCACCATGCAAGTCTGGAGATGGACTCGTTAGTCATGGGTCAATGTTCAGTTCCTGTTTATCCGTCTGCTTGTACAGTGTACACTTCTCGGCGAAGGATAGTATTTCAAAGTAGAATGAATCTTAAATACTACAATGAAGTATATTTTTCCCCTATGACAAATCAGTATGTATGATATTCCAGGATTAAAGGAAAAAAAAATTGAGAAAAACTTTTTCAAAGGAAGCTTAGTCTCCTTCCATCTTACTGTACTCTGAAACATGCCATGCTCCTTCGTGACAAAATTGTTGTTGTCGGTTTTTTTTTTTTTTTTGAGCAGTACTGTCATACATTGGTCAATATTGTGGAAGAAAAATATATTGTGTACTTGTAACATGGAATGCAACCAGATCATGCGAATGGAGTACTATGGGACATTGTGTTCATTTATCAAGGTCAATCAAAAGTCAGAACTACAGGGTTTTGAGAGAGCATGTACATATCACAATTAAAAGAGCTCCAGATGTCATTACTGGCAACTGATATGGTATTTTTCTGCGCATTTTTAAATTGCTTGTGGCTATTGATGCTGCAGCAGTCACAAAAAGTAATGGAAAGTTTGAATGGTTCATTGCCAAACTAAGATGATGGTGATGATAACGATCGTGATAGTGATTATGATTTTTATTATCGTCATTACAATATTCATGTGTTATTGTCATCATTAGCAGTAATTATGCTGATAATGATGACGATGATGATAATGATGATTGTGGATATTATCATTGCTGCCACTTTATTTTAATAACAGTTCAGTACACAACCTATTTGATTTCTGTGACGATAATGAGACATGTAGGTGAAGGTCGATCTCGGCTCTGTGGTGTATGACTGGGGGTTATAATAAATACCCTGACTGTGACTTGAATTAGCTGAACATGACTGAAATGTAATGGTTGCAACAGGTATTCAAATTTAATCACTGCTCTCAGCTAAGTGAAATTGTGCCCCACCACTGACAACCCTTTATTGCCCAGATCTAAGTGCTCTCTGTCTGTCTGTCTGTCTCTCTCTGTTTAAAGAGATAAGAAAGATAAAAGCGCTGTGCTCTTATCTGTTAGGAATTAAATTACATTCAGTCTGTGAGATCAATAATTGAATTGTATGTAATAATTGAATGTAATGGAAACATAATGGTTACAGGTATTCAAATTGAATCAATGCTCTAAGCTATTACTTGTGCCCCACTGCTGACAACTCTTAATTGCACAGATCTTTAAAAAAAAAAAAGTGCTCTCTGTCTGTCTGTATGTCTGTCTGTCTGTCTCTCATGATGCGACTGGATGATTGAATAATAATAGAAATTATGCAGTGGTTACAGGTATTCAAATTGAATCACTGCTCTCAGCTAAGTGAAATTGCACCCCACTACTAACAACTCTATATTGCACATACATCTATGCACTCCTCACCCCCCCCCCCCCCCCAAAAAAAAGATAATAAAGATGAAAACCACTGTACGTGCTCTTGTCTGTTAAGAATCAAATTACATTCGGTCTATAAGATCAAACACCTGCTCACCCCAGAAAACATCAAGCCACATGAGCACTGGGCTCCTATTGAGCTGAGGGAGGCCTCCATGTTCCCTATGATTTAACCCGCTGAGGACGGGCTGATTTTGTTACAACACGCATTTCCCATAGACCCCTGCCCAAGTATACTCGGGACTCGTCCTCAACGGGTTATTAGTACTATAGTACTGGTATGCAGTGTTGCTTGAGAATACGGATGAAAATTGAAGTGAAATCAGGTAGAAAGAAGTTGCGGGGGAGGGGGTAGGATATGACTGTATTGTTCCCATTCTCCATATTTGCAAACACTTCCTCATCTCATCAAATTTAATCTGCCTTTATGCCTTTGTGTGATCTGAACAGTACATTGTACATGACAAATCTTGGCCAAACTACACCATGTGAAGTGTATGAAACAGCAAGTTGCATGTTGGTATAGAGTGAACCATTATTGAGTTCCCTTAATTTTCCTGGAATATTGTGGTCACTAGTTTTTTACATGTATATGGTAGGATGTTTTGTGATACAACTGACCTACATACATGTATGTATGCATCAAATGTGATAACTTGAGCAGTTTTTAAATCACTGCTCCCAATGGTAAACAGGACCTTTAATACTTTCCATGAGTAGGTCTAGAGTTTGACACAGTATGAAACCTCTAGGGTGGTAGAGGGTTAAGTCTGTTGGTTAATTACATGTATACAATACTCAATTGTACCTAATCTACTGCATGTTAAAAAAGCTTGTAGCACTTGTGTTTTAAAGTGTACCAATACCAAAGTATTATGCTTGCTATGATGTACAGTTGATAGAATAAAAAAAGGCCTCCTTGAGACATGCCCTCTGCAAAGTATTAGCATTTTTTTGTCACTCCAATTTTTTTTTTTTTTTTTTTTTTTTGGGGGGGGGGGGGGTTAAAAGTAAAATTTAAAGAATGTGAGTGGCCCTGAAAAGGGCCTACCCATGATTTGGTAGGCCCTTTTCAGGGCCACTCACATACTCCAGAAAGAATAGGTGGTGCACTGTGAAGCCTTCTACCACCCAACGTTCTACCACCACGGAAGCCTTCAAAGATTTCATAAATTTTAAAGAGTAAACAATATAAAAAATAACTTGAAATAGACTAGTTGATCACCCGACTCTTTTAATCTAACGATCACACTATCAATGTTTTTTTCCGAATATGCCTTGAACCATAGTGATATGCAATGCGTGCATGCGATCAGCTGACTGATCGACCCGGAATCTCGATATTGTTTGTGAAAATGTATGCATGTAGCTAGAATGTGCACACATCAGTACTGGCTCTTCCGGAGCAGAACCTAAACCCGCAGAGCACAAGTGCCAAATTGTTATAGAGATATGAGCTGACTTATTGAAATATGTAGGCCTATACTTTCAGGGGCTATTGCAGGTGACTTATTGCTGTTTTTGTGTGTGTGTGTGTGTGTGTGTGTGTGTGTGTGTGTGTCTAGCTGTACACAAATTTGATTTCCAGGGAATTAGTACACTGTAATTCATACTACAGCATGCAAGTTGGTTCAATACCGATATGACATTTGCTCCAATTGGGCTGCTTCTGTTTCTAGTCTGCCTCAACTTATTGTCATCAATTATTCTGTAAGGTGTGGACAGACGTAACCCAGTTGCCATAATGTCTCTGTAGCTGTACAAGACATTGTATGCTCTGCAATCAGATATCGCCCTATTGTATACAATTCAACCACTGGTGAGTACTAGTACGCTTTCTAATAGAAATCACTGACCTTTGAGATGAATAACCCACATATTTCTTGGCCTTATACACAGCGACCATCACAAGCCATGAGTTGACTCTGTAATGCTCTAATTTGTCATAGCAACGGTAATATCACAAGAGAGAGCTACCCTTTCATTTTCTTTTTCTTTCACTCTCTATCTCTCTGTGTTTATGTGTTTGTTTGTTTGTTTTGAAAGAGAATTTGAGCTGACAGGGATGGTGCATTAGACAAATGTTGAGCGTACTGTTTACGCGCTGCATTAGCTCTGCTGTGAAATCAGGTAATGTAACATGGGACCAAACCTGATACTTTCAGGGCAAAGGGTGTGATGCGACATTTAATTACTGCTGTCATTCATATGTGTGTGTATGTATGTGTGTGTGTGTGTTTGCATAAGTGTTTCTTCTATGATGAATTACAGAAAATGTCTGCACCCTGTTCACTAGCTGTCATGGATAGATAGGAATACACCTGTGTGTGTGCGTTTGTGTGTGTGTATGTGTGTCTGTGTGTATGTGGGAGGAAAGAAAATATCAAAGGAAATCAGTGATTTGTGTCACTGCTGGGCAGTTGTGAATAGAAAGACTCGTGTGTCATTTATTTCTTACATATTGTAGATTAAAACATTCATGGTTTATTTGCTCGCATTTGCTCAGTGGAGCATATGTCTGAGACTTCAAATGGCATTTCGCAACAAAGACTGTCATTTTGTATACTACATATCAATAGTAATTATCCATCCATGTTTATCTGCACACGCACACGCACACGCACACACACACACACATGCATACACACAGATACATGAATTGTGGCTATATTGCATGATAAGTTTCTGTACAATTTTATCACATCGATAGTACCATGTCAGATCTTCAGAATCAGAGCATTCTGCACAGTTCATTGAATTTAAGATTCTCGCACACATGTACAGCTCTGTATTTGATAAACCAAATTTTGATTTTTATAGGTAACTCCTAAAACTGTCATACCTTAGAAATTCACACTGTAAAACATAGTTTGAACTCTCAGTTTACACAAGATTTAGTTTGTAATGCTACAAGTGAAGGAAAGGAAAAATGTATGGGTTTCATCTGCTCTCCTAATAGTAATCTTAAAGTAGTTCTTTTTTATGATGCCGCAATATCTAGCAAGAACTGCTGTGGTATAGATTAGACAGATATCACATCGGGAGAAATGTAGAGATTTTTTAACCAGGAGCCAGAGTTGAATCATTTCGACATCATGTCCATAAAATGTCACATTATCGATTTATCTACAGTGTATTCTGATGCTTCCAGAAAGGGAACCTGACATGTCACAATAAAGACTAAAAATTAGTGTTTTCTGAAATCAATTTTTATGAAATCTAATGCAAACTGGACCAAACAATGGGATGAAATTGGAATTCTCTGGCAGTTAATCTTCTAGGGCTGTGTTTGAGCACTCAAAAATGAGCCATACCATACCATACCATGCCAGATAGGGAGCGTTTGAGCACTCTGTTTAGATAGCATACCACACAAGATATTTATGGACTGGGGTAAGGGGGGTCATACGTTTTTTGGCAAAGAGAATCACATTTTTGCATTATGATGTAGTGTGTTACTCACACTCTTTTCATGTCAACAACTTCTGCTACGGTGCACCTTCTGACCTGTTTGCGTTCAAGCACTCTCTGGCTCAGAATGGTATGGTATACTTTTGTACCACTTCTATGAAAGGTCCACTTTTGGCACGGTACGGTGTGGTGCGCCTGGGAGTATTACAGCGCTCCTCTGGCACGGGTACGGTATGGTACACTTATAGACAGCACTCAACCACACCCTAATATAGTATCTACAGTACCAAAGATATTGCATGTGCTTCTTTTTTGCTGCTCGTCATGATATATACACAAAATAAGTGTCCTGTGATATCAATTATTTGTGCAATGCAAACTGGACTGAACAATACATGCAAATGGGAATTCTCAGGCAGTTGATTGTCTGTGTATGTCTTTTTCTGCGTCTGTGTATGTCTTTTTCTGCTGCTTGTTAATTCAGAAAACTACAGTACATGACGTACTGTCAATCAAAGAGTGGTTCTCCAAGTGAAACCAACATACAGCATTTTACCTTTACAATGTACACTGCATTGTAAAACCAATCAAAAATTTCAATTCTTGGTGAGAATCATGCAGTGTCACTTCCCTTGTTTTGCTGGCTTTCAATTTGTGGTGATTTTGCACATAAAATAAGACCGAAGACACTTTGCGATAGGCTCTACGTACTACTGCATGACTATCAATATATTAATTATGACAAGTATGGCACTGAGGCGGTGTCGGAGCTCGATAGCGCATGACATGTGCAATGCGCACTTCAAGTAATTGATTGATTGGATACCGGCTGGCTCGGCTGTCGGTGTTCATCATTCCATTACCGGTGGCAGCGGCGGTGGAAGCGTCGTCTGTGAGAGATGTCGGCATATATACAAGAAATCAATACTTGCTACTTGCACAACTATTAGGGAAGGATGCAGAAAAGTGAGGTTTGCTTTTATATTCAGGCAGCTGTGTAGAAATGAGAAAGAAAGAAGTGAAATGAGCTCCGTGTTTCTAGTTGTGTTGCTGTATCTCTCTGTGTAGGGCTAGTGTGGTTTAATAGCTCACAGGAAGTGCAGCAAATGTGTCAACAAACATTTGTTTGTTGTGTAGACTGTAGTATTCTTGCTGTGAGTGACATGTCGAGGGAATTATTAATCTGCAGGTTTATACTGTGATGAACATGTGCCTTGAATTTGAAAATGGGAAATGGAGACCCTTACAGGTCTTCCGTTTGGAAATTTACTAAAAGCAGGCTTTCTTAAAAGAATGAATGTGCCAGTGATTCTTGCATGTTTTATGCATTCTATATATATATATAGTAATTGTGTGTAACCCATGAACAACTTTGATTATAAAGTGGATGATATTCATAGTAAATGTACAGAGGAAGATGTTTGTGGAGAGGTTTTACATTGTTTAAGATGATTTTATTTGGTGTAAGAGTCCCCTTCCCGGCTCTTGTGTTTGTAGGTTTATGAGAGCATATCGTCTTCAACCAAATATTGCACCCAGACTCCAACTCTCTCTAGAGTCTGCTGACCATAAGAGCAAGATTTATTGTAGAAGCAGACAATAGTCATAGATAGAGTAGCCACAATGTAGCCCCATCCAACTCTGGCATGTGGGGTAGGAAGAAATGGAGCACCAATTGTTCACCTGTATTGGATGAGATGATTTGTTTTTACATTCATCGATTTTAACCTTCCTATCACAACAATTAGAACTTCAGGCAAGAGAGTTATTTAATTCACAACATGGTCGTGCAATTTGGAAGAAAAGTAACATTTGCACACAAGATTCAGTGTGAAAAGAAAAGCAAAACAGTATTCCATGTAGGAAAGTTTTAAAAAGATGAAGATGAAAACCCAACAAGTAGGTCATTGATGTGTATTTTATCTGTAACTACCAAGTCTAAAATAGGGGTCAAGAATTGTAACTAGAAAACTAAATTTGAAATATGTCAGTCTGCAGTCTGCATGTATAGATACTTGTAAAGTGATGGATTTCCCTGTGTAAAATGTGGAAATGTAAATTTTGAATAGAAATATGAACTAAAAAGATCACTCTGAGCTGACTACAGGTATGGTGCACATTACTTGTCTTTTTACTGCATTTAGTTGTTATCAAGATGAGCTCTGGAGGAAGAAAGAGTGTCTAAAACAAACTAAATTTAGCTTTATCAAATACTCTAACTACAATTTAGCCCTCCTCCAGACACAGTACTGTACATCATACATTATGTACCAGCAATTTCTAACGATGGTGCTGAGGAGATCTTTATGAATTATGTAACCAAAATCTGAAGTAACAATCATCAAAAGATGCTGGCTGGCTAGTGAGCAGACATATGATATGCAATAAAATGAAATAGGTGTGATTTCTTTCTTTTTTGTGTGTGTGTTGTGCCAATGGTGCATGGAGTTTGGAAGAATTAGGTCGAGAGGGTTTCAGATCATGTTTTGCCTGGGACCGTCGGCGTCATACTGAATAAAATTGTGTTAGCTTGCTTTGGGTCTAACATGTGATGGGATGATCGTGGTAGGCTCATTGCGAACAATGCACATTGCTTGCCCAAAAGTCTGAGCTGCCTCTTGCATTCTTGCACCAAGTGAAAATGTCAAAGGTATTCTTAGCACCATAATTTTGTGTTTGGCCTCTGGGAAACCGACCACCGGCGAGAATGATATGATGAACTCTCATTCTCTCATCTTGAGATTTAACCACTCAAAAAAATCAATACTCGCTCATCTCGAGAGGAAGCACTTGATAGCATGCACGAAGGACAAGAAGCAAAAGCAAATATAAGTGAATTAATTGCAATTATGACAATCCCAAAAGACGTGATTACTATGCCCCTTTTAGAAATAGTTTCATTATCATGTAGCTCGTCCCACATACCTACTGTATATCTTTGTTGGTAGTTTTGCAATGTCTACGGTTTGCAGCAACTATTTACAGTCTTTGTGAGATTTTTGTGATTCCGCGTAAGTCTGCAGGATTTACTCTGCGCCATTAACCATGTAGATGGAATAAGTGCCATTATCTTTCAAAATGTCACTTTCTTCCTGAAATTGCTTTCCCTCATAAATCATCTTTATCCAAAACAGTTTATCTACTTTGGAAGACAGATGCAACTGCTACAGTTGTTCACTTTTCAGTTCCATCATATTCCTTCTCCCACAGCAATACCGCTACAATAAGCCTGAATCATACAAATTGTACATTATCCATGACTGATATTATGGATGATCAATACACTCATAAAATTACGACAGAAATCTAACCATTTTCATGCACGCAGTTGTTATATTTGCTATCAGATTCTGTAATTGTTGGAATTTCAGAGTGCATGCTCCACGAGTCTTAATTTTGCGGAGAACCTGACAACTTTCTATGTCACAAGTGCTGTTCTTGGGGTTGATACTTGTAAAATGCACTCATCTATGTCTATCATTGTTACTTCAACCTATTTTCCCTTGTCTCCTCTCCAGCATACATGGAAACCAATGTAATTTGTTGAAAAGGATTTAGATTCATCTATATCAATTACCTCATATTTGATTTTAGGCATGTAGTGATCTAGCTGACGTTTTATTATGGTTTTTGCCGAGAACATTATTTGTATTGTTGCGGAAGTTGAACAGGTGTGTTCTAGTGGCGGCTGAAGTGATCCAAAGTGTGCTCAGGAAGTATTGCTTGTTAGTCGTATGAGTACCAGATGGCCTGGTGGTTAATGAACGTAATCCCAGAGATCTAACCACATGGAGTATGGCCTGTATGACTGACAAGCTAGGGAAACATGGCATGCTTCTATCCTAGCTGTTTTATAAAAGTGTAGTTCCTACGACAACTCATGCTCATAAGAAAGGGGGGGGGGGGGGTAAAGAAGAGTTCCAAGAGGGTTTTTTTTTTTCCTTAATAATGAAATTAACAATAGTAAAGAGAGTAAAACAGGTGAATTATGCAAAAGAAAATATAAAAGATTGAAAACTATGCCTATTACAGGGCTCAACACTACCCTTGTTGTCTGGTAGTCATACGGGCCACTAAAATCTTTAAATCTGAAATTCTGGTGGCCTGAGAAAGATATGAAGTGACCTGGAATTAAAGGAAAAGAAGCAATCCATTTTGAATGTAATTTGCCTGACTGGGCCACCAAAAGATAAATTTGTAGACCCGACACCAAGTTTCAGTGGCCTCAGGCCACTGGGCCACCATGAATGTTGAGCCCTACCTATTAAGAATATTGAGTGCCTGCCAGACATTTGACAGAGGGTAAACAAGTCACATTGATTGAGATATATTTTCTTTCTTAAAAGTACAAGAGATATATAACTAGCATTTTGAGTGTAGCTATGTTACATAAATGTGGTTTCAGTCATTGAAATCGTACACCAGGAAATACCTTGACCTCCGAGCCCTTTATACATGTGTAGTTACCAACCAGGAACCACTGCAAATTCGTGTGGCTTTTCATTTATACAGTGCACTCCCGTTATAATGAACACGGTTATTACGAAATTCCGGTTATAATGAAGTAAAAATTCAGGCCGCAACATTATCTGTTGTATGCATTTCCATTGTTTAATTGTTCAGTTATTGCAAAATTTCAATGTAACGAAAGAAAACTGACAGTCCCTAGGACTTCATTATAATGGGAGTCCACTGCAATTTGCTGTTAAAACTAGACATCTCATATATTTATGTGTTAATGACCTGAACTCTTCAAAATCAGGAAGTGAATGATAAAGTTTCGATGAACTTCCTGCTATTTCTTGACTGTGTGTTTTCTTCCTATTCTTTTGTTTTTTTTCCTCTGTATACTGTATATATGCCAAATACTCAGCGAGTCTAATTTCCATTTTGTTGTTATTTTTTTTGTTTTGGTTATTTGGACTTCCAGACAATTTTGCAACTGGAGTACAGTAATGTACTGAGAAATGCATGTGTGCATGTTGCATTTATGTCGGGATCAGAGTTGGTGTTTTTTGTGTACAGTTGTTATATTCATGAATAGCTCCCAACAGATGAAATTTGTGAAAAATAAAACTATGCAAAATATGTGGCATCACAGTAAACTTTTTGCTGGATGCATTGATTGCCTACATGTAGGTAAACAGAGAGTATGACATTCCCTGAATTATGTTCAAAATGTCACATTTACGATAGTCCTTTTGTGTGTTATTGACAGTAAATCTAAATGTTGACCTCGAGTGATAAATCCAGTCTTGCATTAATAGTTCATTGTCTACGTATATGTGCCTCTTCTGTGTCTTTCTAGGAATCCTGTGTCATATGTCCAGCATGGAGACAGAGCATAGCGGCCTTTTCATCTGGCAGCGGACAAGGTCAGTACATTGCGTTCTAAATGCAATACTGTAAAAGTGGATATTTTTGCGCGACTAATTTTTTGCGCAACTAATTTTTTGCGCTTGGCCGGGTAAGAAGAGTTTAGTGTGTTGTTAATTCCGCGGAATCAAGACAGCACGCAGAGGAACAAACGGCTAGCAAAACTATTCGTGTGCTTTTATTTTCGCGATAGTTTCTGGTTGCGCGAGATGCGCGAAAATTTCAACACTGCAAAAATTTCCACTTTTACAGTAAGCCCACTTCTAGACCCGTGTAGATTCAGCGTCTCACTATAAAGTGTCTGTAAAACTTGCAAGATATTCTCAGTTTGTGTATATTGTACTTGACTTTAAAACTGTCATTATATCAATGCTTAAAATGATGAGGATTTTATTCCACATGTTAGTTCCAGTACACGAAAGATGAAAAAAAAATAAATTTCCAGTGTGTTAACGCATCTTCTCCAGGGTTGTTTGTCCAAAACCCTGAAAAAGGTGTGTGACACATGAAAAATTTTGCGCAGTCATGAAAAGTTCTTGGATGCTAATAATCCACTGTAGTCTCTTCTTTTCATCTAGCTCATTATAAACACACACACACACACACACACACACACCTATGAACACTGGTAGTGCTGTATTTAAAAACAAAACAAAACATGCTCTCTGATTAACTTGATTGGCACCATATGACATTCATAACGTCCTTAATGCGTGCGCGCTATGAACCTTGGATTCCTTTGCAGGTAATCAATGTTATAGCCTTGGATGTATAGCGCAATTCTCTTTCACTGAGACAGGAGGCTCAGATCAAAAACCTCACATGTAGTTAGATTGAATCGTGTGTCAAGTGCATCAGAGATCATTGCCTTGTGTGTTTGATATGCTTTTTTTCTTTCCTTGTTAAGTTTTCTTACATTGCAAGCTAAGGCCGTATGGTATTGATATCATAACTTCTGTTGTTGCTATTATCATTATGATTATTTCCACTAAATATACAGAGATTATGTACACTTTGCAACTGATTGACAAATTGCCCTACATCAACATAAATAAGCACTGAATTGATCAGTGTTTTAGTAGTAGCCATGATAAAGATAAAAAATCATGGGCGTACATACTCATGAATTTGAATAATTACGCAGTACCCGCTGCATGCTATAAGGATTAGAACCAACACTTGCTGTCGGGTGAAAGCTCGGTGGTCTAGTGGAGATGATGCCTGTCCGGTGATCAGGAGGTCGTAGGTTCGAATCCTGCTGGAGTATGTACGCCCATGATTTTGGAATGTCATTTTATGGGGGGGGGGGGGGGGGAGTGAGTTTAGGAATGAGGCTGTGATCATTATGGTTTCCCATGAATGAAATCCAAAGACATTCTTATTGGTAGAATGACTCACCATTTCATGCCATAATGAGCTCATGTGCATAGAGATCGTAAAAATAGCTTTGTACATGAATGATCTGCTAGCTCAAAGTTGAATTTTACCTCAAAGAGAATGCTGTTTTGAGTGCAAAGAGAGTCAATCAGAACTGTCGATGGGGTGAGAAATCTGATCCAAATGGGACAAATTAGGAAGCTCATAATACTGGTTGAACGAGTTTTTCATCACTGTCGGGACACTGAGATGGTCGTGTGACCGTGACATCTTCATGTACGTCCTCATTCAACGAGTTCATTGTCGTTTGGCTCCTTCATTTCTCACGATCCAACGTTCCACCATCCTTGGCAGCGATTTTGTGCTGGTAGTTTGTGATTTTTAAGGCAACATCCACGTCACGTTCGAGTGGATTTTGATGATGAAAGAAAAAAACTCAAGCAAACAGAGCGGTGAAACGAACGAATAGCGTGATTTTTTCGTTATTACTGTTCCATTCTTTTACTTACTTTCATATACATTTTACATGTGAGTATAATGAGTTTTGTAATTCATAATACTTACTTTCTCACTGCGCCTTAAACACATTAGTCATGTGGATGGAATTGGTGCATTGTAAGTACCCTGTTTTATTATTATTAAAGATACCTCAAAGGTGGACTAAGCGTGAGAAAATTTCAGAATTTTAGATTTTCATGTGGTATTTTTACGGATAAGTTTTATTGGTCGTAGCCACACAAAGAAATTTGACAAGGTAATGTATGGCATCGTGGCCTTAAAAGATTTCCCTAGAGGATTACATCCTTATGACATAAATTGGAGAGGAAGAAATGGCGTTAATTCTTCACTTGAGATTACTGGACTTTCAATGATCAAGCACTTGTGATGCTATGAAGTTGAGGAGAGCTATATCTGCTTAATGACTGACAAAAGTTTTGTAAAAAGAAGTGATTTTGTTATGCCTTTTTGCACATGCCTACATGCACGGGAGAGTCTTTATCCAAGTCAATGTTGACATGCAGTGGACTTATACTTTAACAGGGATGGGCTACATAATGTCAGCGGAGTCATTTTACTTTTCGAGGGGCTCCCGTGCAGCGATGACAAACGGGGTAAGGGGCCTCTCACTTTCATGGCCAATGGCAACCAGCAACACAAATCCCACACTTTACCTGTGCATGCGTGTCGCATACGTCCACGACGTGAGTCAGGGAGAGTGCACTGGGCTTACGTTGCACACTGCAAACACCCTCCCATATGCTCTCCTGGTCGATCACATTTCCAAGCTTCGTGTCGGAAGGAGTTGTTAACGCGTGGTCGCCGTCTTGGAGTTGGAGCACGAAGATGACGCAAGACCGGCTGCGCATCTGCCACGAGACAGTGCATGTGCTCGTGATTTCCATCACGTTTCTCTGCTCGTACTGGAATAAGGGCATTTTCATGTTTTGCGTTTTTATGATCTATTCTTCCACAGTGCAAAAACACTTCACAGCCTTTGTCCATTACATATTAGCAGCAACTTCTATTATCGGCCAACTTTGCTTCAACTGAACTTATATTGAACATGAGCTCCTTCCTAACTCCCTAAAGTTGAAGAAAATTCTTCTACCACATTACACAAAAACCATGTCTTTAATGATATCATGCCATTTTGAATATGACAATAAAGTCAAAGCCCATTTCCCATCCCAGTAAATTAAACTTTGAACGCAGAATTGACTAGATCATGACAACAATGTTCCAAACAAATAACACTATTTTCTATATGAAAAAGGTCAAAGTATTCGATGGGAAACAGGCCAGGTAGTGTATGTGACAACTTAACAGATATTTCATTTTATATCTCTTTTTTTTTTGTGAACCCAGTTATTGTATCCTAGAGGTGAAGCTGTTTGCTTTAAAACTCTTCATATTGTATCAAATGTCTCCGCTGTTTCTTGCTCACAATTACATGAATAGATTAAGCTGAAGATTAAACTAATTTTTTATTATTGATTTCCACGTTACTATGGGATGAGGATACAAGACACACCAATCCACAAAGTAATTTTACATATCCCCAGGCATACACAGGGGAAAACAGATCACAATATATACCAGGTAATATTCTGTGTATTTTTTTCTTCCTTCTAGGAAACAGTAGATTACAATCTTCTGGTATTTCTCAGTGAAGTACTCAGAGCTGTCCGGGTGCTCAAATTCCCTTGTAGGTAGAAAGACAATCCAGTTCCCAATTTACATGTTGTGGTGATGGGTATCAGAGAGATATTTATGCCGTATGGTTGAAACTTGTCCCAATGGCTGCAATGCATCAAATTTAGCACTGCAAAAGGTCCATATCAAAGTGTCATTGTGCTTCCCTGAACATAATTCAAATGGCATTGTAGTGTACTCTGTTGGACATACATGTACATATGTACTGTATACGCCGAATATTTCGCGAGGTTTTTATTTTCGCAAATTTCGCGAGTCAGGTGCTATTTGTGAAATTAAAGACACGCGAAAACATTGACTCTGATCCTGATGTTCAATTCAATTCAATTTAATTCAAAATGATGTTATTTCCATATAAAGTAATACAAAGTAATATACATAATGCTAATACATGAGTACATGATATTTAAAGGAACTTTTAATCACGTAAGTTTCAACAAAACATGAATACAATCATTATAATGATATCAACTCTGGTTTTGATAAATAAACAAGTAAGCAATGCAATTTTAATTTATTACTCTACATGGAAAAGAGGAATTCACAAGAAAAGCATAGCTTGTAAAATTTGTAAATTGCTCTAGAATTATTTCTATCCACTACACTAAATGTTAATGCGAGATATGCGTGTGTACTATTTTTTCTGTTCTGTTCAGGACTCCACTATCGCGAATTTTAACCACTCGCGAAATTGTTGGGAATTCCCGATTCGCGAAAATTTAGACTTGCAAAATATGTGGCATATACAGTATTCATCTGCTGAACTTATCTGCACCATTATTCGTAAAAATCTAGCAACATACTAAAATCAATAATCCTATTTTGGTGTGTACATGTATGTACTGATATGTTTATAAAAATGTACTAGCAATTGTCTATTTAACTTATCCGCATATTCTTTGAAATTTTGTCATTATGCAGTGCATGAAAATGAACTCATTTGCTTGTGTGTTATATGAAAATAGAACATAGTTGAAAATGCACATCTAGAGAAAGCTCACACATCCCTTCCCTGAAAATAAGCAAGAACAATTTGACCGCTGCGTTCAGTCCACTTTCAAGTCGATACTTCCACTTCTCATGCAGTATCTGTATCTGCCGTCAACTGAAGTTAAGATTTATGTCAGTGAGTTTATTTCTATCCATCACACCAAATGACAATATTGGGCATATACTAAGTAGAATTTATGCCCAGAATACGACATTTTAGCATAGTTTTTTTTTAAAATGCCATTTGAACTTTCCAAGAACTTTGACCTCTCAACCCGTCATTCCAGGTGGGGGTAGACATATTTCTATCCTTTTTATAATTTTTTTTCTTAACATACCAGTAGGCATTCCTGTCTGAAGTTATGGCTGAAATAAGGACATTGCTAAACAGGGTGCAGTGACCTTTGACCTTGACATTTGACCCATCATCACTTTTGTGTTGATGTTGATTGTCAATATATTTACTAGTGTCTAGCAACTTAAATCATCGCAGTATGTTATGAAAGACTGGAAATGGTTCTATTTACACAAGTACGTACAAGTATGTAAGTAGAGTGACCTCTGACCTTGACCTTTGAGCTTTCATCACCATCATTTCACTGAAACTTATTGATTTTTACCCTTCCTGCTAAATCATATGACTAATTAACATTCATAGATAGTCACAGCTGAAAAATAACAGTGTAGCAAAAGTCAGTGACCTTGACCTTGGGGAATTTTTTTTTTAAAATTCAGTTTTATTGCATTTACACATTTGTATGTCGCAAACCATATTTGTGTCAGGTTCTAAGGAAACCAACTGAGTAATATTTCTTGAACTGCAGTAGGGCCTACTTAACAAGATATCACTGATGAATGTACAGCGAACAGACAACCTGAAAACATAACGTCCCCACCACCCTTTGAAGTGGAAGCTTTAAAAAAACATATCTAGATGTAGATGTGGAAACTTGTAAGAGTTAATACTTTTCACCTTTTTTCAGTTGTTCAATTCGACCTCTCCAGAGTAAGTGAGTTTGGGAAAAGATGAAGAAAAATGTGAGTTTTAATCTAAACAAATACACTTGATAACATTATGAAACTCGAGCATAGTTATCCATAGACTACCAACCCGTAGAATAAGGCTAATATGACATATGTTGTTTGTTTAGAACAGGGAGGTGGAAGAGAGATATTCCACCTCCCTAGTTAGAAGTAGTCACCTTCCAATGCGTTCAAAAAAATAAAAGTGAACGATCCAACACCTCAGCCCAGTTGAGATTAGAAATCCTTGATGTGGCGCTGTAAAAAATGTCATGCCTGGGAAGATCCATTCAGACCCATTCTGGGCTCAATGCGTGGGAAATGACCCGAGCTGATTGTGTGGGTTTTCCAATTTAGATGCTCCAATATGAACACAAATGGGACATCTCTCTGTGGGATATAGTGATTGCCTCATCATAAACAGTGATAATGAGATTTATTATGCAGCGAGTGTGGAAGGTGTAACCATATTGGGGTTTAATGGTAAGCATTAGGAAGTACATAATGTACATGGTGTAGACCCAGCATGTTTGAAAGCTCATTCATTTATGCTTTATTATACAAATCTCTGAATGTATGCATTAATACATGTAGGTATCATTAGCCCAATATATATATGTGGATTGAGTGAAAGCAGCAATATTATTGTAGTAGAACAACATATGTGAACGTTGTAGGAAAATGGGACAATCGATTCAAAAGTTATTAAAGGGGATGGCTAGTAACCGATCAGTGGGAATCAGTGGGAATGCTGAGGGATGATTGTTCCAGTCCTTATGGGATTCATTTAAGAGTACATTATATATCTACTGTTGTGTGAAAATTATTTGCTTCAGAACGGTCTCATATTCAAGTAAGGTGCAGATTAATGCCCCGTCACTGACCAGGCACGCTACTGAAACCTGGAAACATTAAACTGCACATTACTTGAACAGAGACTCCAACCCATAGCACCTTCTGATCTGGAGATTCTCCCGCCTGAAACCCCTAGCAAACGGGAGACTCCAAGTTTATGTGTGCCAAGTGCGAACTTCCTCGGGTTATAGATGCTCTCTGGTGCTATCTAAGGCTTATTTTTGCAACATACGATAGCAATAAGTAAGAAATCCTTTACAACGGGAGACATTGAGCCAGGGCGGGAGAAATTAAATCTCAAACGGGAGAACGGGAGATTTTGCAAAAATGGGTTTTCGGCGGGAGATCTCCCGTCGAAAACGGGAGAGTTGGAGTCTCTGCTTGAATATGAGACCATTCTGAAGCAAATAATTTTCACACAACAATAGATACACTCTTAAATGAATCCCACAAGGATTGGAACAATCATCCCTCAGTATTTCCACTGAGTCCCACTTATCAGCTACTAGCCATCCCCTTTAAGCTTTAAAGTTTCGGTGCTGTCATCGCTGGATAAGGAGACTATTACACTTCATGACATTGTTATGGACAACAAAGAAAATATAAGGAGAATTCCGTTATATTTCATTTTTCATAAAATACACATTACATCGACTTGTTATTGTCTCGTTTTAAAAGGTAGTGATACTCCCCATGCTTTCTGAAAGAGGTAAGTCAAGTGCTGCTCCATCCTATACTATAATACTCGAAGTTGTTGTTGTTGTCGCGGCCTTATGTATTTCCTGTTTTATTTCGGCGTTGCTGGTTTCTCTATCTCCTCCCGAGCCGTCGGCTCCGGGCAGTTGCGACCGGTGCCGTCGGCCGCAGGAGAGTATCCTACATCGAATGGCGTGGGTTTCGTCCCCTCTCCGCCTCCGTGTCGACGTCGAGGACGAAAAAGAAAAATTAATTAGCTACATGCATAATGCATTTTTGTGCGTGACGAAAGAGCCGAGCGTTTCAATATTCACGGAACCTGCGCTGGCCTCCTGCTTTCTCGATCTTCCATCTTTTAGCTTGCAGAGACACTGGAGGATACTAAAGATGATGGTGCAGCGAAATCTCTGACATCTTCCGGCGGACGCGCACGCACACACACAATGTACCTCGCAGAACTCTATACACACTCTACGCTGTGTGTATATAGTTCTGTGATGTACCTTTGCCTCCGCCTGTTACGTGTACTGAATGTATTGACGATGGTTTCACGAATCTGTGTGTGCGTGACATGGACTACAAGGGCATTTACGTACAGTTCGCCATTATTGGCGTCCCCAAATGAAAACAACGAACGTTGGTTATGTAATTGTATTTTGCACAACTGCAGAATACTATATGCAGCTCAGGTACGTCATTTAGTTTGCTCGCCGTTTGCTCTCAAGTCCGGTGTCATTGTACGCAGACTGTTTAGGACGCGGCTAAATATATTTGCCGATCGTACCCTTACATATCAGATTACACGCGCAGCTGTGTCCATTCGTTTACTGCAGAGCTGCTGTAATCATACATATTCATAAGATGAGCGGACGTAGAGGAAAACCTCGCTTTGCCGACCGCCTATGTGGTTCTATGGTCTATCAAACCAAGTTTTGGTGACAAAAAAAGAGGGAGCAAATGAAGACGAATGCAGTGATGTATATATTCTTCTTTCTTCCATACCATGGGAAAAATATTAAAGAAAAAAAATACGAGGTCGTGAGAACCTACTCCCACGGGTGCCTATTAAACCTGATGACTATGATCTCCCCCTCCCCAAATAATAACAATGATGATAATTATAATAATAATAATAATAATAATAATAATGATAAGGATAATGATAATAATGATATAATAATAACAATAATAGGAGCAATAATTGTAGGCCTAATATTAATTATGATAATGTACAATCTGAAGCAGATGTAGTTCTATATTGATATGATATATCAAGCCAAGTTTTGGTGATTAAAAACAACAAGGAGGGAGCAAAATTATGAAGACGAAAATATCTTATTTTTCTCTCATAACGTGGGGAAAAGAAACATGAAAAAAAAACACAAAACAAACCGAGGCCTTGAGACCAGCCGTGGATTCCCGCGGGTGCCCGCGTGGATGCAAGAGCAGGGGGTAATCAAAGTCATAGTGTTAATATCTTCCCGTTTCAACGGGAACAACCTGTGGGCAGAACTTTCGGGGAATCTCATTTGCGTTTTTGGTAATTTTTCCCTGAATGTTTTTGTTTTTTGCCCTGCGGAGGTGGAAATGTGTGTGTGCGTGAGGGGGGAGGGGTGAGGGGCAACAAGACAACAACTTTACTGTTGGACTTCAACGGGTGCAAATAACCCCTCGAAACTCAAGTTCTATAATAAAAGCAAGTAGTGGCGGGAATGATCCCTACCAATGGACCGGATCGCCTGGCATATACTACAAAAATGTATTATAAAATTTCTGGGAAGGGTGGTCATTTAGAAGACAGCACAATTAACGAAAGAATGAGAAGACTTTTCTTTTTATTTCTTCAATAAAAATGTGCAAAATCGTATTATGAGAAAAAAAAATAAAACCCCTCAGACCCGTGGATTTCCACGGGTGCTGCTAGTTATGGTAGAAAAGTGAAAATATATCAAATTTTCTTTATATTTTCTTTATATTGTTGTTCGTAATGACATCATGAAGGGTAGTACAATGTACATGTAAGCTCCTTATCCACTGATGGCAGCACTGGAACTTTAGAAATTCATAACCGTTGAATCAATTCTCCAATTTTCCTCAAACTTTCACTGGTGTGTTCTACTATGATATTGCTTTCACTCAATCCACATGTATATTTGCACTTGGTTTCCTTCAAATACTAGTAAGTGTATGTACATGTCAGATCTGTTGTGCGGTATTTGTGTTCAGATGTGATTGAATATGATATACATGTACATTTGCAGAGATGAGAGTTCTAATGTAACAAAGTTCATCAATAAACACCCCGTCTTTGGCAGCACAAAAGAGAAAAACACACATTTCACCCCGTTGTTCTCGTAGAAAAGTTTCTCACATCATAATACCCTTCCCTTTATCTCTCTTTTTGAAATAATGTATACTAAAAATTAACACTTTAGCACATCATCATTGCAAGCTTTCTCTCTCTCTCCAGTGTAATATATACTTATACTATTCATAAATGATATGCAAGTTAAAGGGGCTGTACAGTACTGGTTGAGGTGGGGATTCATGTTCTTTACATTCCTAAGTGAGATAATGAGAAACCTCTTTTGAAATACGAAAGAGCATGTAATTTTAAAAAGGATTCAACGTTTATTTGATGAAAATTGGTTTTCAAATGGCTGAGATATCCAAAGAAGTGATAATAATAAAAGACTACAGGCCACAACTTTATTATTAAATCTCTTTGTTTCACCTTGTTTCTCGATATCTCGGCCACTTCAAAACCGATTTTCATCAAATAAACTTTTGATACCCCTTAGAATTGCATGCTACAAATGTATTTGGCATCTCATAGAGTGGTTTCTGAATATCTCACAAAACGTTAAAAGCTAAATCCTCACCTCGACCAGAACTGTACCACACCCTTTAAACTCTTCAGTATTTTGTTTGAGGAAACTTAACTATTGTCAGTGTCTCTCCATCTCTCTCCCCTTCTCTTCAAAGAAAAAAAGCGTGATGAATTCGAGTGAAATGTTTCATTGCATAATAAGCTTTCTTTCTTCCTCTCCTTCCTTTTGTCTTCCCTTCCAAAGAATGCATGTATATTCAACTTTAGATCCTCAGCATATTTTCTTTATAAGGTATATTTTTCAGTCAATATTCCTCTCCTTTGTATATGATGCACATTCGTGTAAAAAATGTGTAGCCTTTTTTTTCGTCAATCTTTCTCTGTCTGTTTGTCATTTGAAAATGATAGAGCATTCTTAAATGACACTAGTATGTTAATGTATATGCTCGTAGCGGATGTAGGTAGGAGAAAGTACTGGTATAACATCATCAGTGAGGGCAAGATTTATGTCATGCAATTCTAGATGTCAGATTGTGGTGACACCCTGAACTGATAATGCATAGCAGCATCATAGTGGCTGCACAGCACAAATGCAAAATGCCATACAATATTCTTTTCTTGTGCTGCGTTCCATTCCGAGATTGCATGAATATATGGCCAGCATTCAGCTGCAAGAGTGCGAATAATCCTCCTTCAAGCAAGTTCCGTCTTCAGCGGGGGCCTGGCTTCCTGCTCTTCCGGAACGTTTCATTTTACGAATACTCTCCAGAGACTTCAATTGAAAAACAAACAACAACAATAGCAACAACAGCAATGAAGACTTATAACGCAAAACAACCGAAAAAAAAAAACCGCCAAGTTTTTGAAGCCTCACATTTTCCTTATGTCAGAGATGACTGAACATTTTGTCGAGGTTAGGTACCTGCATGTTGTACATACATGTAGGTGTAGCTCTACATCACCCTGACATTATGTCTCATGGATATTGTCAAGTGTAACAGAAATCTGTTGCCTAGTATTGCTTTTGTTTGTTTGTTTTTTCTTCAGATTAATTGTTCACTCAGTAGCTAAGATGAGGAGGTGTATGAAGTAGAGTAAAATGCTCTCAAGTGGCTGTGGGTGGTTTGGAGCTTTTGCTTGATGAAGGCCACTAAACTTGACTCTATCATGATAGTTTTTAATGCCAGCAGAGAACCAAAAGGGCACCATTGCTTTTGAGCAAAACTAAAAGTGAAACAATCAATTCCCATGAAGTTTATTTGATCTAAAGTCTGTAGATTTATAAGCATTATCCCAAATATAGGGTAAAATAGTGCCCTTGTGGTCTTGATTTAGCATTTAAGTGAAAATGAAAATAATTTAAAATTGACGCCATAATGCAGAGGGGATTGAGCTCTACTACATGATACAACAACTCAATGTCCTTCCCCAAATTGCAATAAAGCTCTACTGGGTCTCAGCCGATGATGTGCAGTGAGCTAACCTTTGTATGTAGGCCACATATTGTCCATAAAGGTCATTATTTCCCAATTTCCTATCTGTAGTCATGTTTTAAGAGGAGCTGTGATTTGCCTACATGTATAACCTTTACCAGGGATGTACATTTCACACCTGTGACTTAACCCTGTGATGTTTGCTACTGTTAAAATGCCATTGACATTGTTTGCAGCATTGTCATCAGTGGCAATCGTACAATGAAAGGAGTCCTCTGTGGCTAAATTGTTCTTCAAGGAACTAGGGAACTATAGCTGACAAATTTTAGAAAGCCTTTAGAGAAAAATAGGCAAAATTTGGTCTGCAGCATAATAAGTTGTGGCTCTTTGATGTGTACAGACCAGTGTGTGTGTGTGAACAGTCAGGCAAAGTATGTTATGTTAAAGGGATCGTACAGTTCTGGTTGAGACCTAATTTCAGGTTTCTAACATTTTTTGGTGAGATAATGTGAAACCTCTTATGAAATTTGAAAGAGCATGTAATTCTATGAGGAATTCAAGGTTTATTTGATGAAAATTGGTTTTGAAACTGCTGAGATATCCAAAAAAGAGCGATTCTAATAAAGTGTGGGACCCACACTTTATTACGATCGCTTTGTTTTACTTTGTTTTTGGATGTTTCAGTCATTCCAAACTTGATTTTTATCAAATAAACTTTGAATTCCTCTTAAAATGGTAAGATATGTACTATATATAAGTGTTTTCTTGCTATCTCGCAAAAAGTTAAAAGCCAAATTCTCATCTCCACTAATACTGTACCATCCCTTTAAAGAAAGCTCGCAGTGCTAAAATTTTGTTTGCATTTAACATAAAAGGGGGATTCAAGACCAGGTAATGGCTAGTGTGAAAAGAAAGAGTTAAATGTTGCCAGCATATTAACAGTGAAAATTCGATCTCAGTTCAATAGAAATTACGGATGTTCTGAAAAAGTTCACCAAATAGCCCTTTAAAGGTATGATAATGTTTTGGTTAAGATGGGAATTCAGGTTTCCAACTTTTCTTTGTGAGATAGTAAGAAAACTCTTATGAAATATGAAAGATCATATAATTCTAAGAGGATTTCTTTGATGAAAATTAGATTTTAAATGGCTGAGATATCCTGACAAATTGATGCTAATAAAAGGTGGGACCCACCCTTTATTAGGATTGTTTTGTTTTACAACGGTGTACTCGTTTTTGGATACCTCTGCCATTCAAAAACTGATTTTCCTCAATTAAACTATGAATTCTGATTTGAGTGGTATGATCTGTTAACATTTATATTCATAAAGTGGTTTCAAATTATCTCACAAAAAGGTTAAAAGCTGAATCCTCATTTCAACTAATACTATACCTTCATCTGAACAGTCAATATGAATATATGCAAATAGTGAATTAATGATGTAATCGCCTCACAACTTGCTGTGTAATTCGTATACGGAATATAAAATCTTAAAATTCCATTTTTTCCCCTAATGCAATCATGTCTCAAATTGTAATAAATCTGACTGATTACTATTTCAAATTTATTCAGCCAGGGATAACATGTTTTTCACTTTTATGCCAGAAAGATTTAAAGGACAAGTTCACCTTTATAAACATAAGGATTGAGAGAATGTAGCAATATTAGTAGAACACATCATTGAAAGTTTGAGGAAAATCAGACAATCCGTTCAAAAGTTATGAATTTTTAAAATTTTTGTGCAGCAACCGCTGGATGAGAAGACTACTGCAGTGTACGAATAACTTGCGTACAACAATATAAGGAAAACATAAAGAGAATTTCACAAAATTCCATCTTTTGAAAAAAGTACACATTCCCCTGACTCGTTACCGACAAATGTTATGGGCAATATTATTCCCCCTGCCTTTAGAAAGAGGCAAGACAAGAGCTCTTTTATTATGCGAAAAAAGTGAAAATATGTTGAATTTTCTTTTACATTTTCTTTATACTGTTGTACGCATATGACTCACAAGCTGTAGTAGTCTCCTCATCCAGCGGTTTCAACACAAAAATTTTAAAAATTCATAACTTTTGCATCGATTGTCCAATTTTCCTCAAACTTTCACTGATGTGTTCTACCAATATTGTTGCATTCTCTCAATCCTTATGTTTATGAAGGTGAACTTGTCCTTTAATGTTAGTAATTTTAACACAGTGAGTGGAAAATTGTGAGATAATGACATCAGCTCCCTCATTTACATATTCATGTCAATTCCAAAAAACTGTTCTACTAAATTTTGTGAATGTTGTTTATACCTCGATGTTAATATGATTTTGAGCAAATTCTCCAAATATAAATGTTATTTAAAATTTTACTCTTTCTTTTCAGACTTACTAGTAATTGGTCTGGAATTTCCCTTTAAGACATTCTGAGATGATGGCAAATCACATACGGTTAACTTTTGTGCGGTATAAAGGATGCCTGGTAGGATTCATTACTGCACAGATGAAAGTCTAGTAGATAATATAATATTTGTATTTATAGTTGGTATACTACAACTTTGCTGTTTTGTAATTAAACTTAACCATTTCATTGTGCTTATGACTGCTAATTTCTTCTGGTGGGGGGAAACCAGCCCTTTAAGTGATCTTCATCTCTGCAATTATGTACTTAGCCTGAGTGAACCTGATCTTGTGGTGATGTGGTACTCTCCAAAACAAACACTGATTGACATTACCGCGTGGTCTATCACAGTTATTGCATGTAGCTTTGCTCCAAGGCTCTGGGCTGCGGTCCCCTTTATATACCGGCACTCCATTAAATTTGATCAACATCAACTTGCAGGAAAGACTATAGTGCTTGTAGTGTCTCCTAACATGAGAAGCATATCCAGTCTATTCAGTGTAATTGACATAGTATCTACACACAAGAAGGAGGAATAGTCTTCACTCTTTAAGCAGACATAGGTGCAAGATGTGCAGATTTACACTTGAGATATGGAAAGCAGTAACAGTCTGGAATGTAGGCTACCATTGCCTTGGATTGGATGAGCATGTCAGTCAATTGATTTGAATTGCCAGTTCTCTGCACAAAATCAAACTGTATCAAATTGCACTCCGTCCCCAATCTCTGCAGTTGGGATTCAGCTAGAAAAAGTCAATAAACACAAACGACATTGCTCAACGATGATTTGTTTGATCGGGAACCCCCTGTAGCACATTATGAAAGAGAAGGCGCTCTGTCTTTTGGTAGTGTGTTACCAGTACATACAGTAAGGGACCGATCTCGTGACATTTGGCGATGGACATTTTTTTTGTGTGTGTGTGATTTGAGTAATAAATGGGTCATGTTCTATCTTTAAGAACTTCACCATATCCCTTGCCAGTATCAAGTGAAACTTTATTAGGAATTTCACAAGAAACAAAGACAGAAATGTTTTCATTATACATGAGAGAGATACAGAAATAGGAGATTGAATATGATATACCACAACCTTATGAATATGTTTATGTGACGACAACATGACTTATTTATATGGCTGTATACTTGAGGTAAAAGGCGCAAAACAGGTAAATGCCAAGTTATGATAGTAGGCTATAAATGAGGCAATTCAAGAAAAATTTGATGACATTTGGGCAAACATATGAAGTTTTAGTGGACATTGTGACAGAAAGATTGTGGACTTGGTGGGTCAGAGTTCAGGAAACAGAGGCGAAAAGAGAGCCACTAAATAGAACCATCACTTATTATTAGCTGTCAGACCAGTGGAGAAAATCAAATGCAGTCAAACAAGTCATACAGATGAAGCTGAGGGCATTGGTATGGGGATTTTACAGGTGGAGGCATGTTCTATCTACACTATGATATTAGATTATTATACAAATATGGACTGCTTCGAGGGGCACGGCTACAACTATTTGCCCAGAGGTGATTTCTCAACAGCGCTATGCCCCGTGATGAAATCCAGGGGCATATCGCTGTTGAGAAATCACTGAGGGCAAATAGTTTTAACTATAACCTGAAAAGAAGCAGTCCATATTTGTTTTACATACTGCATCTCACGTAATCTTATATATATATAAGCTATTAGTCCATTGAAATGAAGTAGTCATACTACTAGTCAGAGAAATTCATAGTATAATTTCACAATGTGCAAATACAGATAAGCACGCAAGATACTAAAACAATCTTACGACTGTATACATATCGTATGTATACCATGCAATGACACTACAGTAGATCTGAGATGAAACAGCACATATTATACACGGAGGTAGAGCTATATGCCAACAACCTGTAATCACTAGTTTTCACTATGCTGCCCGTCAGTCAGCTAGCAGTTTGCCTGACTTCGCCTTTGACCAATCAGAATGGAGGATTCATCTGGTGAGGTATATTTAAAAAATGTTATAACTAGAGTTATCCGTAGGTTTCAGCAAAATTGTAAGTGTTTGAATTGATATTCAGCTTGTCAGACATTGGCTTTCCTTGTCAGAGTGGCAGAAGGTATAGCGGGCTTATCAAAAAAAGCTGATTACTCTATGATTAGATCATTTACCAGTGTGTTTAACTAATCACAAAATATCATTTGACATGTGCATGAAATGTCTTTCCTTATTTTAAGATGATAAAAGCCTTAAATTTAGGCCTCTAAAGTCTGCTACCTTTTTGGTTACTACAAGTCCGTGCACATTACCTTTCATTCCATTCTTATGTGAGGAATGTAAGGGAAAGAAGGGGAAAATTCATCACTCAATTTTGCAGCAACACTTTCACTATTTGTTCAAAATGTTGTAAGGAAAGAAAAAAAAAAAACAATGTGAAAGAAACATGGTGGCCCATTTGTTCTTGAGTGCGTAATGTGCTCTTTTCATTATGTCGTGCTGGAATGTTTTGTTGTCGTTGCCAAATCTGATGGAATCCACTCGTAGACATCCTTTCTCCCGGCGCAAGTCGCGAGAATACCCAGTGACGTTATTGAAAGTGATCAGTGGCAAATGTCTGACCTTTCCAACCAATATACTGCATATTTGATGGCAGCTGGGAAGGGTGCTGCCCATTTGAGTTGACAAGAATGATGTACATGAGAGCTCCAGGGTGTTCAAGGTGGAGATTGAGCGCTCCCCTCACAACCCCCCTCCCCATGAGCTTACCTGGCCGCATCTATGCAAATTGTTTTGTTGTGTATGGTTAACAGGCGGCATGGCACTCTTTTCACACTAGTCACACCTACATTTCCCTTTGCAGTGATTGCTCTTTCGAAAACATGAACAGTTTACTGGTTTGGCGTGTGGCTGCGTGGGACCTATTTTTGTTGCCAAGTGACCTTTTTAATTCATGAGTGATGGAGAGAGCTGTTTAATTTAAGCATCCTGTCAAGATTAATGTGCATGTTTATTATGCCCTTGAATCTGGTATTTAAAGCTGTCTCTGATTCCTTCCAGGCAGTTTATCACTGTTCTTATGACTGAAGATGGGATGAAGTCAATGATCCATTCACCCAATTTGCCATATTTCCCTTATGCTTGTTTACCTCTTGCATGAAACGTTATGAATGGCTGAAATAAAAATTGAGAGCATTTCTGAATTTTCATTTTCTCCAGTTTGGTTCATGTGGTGTCATCAAGAAAGCCCCATAGAGCCGCCAAAGGCGCATTGATTTTCATGCTTTGAATGTGAATAACTTCTCCTTTTTCCAATCTGTACAGTGATGCGTTATATGCCTCTGACACTGTATGTCCAAGAACCTTCTACAGAAATTTGATGAAAACAGGTTGCCACATTTGACACAGTTTTGAGATACTCCGCTTTGAAGTTTAGATAACAGCCAATGCCCAGGAGATACGTATTACCCACACTACACGTAGGTCTCTTCAAATGACCATTGCGGAAACTCTAAAACTCTTATACAAAGATATCCCAGAAGATTTGTAGTCTAAAAGGGTGACAATTTTCTACTAATTGTCACTTACTCAACCTTTAAAGCCAGGTATTATCTAACATTTGTCTGTGCAGTTTCTTTCTTCTTCTTCTTTTTTTTTTTGGTTGTTGTTGTAGTGTATTCGAAAGATGGCAGCTGGTATGAGAATAGCATACTGTAGGTTATATCTCAACTCAAAATTCTACAGTTGCCATCTTTCCAAGGCATGAAATTTTGTGAATTGGGACGTGTATTAAATACAATTTCGTGGATCATGACATTTGTGATGAAGGGCCCTATGTTCACTTCTCTAAACTGTTGTTATTGCACTGAGAGAGTCTTTGACAAAGACTAAACATTAAGACCCTAGCATGCCATGTTCTGCACTTAGAGGCTGTTGCAATAGTTTCGTAAGCCAAACCATGGCAGCTTGCTAGTGGTTTTGCAAATATTTGATATGTGTCCGAATGATAAATGACAGGCCTTTCTTCATTTGCCTTTTCTTCTTCCAACTTCCAACTTTGGGGTAGTAGTAGACGACTTGGGGGCGAGAAGTTATATTTGCAGGCTTGACTGTGGTAGGGAATGTTGAGAGTGAATAGTCCAAACACTTGAGACAGGGAAGTTCAATATTCCTCCCCTCTCATTCCCCCAACTTGACACGCTGGATATACACTTTGGTTGGTGTTTGGTTGCTGTGTGCATTGCAGACCTGATTCCGCTATAATGCCCTATTAATAATCTTAAAGTACTGCGTATAGTGGCTGATGTATTTGGAGCCTTTTTTTATTTAAGAAATGCTCAGACTTGAAAGTCTCAGGATATGTTACTGATTTTAAAAAAAGCAAGCAATTGAACTGGCAGACAAATTGTAGTAAATACAGTTAGATATTAAGAGTGTTTAGATAGCACATTATGCATGCTAATGTCCCTACATGCTCCCTGTGTCAGATTTGTAAGTACTTGTTATGGCTTTAGAGTGTTCAGTTCTCCATTGTTATCATTAATCAGTGACCCTTTAATTGGTTACACAATGTAGAAAATTAAAGTTCTTTTTTTCTCTCTTCAAATATATTGTAAGTTTTTTTTCTGATTTTTTTTCTTATTTTATGAATTCCATGGGTTTCATCTTTCCTTCCTCCAATATAGGATATGAGGGAAAGTGATATTCAGAAGTGTCAATTTAATGTAAACAGGATGATAATTCCAAAAGCACAATCACGCCTAGGTTGATTAGTAGACTGATGTAACAACTACTTCACAGGTAGGTTACCTAGGTAGTCTATTACATTTTTTTTTTTTTTTTTTTTTTGGGGGGGGGGGAGGGGGGAATGTGACAATGCTACTTTCTAGACAAAAGAATGTTGTGTGCACAAAGGGTTATCATACGGGCAGGTGCAGAGTGGGTAGAACTGACGTCATAAGGCACGGTGTTCTAGGTGTCATTGAAAGTCAAGAGCGACACCAGGCATTTGATTAGCAAATGAAGCCCATCTCCTCAAGCCCAGTTCTGTGAGATATATTCATTATATACAATTTAAAGGGAATGAGGCGAGTGGGTTCTTGTTTGATTGGTTGTGTGTGTGGTGTTGACGTTTTGATGGGGAAAATTTCCCAAAGTGAAGAAGAGATTATGCTGTACTAGTGAATGAATGAATGATTGAATGGTGATGTGTTCAGTTGACACATTCCCTCAACTTCAGTGAGAAGTGCCAATTATATCTTGTCGCCAGAGAAACTTGAATTTTGAGAGCATTTCTTTGGAATAAAAAAAAAGGTAGTCGCGAATGCAATGAAGTAGGAAAGTTCATAGTCCCCTCTCCCCAACCACCCGCCTCAGGGATACTCACATGTTCCATTAGCATATATTACTGTACGAGTTGAAATTTGCGCGTACAGATATTTTCGCGAATTGCTACTTGGAGGACATTTTCGCGTGTTGTTAATTTCGCGGTCGCGAGGGTCTAACTGAACTTAGTTATTCGCGCGTTGTTATTTTCGCGTGTTGTTATTTTCGCGGTTCAAAGGCGATTCGCGAAATTCGCGAAAATAAAACCACCGCGAAAATTTCAGCTCGTACAGTATGGGAAGTGCAAATGTAATGATATTGGTGGAAAATGGTCAATTATTCAACTCTTCTCTTCTATTTAAAAAAAAAAAAAGAATGAAAGAAAACATGGGCTGGTGGAGACCTGTGTGAATGCAAGCGTGGAGCGATGAATTGAGTTGGCTCCAGAGTGAGCTCTCAATGAATGCTGCATCATTACTGTATTCATGATGGCATCATATATCAACCGATCTACGTATACGGACATTTGATTCATGGCATGCATTATGCATATATTCTGGAACATCCTCCCCACCCCTCCCCACCCCTCCCCACCCCTCCCCACCCCTCCCCACCCCCTTAGCAGGAGTTTGCACAGTATAGGATGAGTTCTCTCTCGTCGCCCGCACGCTGAAAGCAAAACATGGCCATGTAACTGAGTACGCTCCATCATGGAAATTGTCATTTGGATTGACAGCATAATTTGTGGAAACTGCAGAGCTCAGTTGATTCAGGATGCATATGAGTCTTTTTGAACTGCATGTTCTATTTAAAGAGAAGGTTCTTGTCTACACTATATTGCGTTGAATGCCAGTGGCAATTCACAAAAATTTCAATTTTTATTTTGCAAATTTCACGAGAGCCAAGATTCAAAAAACTAAAATGCATGTGAAAGTTCTTGTCTAGACTGTATGCATTGAATGCCAGTGGCAATTCACGAAAATTTCATGCCGCAAAAATTTTACGCCGCGAACATTTCTTGCTTTACAGTAATATACCAGTCCCCACATGCTTTAACTCTTAATGTGCCAGGCCCAAAACCCCTAACGTGCCAGAGGTTTTTACCTAAAGCTAGAATGTTTCGAAATTGGACCGACAATGAAATTTAAAACCGCCATATCTCTGAAACTATTGACTGTTTTGAATTGAGTTCTACACAACATATATCAAGAAATGTTTGTTCTTTCATGTCATGTAGTCAGTTTGCCATAATTTCTATCTGAACCTGAAATATTGCAGAAGTAATTGATACATCAAAAAAAATATTAGAAATTTTTGTGTAGTATGGAAAAAAAGAGTCAGTCGCAGTTTTTCTTCAATAGAACGCTTCCTTGACTCTGTGAGAAAGTTTTAGAGCAACATCTCCTCTTTCAAATGATAACAAAATTGCCTTCTAGAATTGTATGATTCCAAAGATACTAGCAGTTTATTTTGTCTTAGCAATTTCTCTTTCTGCCTCAGTAATTCATTCCCAAATGTGACTTCTTTAGTCCCAGATCCTGTATTTGCAACTGAAGTAATGTCCCTGGCCCTGGAAGAGTGTCTTTTGTCCACTTGAGAAGGAAGAACCTACTAATCCTCCTTTTGTCTCAGCGGACAGGGGGCGGGCGTATTCTATTGAAATCGGCTGGCCTTTGTCCGCGCGTAATTCCTATGCTAGCGTGGGGGACGATTAGTGACGTTTACCAAAACAAAAGGATGAAAGACTTGACCGCCGAACGAAAGCTGACCCTCTTTCAGGGACAAAATCAAAGCAGCTTCCCGCAGGACAGCATCCAAGTGGAACAATGCGAGTGGAACCGCATAGACAATACACGCAGATTCAATAGCATACACACGCGTGGTTTACCAATGAGACTTTTGGTCCATACACATCTTGCGGAGGGTGCGCTCACTGCGGATTTTCCCGACGTGAAAAAAATACATCTAGCTGAAAAATCATGTATTTACTCAAAAATTTCCAATGTAAACATGGTCATATTTTCAGTGGAAACGATGGTTATACTAATCAGCTACCAGTACATATCATTGGCAGTTTCTTGGTGTAACACATTACGGTACCACAATAATTTAAATGATCAATGCTTTTCTCGCTCTTCTTAGTCGCCGATCGGCGACCATGGCACGTCAGGACTAAGGTCGCCGTTCGGCGACCATGGCACGTTAAGAGTTAATCCGTGTTGATAGGACTTTCATTTGCACACAGTCACAAAGTATTTGGTATTCAGGTCAAATATTGCTACCAAAGTACTAAATATGGTTGAGATTACATTGGATTCCTCACGTTTGACTAGCTAGTGTTTCTTGAGATAAGGAAATCTACCAGGCCTGTAATCATAGCAGGTTTGATTAGAGCGTCTTATTTGTATGACCAGGATATCATTTTTTTTTCTAACCTGCTGCTCCATTTGAACTATCCTTCAAGGTATATTAAACGTGCCAAAGAGAGGACCTGTGCACATCAATAGTCGCATGTGTGCTCTGCTATACTGGCCGGCAGACATTAATCTCTCTTTCACAGCGCCATTAGCATTGCCAATAAGCGTTAACATTAGTGGATAATTCATTGATTAGCATGGCTTCGAGTACCCAACTGGGAGTATACTTCATCTCTCTCGGGTTAATGCGCCCGTGATGACTTTCCCAGTGCTGCTCCCCAAGATTGCTTGTGCATGGCGGGATATTTGGAAGAAAGGTTTCAAATGTGTTTCACTGTGCAGAGGCTGATCTTTCAGGCAGGCAATTATATTTAAGTGAGAAGCTAATATAAATGCCCAACGTCTTTGAAAGGTACATCTCCAGCTCCAGCTGTCCTCAAAATAGGCTAGTTGAGAACAACCGACACAAGTACCACTGTATGCATGCTTTACATTGCAATTTTTTTTTTTTTTTTTTTTTTGCTAAAGTGTTTTTTAAAGGGGATGGCAAGTAACTGATCAGTGGGAATCAGTGGGAATGCTGGAGGATGATTGTTCCAATCCTTGTGGGATTCATTTAAGAGTACATTATATATCTATTGTTGTGTGAAAATTATTTGCTTCAGAATGGTGTCATAGTCAAGTAATGTGCAGTTTAATGTTTCCAGGTTAGCGTGCCTGGTCAGTGATGGGGCATTAATCTGCACATTACTTGAATATGAGACCGTTCTGAAGCAAATAATTTTCACACAACAGTAGATATATAATGTACTCTTAAATGAATCCCACAAGGATTGGAACAATCATCCCTCAGCATTCCCACTGATTCCCACTGATCGGTTACTAGCCATCCCCTTTAATAAAAAGAGATCTCTTTCTCCATGTTCATGTTGCTTCTGATAATATTGAATGAATATTGAAAGAGTACACATTCAGATTAGTCAAAGTTTTTAGAGTTTGTAGGCAATGACATCATCACCTAATTTCAGTTGCATTTTTGATTGTGCAGATATGAATTATGTATTTTTACACTGTTCATGAAAACCTATTAAACAAAAATTTGTTAAGATTTTTACCCAGGTTAAAAGAACCTTGTTTCTTCTTTCTGTTAGTTTGACTGAATATGCGTGTACAGTTAACTTGGACTCTGAGTTGGGATTCCCTTTATAAGTTAGATATTACTTGTGTGTGCTGGAGCGCTGGCTATGACAAAGAATGCTGTGAGCAATTAGTTTTCAATGCTGTCTTGTGTTTAGAAAGAATAAAGACACTTCATGTTTTTTTTTTTCCTGTTTATGCCATTGTCCTTTGCTGCTGAAAGTTGATGAAGAAGGTATGAAAAATTTGCTTACAACAGCATGAAAAATTACTCATCTTTTATATCTGTCACATCATCGACAGGAAAGTATTGAAATATTTCCATTTGAAGAAATTTGATGGAAACTAGAATATACCTCAATCACTCGGTGATAAACAAACTTTAAGAAATGTCTTTTGTCTTTGTTGGAAATTAGGTTGTCAGATGTGCATTTGATATGTCTCATCATCCAGAAATCAAAAAAGGCTCTCCTGAAAGGAATTCTAACATTGGATGCAAAGAGAAGATGCCAATTTAATTGCAAATGTTGTATCCTGCCCCAAATGGACATTTCACAGCAATGTACCAAATTAATCTTGATGGAACAGTAGCTTGACCTAGCGCTTAATTTTGTGAGAGGGGCAAAGGACCTGTGGATGGGATTCACATTACTCATGCAGTAGGAGTGATCTGATGAGTCTGCAGCGGTGTAGCATCCCAATCACATCCCTCTGTGGCTGCTGCGGCTCAAACGAGAGACATCGCCAGGGTGATAAATGTCAGGCTGATTAGGAGGCTATTAGAGTGGAGCAGCGACGACGGAGGCAAGTTCACAAGACCCGGGCCGGCTGGCATCCAAATTATCGTGAGATGCTCTTTGGAACTTCATTATCTCTCACCGAGACTTCTTCCCCCCTGTTTGCCTTTGTCTTTGTGGTAATTACTATGTACACTGCAGTTCTTCTCCTGCATGCAAAGACTGGAGTTTGCATTGGAACGGGGAAGACAAACAAGGTCTCCAATTTGTCAACATTTGTGGGATGTTTTAATGAGGACGTTCCAGGGGACCTTGAAAGAGGATGAATATATTGCTTCTGTATCATCGTTGATGTACTGCGCTACATATGATGACAAGAAAAGTGGGGGAGAAAATAGAGGATGTGATCCACTCTCTTTAACCTCAAGTTAAAGAGCCCAGATCGCATCCTCTATATTAGTAAGGATGATTTATTCCAAGGAGAAAGTTATAATCCAGGTCTATATTCATTGCTGTCATTTGTTGGAGAGAGCACTGAGGTGAAGTAGTGTTGCTTAAAGGCTCTAAACCCTTTAAGGAAGGATTCAGGTTTCCATTAATGCTTCATGCATGGACATATTATGAGTAAGTTGTCGGGGCAAATCCTCTAGTTTCCCATGTGGTACAGCTGTAAAGTGTAGGTAAACCTGACAATACTTAGGTAGCGGCAGTAGAAGAGCGGCGCTAACAGGGAAGAGGCGATAATGCCATGACGTCATTATGAAAGGGCCAAATTAAAAAGAACATTATTGCATACACATGTGTAAAGGAAATCAGACGAGATATGAAGGCTAGGAGAGCGCTTGCCTGTCAATCAGTCTCGGAAGACTGGGTAGTATAATCACCTCAGACTACAAATTTTGTAGAGCTCTCAGCGAATTCCTTGCATCAGTTTGAATGAAACTGGTCTCTACCCTGTTGTGATGGAGCATTTCTAGCCATGCCCCCATCTACCATCTTTCAGCCTTTTCTTTTTCATTCTACTCTCTCTCTCCCTGGCATTTCTTATCTCTGCACTTCTTCCCATTATGTGTCTGGAATCTGTGGAAGTAAGGTAGCATCAAATGCTGTAAGACCAGAAACATTCATGACATGTAACTTTTGCAGATTGGATCCTGGCATTCAATGCATTGTGCAGACAAAATATTTTGCGTGCATTTTACTTTTGAGAATCTTGGCTCCTCGCAGAATTTGCAAACGTTTCACACAAGCAAAATTTTCTGGTTGTACAGTATCTTTCAGTTGTGGCTTTTTATACTGACATTTGTTTCTACATTGGTGTAATCAAAACAGAAATTTAATCTTTAAGATGCCTCACAAACTGACCAAACCTTTGGAGAAGTGCCTGTAACCTTTATGTTTCAGGGCGATAGAATGTTGAAGAGGATGTGTCTCTACAGTTTCACTTTGTCATTATTTTCAGTACAGAAGGCTTTGTTTTCCATGAAATATTCTTTTTGTAAAGTCGGTTCTTTCAGTCATGCTTTCTCTGTGTGCGTCATTGTAGAGTTTCTGTTTAACAATGGAGGAAGTATGAAATTCACATGTTTAAATAGGGTGCATTGAAAATGTGCGATCCGATCCATAATGCGGGAATGTCTGACTTGCGGCTATGTCGAGAGTAGAGCGACGGCATCGTGGATCGTGTGAAACGTGATTCTCGGCATCGCTCGGCATTGCGTACGGTCTTCTTCTCGGTGCTTCTGCATCGAGTTTTACCCTTGAGGATAAATCTTTTCCAAAGGTGTCATGGCAAATGAAAAAAAAAAGAAGAAGAGAAAAAAAAATAGAGAGCTTGTGGTTTGGTGGGTATACCCTTCTCTCTCCCGGGAACCCTGCCCAGAGCTTTGCTGACGTTTTTGTGGCAGTCAATATGCATCTTCAGCTAAAGGTCTCGTAACTTTAAGCACGTTTCTCCCTGAGGTTAAAGCAGAGAACATTCTATGCATGAGATGAAAAATGCAAAGTGTCCCTCATTTGATTCCACAGAGGAGGTCTCCTGCATTTTTCCACCACACACCTGAATATTTTCACATTTAAAAAAAGACAGATGACATTATCTATGTGCATTGTGGAAATGTATTGATACATATAACAATTTCTTATGAATACTGATGTAGGTTTACATTGATATATTTTTTTTCTTCTAAACCCTGTATCAAGGTGATTGTGTAATGAAAATATATTTTGAAAAAAATGATAAACAACAAATTCATCACTTACGACTGTGGTTCGTAGCTGTAGTAGGTGTATTTCGTACTCTTTAATGTTTACTTTATGGGGGATTTTTGGTCCTTATCCTGTTGTTATTTCTGCTTAGATTTCTCTCTCACCTGATATAGTGTAGGCAAACAAATTTTAGAAGTGACACATCATGCAAATTGAAAGTTGTATGATACCCAAAGTGCATTTGCAATCAGCTTTCGGATCACGTTTCTTGAGTTGTTGCATTTATCAACTCTGTCGTGAGTTGAGTGGGAGGCCTTATCACTGTGCAGCTTCATTGCGTAGGTTGTAGCTTGACCTGAGGAGCAGAGATGTGAAGTTGGCTGTGGTTGGTGTGGGCAGATCCGAGCTACAATAAACGCATTTCAAAACGACTTTGTTTTTACCGTCTCCACAGAACGTGTCTCTGGCTCAAACGTGTTTGCAATCACACCTTTTGCAGCGTTTCAGAAATGCATTTCTAACCCCATAATCAAAACAGCTTTGCATTTATCAACTGCCCCAAACTCCCTGAAAGTTGTTTTACCTTAATTCTGTATCGGAGGTGAGTTGATAAACACATCCTGTATTGTCTGATGATGTCTAGACATATGAATTTATTGCTCAACTACTACTGCAACTGCCACTTGGCAAATGCATGTATATGAAATACGAGTATGCAATGCCCAGCCTCATAATTATCTCAGTCCAATGCCAGTGTTTTGCATGTCTGTTTATTGATGAGCACGGCTCTTCCCACCTCCCTGGCTCTACAAATGATCAAGAAAAGATTCCTAGTAATGAACTATACTGATAAGTATTCTTTGGGCATAATTATCATCAATATAGGAATGGCTTGAGTAATCAGAGTTGAAATATCTGTACAACTGTAGGTACGTGGTGGTATTGATTGTGCAATATGGGAAGCGTGCCCCTCAAATATGAAAGAAAACAGCGGGATGATTGAATCATCTGGACAGGTGTGGAGATCTGTTTGAGTTATTGTCTCTTGCACGAACATCGCAATGCACATCATGGCTGCTTTATCTAAAATGATGTATGCTGCTTACAGTTTGGTTGTGTCCTCATGGTATAGTTTACCCATATCTGCCGTTCGCGTAATGCAGTTTAAATGCTGTTGCTGCCGGAGGCTATTTTCACATACGTTCACTAAACTGTGCCGTCTCAAATTCAAGGTGATGTCACCGACACTTATGAAAAGAAAACTATGGAAAACTATATATCAATCAAAAGAGAAAGTAATGGCCTTTCATGTAAGATGTAAATCAGCATCATGTCATGAATTATGTGACGTCATATGATTTTAGTTTTTTTGTATGATTTGCATATCTATGAATAATAACATCGCTTATTCAAAAGGAACAATTCTAATGAAAAACATCCATAGCCTTTATGCAGAAAAACAACTATCGATTTTGAAATCTTCATAATGTAAGCTTCTGATGGTATATAACTCATAGGGTATAATGCTCATAAATATGAAGAAATATCAAATAATAACTCAAGGATCTGCGCTCTGCAGACTAGTGTAGTCTATAAACTCATAGACGCTATGGATGGGACTACAGTAAAGTAGGCCTGATATTACGTACGCGTACAGCAGTGTTTGATCTCACATAGATGTAGACCTATCCTGTCAGCAGCCTGCTGTAAACCTCCAACATGAATACAAATCCAAACGAAAATATTAGTGAGAGGAAATGATGCAAAGGACTGTGGGATATCAGGTCAGAGTTCACAGGCTAGATATAAATGATGTCATCGTCCAAGCCATTTCTGCTTCGGATTATCCCGTAGATCGACGTTTGCAGCGTTTCCGCGAACTATAGGAAATGCCATAGATCAGCGGATATGGGTTAAGGAGGAGCAGGAGCATGCTTACTTGCATCAAAGCAGTATCTTGAGCCAGCTCTTACTATTCATACATCTTGAGGCTTGCTATTAGACAGTGAACTCTGCACCACTTTCCAAACTGGGAACAGTTAGGGCCATTTTAATTTTCTCAGGCTGATAAAAAAACATATACCGGTTCAGTACATAGAAAAGTGAATATCTTTATCAACTTCTTTGATTTTCCCCTTACAAATTTTGCTCTCTTCTCTTGCAATAGCTCCTGTTGATGAGATAGCTTTGCTCACAAGTCAGGTTTATGTACGTCTGAAGAAAGTTGTTATGTCATTCTGTGTGCATCCAATCCCTGTACCATTCTCCAGATGGTGTCGTGTGTGACTACCGCAACGGACTCCCGACGCTGCTGGTACCCCTCCCCTCCAGGCGGGAGCGCTGCCAGTTCACCCTAAAGCCTGTGACGGAGACAGTGGGGGACTTCCTCAGGCATCTGAAGAATGAGGACGGGGGAATTGAGACGGTGGCAATATACAACGAAGGTATGTGTACATGGGTGGTGGTGTTTGGTGAGGGGTGGAGATGCAAGGGTGTTTAAATGTTCTTTGGTGTAGCTTGGTGTAGAGAAGAGGGTTGGGGTGGAAATGTGCACGAGAGGTGTTTGTGTTTTGGAGGTGTTAGGGTGGGGATAGGGTGTCAGAAAGTTAGGGTGTCAAGTGGGTAGTGGTGGTGGTGTGTGGAGAGGGGTGGAGATGGGTGTTGAAGTGTCCTTTGGTGTAGGGAAAAGGCTTGGGGTGTGCACTAAAGGGGTTTGTGTTTTGGAGGTGTTAGGGTGTGGGTGGGGATAGGGTTTCAGAAAGTTTAACAGGGTGTCAAGGGAAGTGTAGAATGAAGATGCACAAGGATAGTAGGCTTGTATGGGAGATCATAGAGAAGTGGGGAGGGTGTGGGGTGTTTAGCTGTGTTGCAGAGAAGAGGCTGGTGGTGTAAGAATCACATGGAATCACTTGGCTGCTTGTAGTTGAGATACTTTTACGAAAGGAATAGGGTAAAGAGGATGAAGTATAAAAAGTAAAGAGAGGTACAGGATGTCAAAGAGGGGGAGATATTTCTGAAAAATTGATATTTCTGTCCTGAAGGAGAATTTTTTTCTGACAATACAGCGCGACAACAGCGACAGATACAGTGAAATTTCCATGAAATCAGAAAATTTTGAAGTCAGGTTATGACCACTCATATTTGGTATTAGTCATCCGAGGGTCACATGCAGTGGTCATCTTAAAAAAGTCGTGTTTGTAATATCGCCTCTTTACAATGGGTGTACACCCCTTTTATTCTTGCAGTAATCTTGTTACAATGGTGGCATTTTCTCAAAGACCTTTCCCCTATTTGCTTCTCTGCTTGGCATAGCAAAGATGTCCCGATATTAAAGACTCTTCACGGTTGAGGAAGTGAATTGAATCCCTCATACACATTTCCTTCTTAGGTATTCCTGATTGTACAAAACAAGTAAAAGCTTCTGCAAGGAGCAATCTTCCAATCAAGTGACAAATTTGGCCATTCCAGGGTCCTGGTCCACAGAAAACTGTAATGTGTATTAAAAGTTTCAGACACTAAAGAGTTTTGGTATATCCATGTGATGTACAATTCTTTATGGATGTACATTCATCATTCAAATTATGGCCAATTCATTGTTCCGATAAAGGAGTATCCATGTATGAAAAATAACAATACATTTTATTGCCATTCAGAATGACTAACATTCATGTTGTTGTCAATTTGTTCCCATTATTTCGTTCCAATTTTTACTTTTGAAAACCTCCACTTCTTTGAGGCATTGAATTTAAATTGTCACAGACTCAATCTTTTCATTTGAGATGAATTCTCTCTGTGCTCATACAGCATATTGTACAGTGTGATTCTTGCAAGCAATATTGCAGTATTGCGAAACACTTTTATGTGGACTAGTTGTAGCAGCTGATTTTTAGGGATACATTTGTGATCCTTACCCACCTTCTATCAAAATTTCCCTTTGTTTGATATTATAAGATCAGCATAAATGTGTAGGTTGCTTAGTTCTTGCAACAAGGGACATGCACTGGGGTTTCTGCTACAAATTTCCATTATATTTGATATACGTAGTGGTATTCTGGATGTTTCTTTGATAGCAAAACCATGAATGGAAAGAAGTTGACAATCTACTTTGAATTGAGTCATAATTTTTGCATGATAATGTCAAGCACTTAAATGCACATGATACATTAATACAGGGGGAAAAAAGCTGCAAATTCTTACATCGGGTGGTTAACCAGTATGTGCAAGCACCACACTGGAAATCAAGCTGTATATTTCTTGTAATTAACTGGTTGTGTCATTGTTGCCCTTGCACTGTTAGCATACAGACATACTGTAGTGCCATCAGTAGACTGCCGTCGAGACTTGGATTGGTGATGAGTTTGCACTGCCCGGGCAGGGGTGATTGAGGGGGCTGTTCGTGGGCCGGTCCGTGCATGGCCTTTACAGCTGTCTGTGAGGTGGCTGTGCGGTGTCAAAGGGATTTACACCCTGGCATCTGACTGACGCTGATCAAATTTGAACGCAGCTGTAAAGTCTGACACAGGGGGATATGTTTCACATGCTGCTACAAAGGGGCAATTAACATTTGCAATATAACGTTCTTCCCTTTTTGGGGGGATGGGGGTAACATTTTTCTTTTCTATCTGGCTCATGGTAAGCTTTCTAAAGCTTCATGTGTATGGAAAAAGGGTTGCCATTAGGGCTACTGAGAGAGGGAGCGAATTGGAGGGGGATGGAGGTGAACTTATTACTGGGCCCTGTTTCATATGGCTGTTCGTAAAGTTACGGACGACTTACAAATGACTGGTGATCAGTTTTGATGTGCTATTATAGTATACTTGTTGGAATTTCCATAATTCATCACAAGAACTGATCACCAGTCATTATTAAGTTGTTCATAACTGCTTTATGAAACACCTACCTAGTAAGTACAAAGGGAGCTTTTCCATTTTATGGTCATGAAATTGTGCAATAAAAAAATGAAAACAATGAAAGCTGCCTCGGATGCGGAACAGCACACTGCATGCAGAACCTGTACAGAAAAAAAAAAATGAAGGATACGTTTAATAGAGTTGTATGGCAGTCTTTGCTTTTACTTTGTGAGATTTACAGTAGGACTTGTTTACTAGTTAACTAGTACCAAGAAAAAAAAATGCAGTTCTATTAGAGGCAGTGAAATTCTGGTATACTTCAAGTAAAAGGATTGAATTTTTCATGGGAATTATTATACTTTGACTACTGGTATATTCTTTTCTGCAAAGTTGACTAAAAAAAAATAATGAAAAAGAAAAAGGAATTACACATGAATACAAGGGGGGGGGGAGAAACAGGATTTTGTTCTTTTGGGGGGCTGTGAGTAAAACAATTTCACCTCATGTGACTATGACCTTACTGTATTTCTGCAGGTGTTGTTTACTTTCACTGGTACATCAAAAGCAAGCTGTCACTTGGTATCAATGCCTAAAACATTTCATTTTCTTCTTGATCTTCCTTGCTTACAGATAACGTGAAGGTGGCCAGGTCAACGAGTATAGATGTTCTAATGAGGAATCCCTTCTCCCTAAGGATAAATGAAGATACCTTCTTTGTGGAACCGCCAGAACTTGGTAAGGTTATCCCCCTGCAGGAATGCTTGTTAAAATATTTGGAGATCCTGGTCCTTGCCCAACGTGTCCAGTTTTGTTAGATCTACATGTAGGTGGATAATTCTCTGTATCACCAGTACCTGGATGCTGCGCTATGAGCATCACCTTAGATGCATCATGGGATAGCACAAGGGACAAACTCGCCCTGGTGTGGCAGCGTATACACTCATGTTGCATTCCATCTTTATCCAGGGGTATTTTTTTGTTCAAGATTTTGTTGCTTTCCATCATGTGACCAGCACATTGAAGCTTTGCAGTCGAGAACCATGACTCTAGTGACCGCAAAACAGTAAAATTTTGAAAAAGTTTTGAACTCCTTTTTAGCTTCATTCTAACTGAAGAAAAAAAAGCAGCAATGAAAGAAAAGCAGATGGAAATAATTGCCATGGAAACTGAGACACCGCAAGCCAATCGGAAGCGACAATGCTCCCAAGGAATCCTACGATGCATCTGTGTCAGGGCTCTGCAGCATGGGCAGAAGTTTTTTTGCGCATTGGCGATACCGAGAATTGGCTCTTTTGGTCCAAATTCACGAAGGTGGTACAATCTTGTCCATGGTTTAAGCCATGGACAAAGACCAAGGGGTGCCAAGTGTCGCACTGAATATTTGTTATGAAATCAGTCATTTCGGCGATGAAATGACCATTTCATTAACAAAATTATCATTTCGTCAACGAAATGTTATCATTTCATTACAAAATAATAATTTCATCAATGAAATGACTGATTTTGTAACAAAATATTCCATGCGACACTTGGCGCTCCATTGTCTTTGTCCGTGGTTTAAACCATGGACAATATTGTACCACCTTCGTGAATTGGGCCTTTGTGCGTGTCTGATACAAACTTGTAGGTTTAGCATCTGAGAGCCTCTAATTACGGCATTGTTTTCCATTTTGTTCATGGAACATTTGTGAGTGTGAGAAATCTGTAATTCTCTTGTTCACCGGGCAATCATTTTGTCTGAGTGGCAGAATACCTTCAACAATTCTTTCATTAAGTGGGGAAAGGGGAATGCAGCATATTTTGTAAGGTCTTTACTGTTACAATTGGCTACTGCCCTCTGTAGTGGTGTCATATCCTTGAGTGGAATCTCTTTTCTCACCAAAAGCCTTGGTATCATTATTTCATATTTCAGGTAATATTTAGATATGCTGCGTATGTTGATATGTATGCATGTATGCATACCAAGTATGTCTGCATGCATGCATGAATAATCATTAAAGCATTGCTAAGACAACTGGATGACATGTATAAAACACATCAGAGTGTGTTTACCAAAGTAATGAAACATGGAGTCTTGCAGCTCACTTACCGGTATTTTTAGGTAATATTTTCATGTATGCTGCATATGTGTACGTGTTCATACTTGTATGTATGCATGATGAAAGTATTATCAAGGAGCGCATCTTGCCATGTTTGAGAAGGAGGAAAAAAAACAGCCACAACGAAACAGTTTTCACATCATGGTTTGTGATTATCGCTTGTCTGCAGAGCTGCGAGATAATCAGCGCTAGTCAGGAGTTGGTGCGATGCACTATAAGATTGGGCTTCTGTCTGATGTTGATCACTGTCATAAATATTATCATCATGCATGGCCAATCAAGTGATTTACAACTCAATTTCTTCTGTGTTCCAAACATGTCTTCCATCAAAACATGCTATTTCTTTGTTTGGTTTTGCAGGTAAGGCTCATTTCAAATGTAGGGTAACCAAAAGTGATGAAGAATTATGCGTTTTGATTTGGTGAAACTGAGTTCCTTTTTTTTTGTCCACACAATGTGCTTTAAAAATTGAAGAAGTTTCCCTTGACACTGCCCACTTTACTTTTGCCTGCTTTACAATAGCTGTGCTTCTCCTATGTAGTCACATACCTTTAGTGTATCACACTTGAGCTTAGTTAGACATCTCAAATAGAACTTTAGTTCTCTGAAGTCTTAATCTGAGTGAGGGGTTAGTTTAAGTGCTGCACTTGTAATGAATTGCTCAAGGTTACCTCTTTTTGTGTCCTCAGTGTGGTAAAATAAAATTTCCAAAAAGTCCATAAAACATTTTTATCTGAGAAACTATAAAAATGAAGACAAATGAAAGGCAAATACTTGGTTTGTTCTTGGCACAGGTTGCATTTTGATATGCTCTATTCATATGAAGTCCTTAAAGCTCATCGATTGGTATTAACTTGCAAATAGCATCAAAAGTCACTGAAAGTGACATCTTCCTTTAGTCAGTTTGATTTTAAAATCAAATGCCATGGTGCAACGCCACAGTACAATGTTTTGCTGTCACCCAAATGCTGGATCAGTTTATCAGAAAGTGCACTTACAATATTTCGGGAAACCTCCCATTTGAATGTGAAAGGTCATCCCAACAACCATCTGTTTCTGGCTATGTTTGAAAGGAACACCGAAGTACAAGTTCCTCAAAGCAGTTCAGCCATAGATATTTAAAGATATTTTGAGTTTCTATTTAATCTGCTTTGAGAAAATGCAAAGAAAGGAGACCATTGATATGTTGGAGTTCAAGTTTTTCTGAACAAAATAACTTATGAGGTGCAAGTTTCTTCAATATGTCTCCCTCTACAAATTAAATTTGTTAAGATCACAACTGCTGATCTGTAAATTAACAAACATGTCAGAAAAAAGGAACCAGTGGGACTCGAACCTGTCATCTACTGCTTTCCGGGCAGCGACACTACCACCAGGCTGTCCCTGGTTGCCAGCAGTGACATGATGAACATGGAACAAATACCCAAGCTCCAAAATTCTGACATTGTTATTATGTTAAGTAGTCCAAGGCCTCCAAACTTACACCTAAACCTTCACCCCTCGGAATAATATCTTTCCTTCATAATAACATATGTTCAGTGTGTCACTTATTGCTGTGTTGAAGCTGACCGGTGTCTGATTTGGGAAAGTTGTCCACTTTTTAAGAATGATGCTCACTTGTGCAACGGTGCAAGAAGTCATGGTAAAATTTACCAGCAAACCTAGGTTGAAAAAACAAACAAACAAACAGACAAAACAAGCATAGATTCCCATAATAAGCAATATATCACACTTGATTCCACTGCATTTTCATGGCCAATGCAGTTTACTCCAGTTATAACAAAGTCCTTGGGATTGGCACTTTTCTTTTGTTATACCGAAATTTCATTATAACTGAAGAAATAAACAGTAAAAAACATAGAGATGCTGCAGCTTGAATTTTTATTTTGTTGTAACCGGAATTTTGTTATTACCGTGTTCGTTATAACGAGAGTGCACTGTATGTTAATGTGGTTATAAAACAAATTCATAAGTCCAGCCACCATACCACAACTACAGAATGCAAGCTCTTAAACTCTTTGTTTTCAGCATGGTGAAACACAGACACACAGAAATACACACAAGCTGAGCATTGTATTCTGAGAACCAAGATACGAGCTTTATTTTTTTTCTCTTCACAGTATTCAAGTGTATGTTTTTTTTAAAGAGAGAGAGCGAGTGATGAACATAGGATAATTACATGCATTAAACAATATCTGCCTTGTCAATCTATAGGCGTTTTCACATCAGCCCGATAAAAATCCAAGCTCGAGATATTTTCCAATTTCCCAAGTCAGAAAATAGTGTGCTATTTCGAAACATCGGGCTGATGTGAAAACGCCTAATGTATGAATGAGGAAAGCCAACCAGCTGATCTCTTCAGCTCTTTCAAATCTCTTCAGCTCTTTCAAATCTCTTCAGCTCTTTCAAATTCTTCATACAATGGTATACAATAAATTTTCTGCTACATCATGCACCGCTACATCATACAATGCATTATGTATCTGTATGGGACCACAAAAATGTACTGCTTCCAATTTGTACAGCTTCAAATTAAAAAAAAGAAAAGAAAAAAGTTTGCATTGTCAATGCAGGAATCAAGAAAACCAAGCAGCTGATATCTTCAACTCTTTCAAACTCTTCATACAACAACATACAGTGGAAACTCGATATAACGAGATGGTCGGGACCGAGTCATTTTCCTTGTTATAGCCGATATCTCGCTATATCAGTAGGCATGAAAGAAAGCATAACATAAAGACATTAATTTGCACATGTGGGACTACCCATCATCTTTCAATCAATACTGAGAACTTGATAATGTGTGTGAGGGAATTACTCACCTTTATGGGTAAGAAGACGTTTTTCGCCAATGAAATCCAATATCAAGAATGTGTTTCTTATTAATTGTAGATGTTGAATCTGTAAATCATATAGCTTGCGATTGTGTCAAGATCGTCAGTGGATTAGTACGTGGTTATGGTATGGGTGTGTGGAATGGTCTGCACAGTGCTGTGTGTGTATGTGACACATTCTGTATGTAAATTATGACTGCGTGTGTGTGTGAAGATGGGGAATTCCCTACGTAGAAAGCCAATCACAGCATCAGATTGCCTCACACCTGCTAAACGTCATGATGATCTATGGCCTGCCCACCACATTTTCTGCTTGTATCAGTGTGCGGGCACACACACACATACACGTACAACATGCGGTGCTAGCTAAAGTGCACTGAAGAATGTGTTTACAAGACAGTTTTTGGTGCATCGAGCTTTACAATCTCGGAAGGTGATAGCACAGGCGAAGTAAAACTTTACCCGAGGACGTTTTGCTTTACCTCGCTATAACAGGTTTGATTGGCTATGTTTTTCTTTGTTTGAAAGTCACAAAATTTATCTCGTTATAGCAGTTATTTCGTTATAGCCGATCTCGCTATAAGAGAAGCATTTTACATAGACTTGTGTGGAAGGAAATTTGGGACCGGGAAAATTTCCTCGTAATAACCGATATCTCGTTATAGCAGTGTTTGTTATACCGAGTTTTCCCTGTACAAAAAATTTTCTGCTACATCATGCACCACAACATTATTACATCACACAATGCATTATGAACCTGTAAGGGACCACACATATAAATGTACTGCTTCCAATTTGTATAGTTTCGAGAGAAAAAAAAAATAGTCAAGCTCGCCTAAGGCCACATAATGGGGACGGAGCAAAACATGTCAACTCCCACAGATGTTGATTTACGCATAAGGTGACAGAATGTCGACATACATACAGTGAATTTTGAAAACAGCAGATGCAGAGCGTAAATCATGCCATACTTTTGCAAATTACACGTAGAAAGCGGTATACACTGCGAATCGAGGTGTAAGAACTCTTCAGAGTATGGCGATAAAGAATTTGAGCAAAGAATTACAGACTGTATGTTGACGTGGGCAAGAGAATTTACCAATAATTCAACTCAGTTGGCACTAAAAATCATGTCAGCATATGTAAGTGAGCTGTCAACTTTAAATGTCGGCTATTAAGACAAGGAAATGTTCAAGAAGTAACAAAGGGAAAAATTAGGACTTTTCTGCCCTGTCAACTTGGGTGAGTTGTCCACTTAGGTGATTTGTTCATGACTTCAAAAAGCGCTACAAGATAGAAACATATTAGAATGTAATTTAAGTCAGTGCATCGATTGTTAATTACTACATAGTTTTGATTGCAGTGCAAAGAAGAAGTACCGTAACTAAACCAAAACTATAACAACACAGTGATCATACCAGACAACGTCGGTCCATTAATAGATTTTTTAGGTTTGAAGATACGGTGTCTTTCTCCAGTCTTGAAAAGTCAGAAAATCTGTAAAGTACTTTGATTATTTTCATTATGCATGAAATTTATTTGTATGTCCATGGTTGCATTATGTTGTACACAATGGATTTTCTTCCTTCATTATCAACCATGATTTGTACATGTGTACAAAAGGCTATGCATTGTACCTTGTACATGGAAACTGTGTTACAATGAGGCAGCAGAGACCACTGACTTTATACCTCCTTAGATGCAATATAATCAATACCTTGTAAAACATGCTGTGAAGACTCATTCGAACAATGTGAGATACAAATTGTGTAGCAAGATACCTGTTATAACAAGGAATTTTTTTACAGGTCCCCTTCCTTTTATGTTCTTTTCTTCTCTTGAGCCGTTCTCTTCCATTCACGTGGTTGTGCAGGAAAATTGTGCAAAGTGATTCCAAGTTAGAAATACAAGGAGCTTCCTGAGGAAAGTTTCAATGATTGAGTCATTAACAAAAAGTAATTTACTGGTCTTACAAGCCATGGCATGCAATGTCATTTACACGCACTTTGCATTGGAAAGTATCTCTATGCAACTGTTTGATCGCCTAAAGACACATTACATAATTTTAACCACTCCAGGCAAATTATAGTGAACATGGTAGTCGATGTAACAACAAAATTCTATTTGAAATAACAAATATGGCATTCTAGAGTGGTACTTTTAGAGTAGTTATCTGGTCATTAATTCACTGTTTGCATTCACTGTACAGCTGTAGGGGGAAAATGGGATCATAGCATTCAAAATGACCCAGATATTTACACTGCCGTTTTCTATAGCCCAGCCAGGGGCACAAGAACTCTGGCATTACTCTGACCAGTGGCTGAAACTGATACCTATTACCAAAAGGTTCTGGAAAAGTTCAGGGGAACCTCATGATGTGGAGTACTTTAAAGGCAGAACCGTATAGAAACCAGACATAATAGGAACACGTGTATGCAGATCATTTTTTGCCTTCTTTTTCTTTTATGATCATGGCAAGTTTCACTGCAAGGGTTTTGGTTCTGCTGAAAGCTTTTCTTCATACTCTCTTAATACATCAAAGGAGGACAAAATAACACATTTAACCACCCCAAAACATATTAATCAAAATGGGTCATCTGCCAACATGTCCTCATCGCTTTCTGTAGATGCCCTTTTCACCTTTTTGTGCATACACACAATCAATTTGAGTGATGTGAAATCATGTGTATGCCAACCCTTTGCAAAACAACACGTAAATCAACGCAGCCTGGGCCATGTACTTTGTACATTGTGTGCGGCCATTTGATCAGCACATTTAGCACTGAATTTGCGGCAGATGAGAAGCATGTATGTTTGTTTGTCAGCATACAGATTGCATCAGTGCCGTGAACATACTGCATTGAGTGATCCCTCAGGGCTAAATCATACTCAACATCACATTTCCATGCAGGAGTGTGCATACCAATGTCTGACTGCATGCTGCTCTGCTGCTTGCCTTTCTACTAACGCATTCTATTTATCAAAACTTTGTAAAGTGATGTTCTGTGATGTGTTGGGAGCCAGATACAATCTGTATTGCAGATGAAATTTGTAACGTTTTTGCCAAATTGCATCCCCCCCAAATTGCACTTATCAAAGCAAATCCCCCCACCCCCCAAAAAAGAGCACACAATCTGCAACAATGTTTCATACGAGTGTGTGCAGTTCGCTCATTTGATATGTAGATATATTCAGTAGAGGTCAGAGGTCATTACCGAATCCAAATATTGATTTTTTCTTTGTTGTTTTCCAATCCTAACTGTAATTTACATAGATGCACTCCCAATTTCAGCAATTTCAGCAATTCCAAAAACAAATTTCATTGAAACCTTTCAAAATTGTCAAGAAACGAGGAAGTGGAATGACACACAAGCAGTATAGCAGGTGGCATTGATACATGTACCTCATGCAAACTCAAACATTTGTGGACATTACTCACACACAAAATATGATTCTGATCTAGCTTCACTTTCATTTTTTTCCCTTTCTAAATCTGAGCTCAGCCCATTCCCGAAACAGGTTCATCCTAATCAATGTGCAGGCTACAAACAAACTGCCATTCCTCGAATTCTGATCATGTAATACATTTTTGAACCCATTACACAATTTAAACAAGTTTCATTCTAGTTTGAGACAAAACATTTAATTCAGGTTTGCAAGAATTTATGGCAAGCTCATGATTTATAACCAGATTTAATCCTCCATGTTATAATGGGTTCCCCTGTATTGTAAAATCTCACCAAACTACCGTACCAGGTATTTACAGGGCAAATCTCAATCTTTCTTTCTCATTTTGAGATAGTGTGAATTCTGTAACAGACTCAGGAATCACTCTGCCTTTAAAAGATGCTGACTGAGAATAAATTCCTGCAGTTTACCAAGGCTCTTGATAACTTCCATACCACCACCTTTGCTCAACACAAACTCCTGTAGGTGCTGGAGACTAGAAAGGGCTTCACTAACATTCACAGGAATGTGTGCCGTTTGAGCTGTGGTCGTCTCGCTGTCTTCTTCATTTGTGATGACCTCCTCTCCCGTGTCAATCCACGCATTTTCCTCACTGGACTCAATCTCCTCTGCATCCTCTTCCTCCTGTGCATGATCTGGTTGCTTGACCACTTCCCCGCTGTTTTCCGCTGCTGCTTGTTCACTCAGAACATGATTCACAATCTCTTCCTCAGAGTTAACATGGACGCAGGGAAGAGAGGTATCCACTGTCACGTATTGGCTGAACGTTAGTGTGCTGATGCCCTTTGTGTAAATGGCAAGCCTCTTCCATAATTGGATGTCGACATCGGAGGGAGTGTAATACAGTTCAGATTGTTTTGCTGTAGGATCTGAATGTGAGGAAGAAGCAGCCGTGCTTGGAGGTTCTTCATTGCTTGGAGGTTCTTCATTGCTGGGAGGTTCGTGGTTGCTCTGAGGTTCTTCCTCAGTTGTGTCAACAGGCATTCTGTCCAGTGTGGTGCTGCTGGGTTCTGCCTTACGGAACCGTGCCATGACGTATCCATCTACCAGGACAGATGGTGGCACCTGCAGCCACACCCAACCTATCAGTTCAGCAGCATGCTTGACAGTGATTGGCATCGCCTCTTGTTCAGCTTCATAGCTCTCTAGAAGTTGTTGGATCACGTGCCTACGATACATGGCCTTGAAGCATGTGAAACCCAGATGCATTGGATGGACTGTCCCGTTCATGTTCGGTGGAAACAAGTGCAGCTGAACTGATTTCAAATCAAAGACTGGAGGGTGGGCAGAGCAGTTGGTGACGAAAAGCAAGACCTTGCGCCCTTGCTCCTGGAAGATCATGTCCACCTCCCTCACCCATCTCTCAAAGAGAGTGGCATTCATAAGTGCGTGCATATTGGCTTTGTAGGTCACTGGAAGTATTGGTTTCTTCCTTAGGGATTGTGGGTGAGAGTACTTGCCGATAACAAGGGGCATCAACTTCTCGGTGCCATCCATGTTGGCACAGAGGAGCACAGTGAGGCGGTCTTTGCTGATGTTGCCGTGGCAACCGGCCTGGAATTCGCAGAGTCTGTCTGGCGTCAGGTGGTAGAGGAGTGCAGTCTCGTTTGCGATGAAGATGTCCCTTGGATTGTATCCAGCGGTGAGCTTTGGCAATGTGTCATCACACCACCTCTTTGGCAAAAGTGGTCTCCTTGTTTTGCTCCCTTTCTCGTTGCCCTTCAGTCCATGGCGTCCTTTAAAGCGCCACAACCAACCAGCAGTAGGGAGGAACTCGTTGTGCCCCATCATTTTTGCAATCTCTTGGGCCTTGGCCCTCACAGTTGCTCCTGTGACAGTGATATTCTGAGAACGCTTCTCCAAGTACCACTGCAGGACTGCTGCCTCAATATCACAGAAATCTGCATTGCGACATCTCTTCCTGTTCGGGAGATATTTGTAGACGTGGTATTGAGTCATCAGCTTCTCTCTGGCTTTCAAAATGCAGCATATTGTGCTGGAGGCCAGGCCGAACTGCCGCCCTACGTGGCATGATTTTTTGCCAGAATCGATTTCTCTGAGAATGTCTATCTTCTCTTGTAGGCTCAGGGACCGACGAGATTTTTTGGGTCTCATTTCTGCCTCCATTTTTGGGTCCATTCCTGGCTCCATGTTTGGGTCCATTCTTGGGTCCATGTTTGGGTCCATTCTTGGCTCCATGTTTGGATCCATTCTTGGCTCCATGTTTGGATCCATGTTTGGGTCCATTCTTGGGTCCATGTTTGGATCCATTCTTGGCTCCATGTTTGGGTCCATTCGTGGCTCCATGTTTGGGTCCATTCTTGGCTCCATGTTTGGGTCCATCCCTGGCTCTATTTTTGGCTCAATTGTTAGGTCCATTCTTGCAGAGAATGACATTAACTAGGATGGACGAGCAGTGGTGCCTCTCAATGCAGGTTGTTGGTAGATGTTGAGCCTTGCTTTTTCTTGTCCACACCCACACGTTATACAGGCAAGCTGTTTCTGTGATCAAGAGAATAGAAAGGTCATACACGTTATTCATGATAATCATGCTTCAGCAACTAAAACACGCACTATCAACTCTCAACCACAGGGTACTTCAAAGACAAGAGTTTTGAGTAAGGAGTCTGTGATTGGTACAGCACCATGATTGGTACAGGCTAGTCTTCTTGGACACGCTGAAGCTAGTGAATAATCCATAGCCTTGCATGAATATCATGTTTGAAAAATGTAGCCTATTACCTCTTCATATTGAATAGGGCAGAACAGACCACGTAGCTCCACTGAAAGATTTTGATCTCCATAACCCCAAGTTGAAGTAGATTTCAAGCTGGAAATTAGCAAGCATGTTACGAGGCAGTCCTCACTTTGAACCGTTATTTACCAGTTGTTGCGCACTGAATGGTAAATAGTCATGAATAGCCCATTTACTAATGACTAGCAAGCTTACAGAAATATTTAAATAGCCTTTGCCACTAGCTGACGCGGTGCAATGATTTGTACAGCTAAAGCTGGTAGATGCAATCTGCACGTCAAGTATGTAGATTCTGATGGGTGATAACGTTGATGCGTGCAAATAAATTTGAATTAAAAAAGTGGTATTATTACACATGTACATGCAAATTTATAAATGAAGTTGTGTTATTGCGCATACAAATCATGTGTGTGTACAAATCATGTGTGTGTACCAATCAAGGACGTGCTGCTTGAAACATGACACTATAAAGGTAACATATTTCAATACCATTTTTTTCACTTTCAATTTGTTTCAATGTAATTGCTAACAATGTAATATACTATATATATGTTTATAGATTACATGATACACCTGTATTATGTATACAGTATGTCCCCCCAAAAAATTTCAATCAAATGTTTGCATTGATAACACCTAATATGATTAAACTGTGTAAATGCTATTCAGGGTCTTAAAATATAACATCTTAGCTCTATTTTGCAGAAAAACCCATTCAATTTGGTTAAGCAGTCACAGAGAAATGTGAAAAGTTGTAAAGCATGTCATGAGTCTGATGCTTCCAAGTTTAGCACTTTGATGCATTTGTGTGTGAATACAATAGACAGAACTTGGAGGGAAGAGATTCTTGACATCCTCTACAAAATTCCTCATTTCTCTTTGACCACTGAAGCAAATCAAATGGGGTTTTCTGTAAGATATGGGCAGTGAGTTATAGTTTCATACCCTGAATTTGTATTTGGATTGATTCACTTTTTTTAAAGATATCATTGCGGAGGGTCCCGTTGTATTTTTTTTTTTTGACATACGGTATTATATATGTTTTATATATATACATATATTACATATGTAATATCTTAACCCATTGAGGATGAGTCCTGCAGTATACTTGGGCAGGGGTCTATTGGAAATGCATATGTTGTAGCAAAATCAGTCCATCCTCAATGGGTTAAACATGAATATAATTTAGAATGTCATTGTATTTGCACAAAATGTTTTAAAACATACACTCAAGACTGTATCTATTTTGGAGCTACCATGTCTAGTGCAGAAACAGTAAAATGTATCAAACATACAATGTATAGGTGCACTATGTACAGTACTCTAAAGTGTAAAAATTCACATATGAGCTACGTAAGTTGAAAGTCTTTTCAAATTCCAGCTGGCCTATTAAAAGCAGCTGAAATGTGTTGGTAATCAATCTACCAGGTATTCTGGCATAAGTTGATTTAAAGCAGGCCTTCATTTAGAAGGCTGTCTTTAGTTTTTGCCTGTCTGGAGCTCTAGCTAGTTCTGAATTCAGTATTGGGTGGGGGGGGGGAGCATTTCATGGAACATTTTGTCTGACAAAGTTGTTGGACAAATTTGCTCTCAGCCAATCAGATGCAAGGATTTCAGTAGCTTGTAACAGTTTGTCAGAAAAATATGCGACCAAAATGCTTCATAAAATGCCCCCCTGGTCAGTGTTAAATGCATGCACTGTTCGTTTACTGTACACACAATTCTATCAAGCAAGACCAAATTCCCTTTCTACATGCGAAGACTTGTAAGTTGCCACAAACTAAACATTAACATAAACCATCAGCAGAGCTTGCAATAGTATCATAGCTTGTTACAGTATTTTATGGATAGTGCTATGCCCTTGCCTTTATTACTAGATTTCCTATCACTACACACAGTTTGTTGCAGTCAATCACTTGTAGTACATGAGAAACCCTCACTCACCACAGCCAGTATTGTGTACGCACACGGAAGAGCAGTCGGCACACTATAGCGGTAGTCCTCACTATACACACGCATTCACAATAGCCGTAGCTGTCTTCAGCCGAGTCGCTGTGTGCACAATGGAACCCTGTCTGTGTAGGTAGAAGCTTGCTATATGAGAGAGAGTCCAGGATGACAAGAGAAGCTCATTAACATATTTCCAGCTCGCTGCATGGGGACAAAAAGGTCCAGAACACACTGTCTAATGTCAAATCTACAGCCACCAAATGACAGGATCATTAATTATGCAGTCTTTGGACATGACCAGCTGCTGAACAATGTGTTTGTGTGTTTGCAGATGCACCTATAAGACAAGCATGTACACACAGTGTACATCACACATTGCCTGGATTCAAATACACACCCAGTGCATTGCATGAAACATACTGGACTGGTGCCTGTGTGTGTGTAGTCAGCTCAAGCAGTGAAGACAGCACACACAGGATATGCTCATGTTGTATCTCAGTCGTGCTAGTATACATGGGAGGGGAAAACGTGAAAACAAACTTTTTAGGCTGTTTTCTACCCAATCAAACTGGTTTTGGTCTTTGTATAAATACTGATATTGGTCATATGCTATTTAATATCAGGCTCTTTAGTATTTCTCTGTCAGTTATCTGGTCTAGTTATTATACCCCCGCCAAACGAAGTTTGAAGGGGGTATATAGGAATCAGCGGACGGTCGGGCGGTCGGGCGGTCGGTCCGTTGTAAATCTTGCGTCGCGAACTACTTCCTCAGTTTTCAACCGATTCCCATAAAACTTGGCACAGATGTGTGCCTTGGGTTGTAGATGTGCAAGACATATTTTTTGACAGTACCCAAAAGTACGTTGCCATGGTAACGGCATATCATGGGCAAAAATGGGTACAAATCTTGCGTCGCGAACTCCTCCCACAGTTTTTGATCAATTTTTATGAAATTAGGTACAGATGTTCATCTGAATATGTTAATGTGCAAGACACATATTTCCGCAGTGGCAAAAAGTGTGTTGCAATGGTACCGGCATGTTATTGGTAAAATATAGGGCAAAATGCTTCATGGCAAAACTGCTTCATCAGTGTTCTTCCAATTCTCATGGAATTCATATTGAATGTTTGTCTTAGGATATAGGTCAGCATGACACATTTCTTGACAGTGACAAAAAGTATGTTGCCATGGTAACAGCTCACATATTATGAGCCAAAATGATGGAAAATTTTGTGTTGCAAACTACGTCCTCAGTTTTTGCCCAATTTCCATGAAACTTGGTACAGATGTGTGCCTTTGGTTGTAGATGTGCAAGACGCATTTTTCGACAGTATCCGAAAGTATGTTGCCATGGTAACGGCATATTAATGGCAGAAGATCAAGGAAAGATCTTGCGGATTTAACTACTTCCTCAGTTTTTTGACCAAAGCTTATGAAATGTTGTTTTGAACAAAGCTTATGAAATGTTGTTTTGACCAAAGCTTATGAAATGTTGTTTGGCGGGGGTATAACCAGTCGCTGTAGCGACATTTCTAGTTTAATTAGGTGCATGTATGTTGAAAATTAAGAGTTTTGTAGTAAATGAGATAAAGTTGCAAATATCATTAAAAGAAAGAGAAATATAAGCTTCGTTATTTCCATGAAATCGAAAGGTCTGAAATTCAACTTTATGTTTGATGAAAATTAATTATTCCACAAAGATAGGCTTTTTTTGATTTAAAAAAAAAAAAGATGTTGCAAGTTGTTCTCATGCACAGATCCATAACATCACAGAGATTTTAGAATGACAATTTGTAATCTTACTTCAAAGACACTTGTCAGATTATTGACACTAAATTATGTCACTTAGAAGTTCGAGAGACATTTGCGAAACAAGATATCTTTACTTGGACAGCAAACCCTGAAATACAGCAAGCATCTCACGATTTTCATGGATCGTTTTTTCACTTGTAGAGTGTCTAGATAAGCTGTTGCAGGTGACGGTCCCCTCCTGATTAAAAAACAAACAGACAGACAAACAAACAAACAAACATACAACCCCCCTATATTTATGAAAAGAAGGGAAACGAATCCCAAATACACAATACACAATTTAGTGGATTGAGTAAATGCAATATGTTAGTATATAGGCCTATATAGAACACATCAGTGGAATTTGAGGAGATTCAGACAATTTATATCTGCCTCCATTGCTGAATAAGGAAAGTGCAACACTTTGTGATATCATGCATGGATGAGATTATTTATAAAAGATCAATCACTTTTTAGCATTCTAAAAGAGCACTTGACTTGTAGCTTTTTTCAGAAAGCAGGGGGGAGTAATTCTACCTTTAACATTATGTCAGTTACAGGTTGAAGGAATATGTACTTTTCATAAAAAATTACATTTTGTGGTATTCTCTTTATATTTTCCTAGTATTGTTTTTCATACGTGACATTGCAAACTGTGGTGGTCCTCTTATCCCAGTGATAGGGTCACCAAAATTGTACAAATCCATAACTTTTCTTCAACAGATTGTCTGGTTTTCCCTGTGTTCTGCTATAATATTGCACTCTGCATTCACTCAACATTTATATTTGTCCCCCCCCCCTTAGTAAATCTACTGTATACGCTGTTATTTTCGCGAAAGAGGAGGTCATAGACATTTTCGCGAGATGTTGTTTTCGCGAACTGATGCCGACGCTAATGTAAATACGCTATTTACCTAGCGCATGGAGACATTTTCACGTGCTGTTAAATTCGCGATCCAACTGAGATTCGCGAAATTCGCGAAAATTAGACCCTTGTGAAAATAACAGCTTATACAGTAATACTCAATAGAATTAGGAGTGGGTCCAGGGGAGGGGTAACTGGATGTGTATGAAGAAGAAAGTGAGAACAAAAAATAGATTGAGATGTCATGACATAACAACAGCAAAAAAAGAATAGCTCCTACATTTTAATATTTTTTGATAGTGGACTCTTCGACCAAAAAGATGAGGACCTTTCAAAGTCATTCAGTATGCTTGGCCAGCTCACCATTCTTTTTTTTCACGTATTTCATCTTTTTAAAGGGGACTTTCCCCTAAGTATGTATGATCAGAAAGGTAGGAAAGTCTGTAAGGAAGTTTACCTTTGAGCTGGCCAAGAGAGAGGGGCCATCAAGATCATTCAAATCCATGGCAGACCACAGGGTGAAAGGTGGCGTAGGCTTTGCGGAATCCAATTTCCTTCCCTTTTGCAGGGGTACACTGTAAACTCATTTTCATGCCTCTTCAACCTGCACACATTCCTTATTTGAAATGTTTCTTTGTTTTTTTTTTTTGTTTTTTTTCTATTGTATTTCTTATAATGCACTTTAGTAGTAGCTATTCTCTTCAACATGATACTGATAGGCATTACCTATGCTCATGAATATCCAACATGCACCAGCTCAGAGGAGGTAATATGAGAGGGAAAAACTCAAGCAAAGCAAAGAGGACAAGATAGTTATGACAAATATGTAAGAGGAAAAGAATGTTTGATTCTATCGTGCTCTTGTATGTTAGCAGAGCCAGAATATGTCATGTTATCTTTAGAATAACTATGCAATATGTAACAAAATTTGTGGGAATTAGATTTCTTTTAGAAGACTCTGGTACTTGGAACTTTTGATACCACAAAAGCTTCTTGATACAAGCGCTGCTGTTCGTGCCCTGAATCCAAAGATGTGACCTTTTGAAACCACCCAAAAGTTTCCCTAAGAACGTGACACAGCCTTGTTTGAAACATGGAACACCGGGGTGTAACGTTGCGTCCCTCTCACTCATAAATGATGCATCACCATCGAACCTTCCGCTTGCGTTACAACTTACAAGAGGCAAAAAAGTGTAACTGCCATACAGCCATACCTTCTGGGTGCAAGGGTGGCCTAGGTAAACTGTTCTTATTCATGGTTGTTTATTCATGAAATACTGCATGCATCAGTCATATTCTCATGTAATAGGATCTCAAATCACAGAAAGATTTTTTTTTTTCCATGGTCAGGCCTGGAAATATTTTTTTCTGTATCCATGCATCTAGTACCAGACTCTGGTGGCATGTAGAATGTGAATGTGGAAAGGGATTTTCCCCAAATCTTCAAATGTTTCTCAAAGAGCTAGATCCATGTAGATCTATGCAAACATAGAATTTGATTGAGCCAGATACACTTTGTATATTATGTAGATCTGTTTACTTACAGATGTATGTTCACGTATGCATTCGCTTGACCAGGGCACCGTTTCGTGAAAATTGGTAGACCTGAGAAGTTGTCAGTGTCTGACAATTTCAGTAAAATCCTTTGTTTTGATTGGCTGAGGAGCTGTGGTTGGTACTGACTTTTACTCTGGTGACTGTCAGAGACTGACAAAATGACGGGACTGACAACTTTCTTGAAACGGTGCCCTGATCTCCATATTTCAGATCATGCGTCCACCCCAGTGGGTTCTCACATTGTAAAAATAAGTAGTTCTGCAACTTGTTCAAATGGCAATTTCATAACACTCTCAAGGCTGTACTGTCTCAAAGTTCTATTGCCATTTTATGTGATTGTCTTGTCCATGTGTATGACAGGGTTACTCCCCTAGCTAGACATGACTTGATGATCACACAGATAATCGGGGAGTACCACACTCATGATCATGAGGTGATGTACAACCAAACTTTGCTGAAGGGCAAAGGTTAATTCATCAATCCATGATTGCATTTCTGTGAATGTTTCTCGAACAGTTGGGTGCAGTTTGATTGTGCGGGTCATCATAGTGTGCTTTAATAGGGAATGATCAGATTCAAGACCAATGCTGCGGAGGGGTAAAGGGTTCAAAAGGTGTGCCAGCTGTCATGAAATCTTGGTAGTCTTCAGTAATTTTAGATTCTGATAGCAAGGTATAGATTGCCCTTTTTAGACAGAGACAAAAAGTCTCTGAAGGTGCAAGATTGATCAATTAATGCCAGTAAATGTTGCATCAATTTCAGAAGGGCTTATTAGAGTTGAGATACGTGTACCTCCTTAAAATCTTGAGGAAACTTGTTTTATTTGAAAAAAAAAAATTATGATGCAAAGACTCGAGCTGAAGGAGGAAGTACACTGTAGTATTCACAATTGTTTTTATGCATATTTTTCTACTTTCATATGACACATGAATTCGGGAGGGAAGATGCCATCTCTATTTAGACTTTGTATTGTCCATTTTGTATAAGTGGTTAATCAGTGAATAGCACTGACATAATTTGTTTTCTACACTTATGTCCCCTTTTGGCATGGCAAGTATACTGACTGGTGAGCAAGGACATCATTTGTTGTTGTTGGTTTTTTTTTAAATGTCTTTCCTGATTCTTGGAAGACATGAAATGCCAATTGTATTCTTCACATGTGTTCTGTTCTGTGCGACATGTTGACCTTTGAGAAAGGATGCCATTTGTTTTCCATACTGTAAAACGAGGAATGTTCATGTGCATTTTAATTTCGCGAATTTCGCGACCGCCAAGATTCGCAAAATTAAAATGCACGCAAAAGTTCTTGTCCACACTATATGCGTTGAACGCCAGTGGCAATTCGCGAAAATTTAATGCCACGTAAAAGGGCGTCGGCTCCAATTTGCGAAATTTTCATGCCGCGAATATATCGTGTTTTACAGTACTTTGCAATCAGTTTTGCATCAGGTATACCAGCAGGTGAAGATGTCATATATTTTGCATATATATCCTTATGCTCAGTTTTGCAACAGGTATCTCAGCGAGTGTGGATGTCATTTGATTTGGGTATTTCATTTTCAGTTTTTTTCAACAGGCCACCAGTGGGGGGTGCACGTCACGAGACCGACACCCATGAGTCATATAGCTCACAAGTCATACAGCCCATGAGTTATACAGCTCACGAGTCATACAGCCCATTAGTTTGACACTAAGCTAACAAGGCCCACGAGACCGACACATTAAGTCCCGTGTTGTATCTGTCAAACTTGTGGGCTGTTTTTACCTAGTGTCAAACTCATGGGCTGTTTTTACCTAGTGTTAAACTCATGGGCTCTATTTGCCTAGTGTTGAACTCATGGGCTGTATGACTCATGAGCTGAATGACTCATTGACCTGTTTTCAATGTCAAACTCATGGGCTGTATGACTCGTGGGTGTCAGTCTCATTTGGATGACCCCACAGTGGGTGCAGATGTCATTTATTTTGCATATTCTAGGCTCAGTTTTGCAACAGATAACCCAGTTGGTGATGATATACTGTAAAAGTGGAAATTTTCGCGGTGTTGAAATTTTCGCGCATTTCGCGCAACCAGAAACTAGCACGAAAATAAAAGCACGCAAATATTTTTGCTTGTCATATGTTCCAGTAGTAGACGTTTTGATTCCGCGGAATTAAAAACACGCGAAACTCTTCTAACCCCGCCGAGCGCGAAAAATTAGTCGCGCGAAAATATCCACTTTTACAGTAGTGTATAATATCTCTTTACTGTTGCTAACTTGTATGACATGTAAACGTACGAGCGATGGTGTCATCATATATCTTTCCTTCTCGCTTCTCGTTGCATTCTCCGTACGACAGGCAAGCTGGTGAGTGAGGATGCGAGAACCCTGGCCGACGTGAAGTCGATGGTGTACCAGCTCTACTCCACGCTGCACGTAGAGCAACATCAGCTGGAGAAGGAGACCGTACTACGAGGCAAGCTGGAGCAGCTACAGGTGGAGCTCGAACCATTAGAGAAGGTAAAGTCTGGCTGGCTGGTTAGCCGGCTGGCCGACCCCCAAGGGAGGGAGTATGAGTGCAAATAAACTTTGAAACTCATGTGCACATAATCTTTTCATGTTGGGCCAATTCCAGTGAACTTTACATAAAATATCATGTTTGTTTTGTTTTATTTTTAAATAAAGTGCCATATTTCCCAAGATATTTGCATGTTATTATCTTTTTCACAACAGGGGCGTTTCAATGTTTTTGATGTCTGTGACATTATTCCCGAAGGTTTTGCTATGAGCTTTGTCATATAGCAATATTATCTCGTAAGGTTCAGGTGGGTACCATGGCCTGCTGCCACCCATGGCCCTCCTCCACGAAGAGCAATATGTCAAATTCTGTTTATCAAGTGCTGCTGTAGCCAAATTTGGGCAGTATGATATTCTTTAGTGGAGTATAGTAACACTTGTCCTGTGGTTGTCTCAAGGGCACAAATGAGAGACAAAAATAAGCTCTTGATTTGGATACAGATAACCAACAAGCAGAATGTTTTTGTTTGTTGTTTGTTTGTTTTTCTCTCTCTTTCTATCTACACTTGGCAGAATATCTTGTATTTTGCCCTTGTTCAAAGTTATATACTTTCAATAGCAGGGCCCCATGCTATGCGGATGTGAGTAGTAAATCCACTAGTTCAAATGGCTTATATTTGAAGAATAATGCAACATGGCTTTTGACCAGTCAATAGTTTGTAGTTTTCAAAAAAAAAAAGAAGAAAAAGAAAAATCTTTTTCAAGTTTAAAGGATAACATGGAATTCTTATTTGCCATAAATTTTTGATGAAACAAACAGTCCTGGTGATGTGTCCTGTACATATCAAGCATTCGAGTATGGTATATTATCTACAATGTCCACCATTTAAAAAAAATTCTACATCTAGACTGAGCTGCAGCTAGTAGTGAAAATTTTTGCTATAATGTCTTTGAGTGTCGTAAAACATTAAATTCAAAGTGTATAGTTTTGCCAGTGACGTCTGTAGATGTGAAACATTCCATATATCAAACCGGCTTTCCAAAAGTTAACTCACATTTCCACCCATGCCCTGTGCTCCCCCTCCTACCCTCCACTCCCCCCCCCCCCCCTTCTTCTCCCTCTCCAGTTGAAGAGTGAACTGGACCTGAAGGCCAAGAAGAATGCCAGCATGTGGGTGTGGGGAGGGTTGGGCTTCATGTCCGTCCAGTTCGGCCTCCTGGCCCGCCTCACGTGGTGGGAGTACTCCTGGGATATTGTTGAACCCATCACATACTTTGTCACCTACGGGTCGGCGATAGCCGCCTATGCCTACTTCGTGGTCACCCGCCAGGTGAGCCTCACTTTAAAATATCTATTTGTGACCCTGCATCATGAAACCAACAAAAAGTCGCCAGACATGGAATTTTAGTTAAGGGCAGATTCTAAAAGAGCAGACTCTAAGCTTTAGAATGATGTATAACTCAATTCAAATGGACTCTCCTAAACCTGTCTAGATAGTGGAAAGAAAGCACACACTCTGGAAAAGTGTTAACTGAGAATAGAGGCTGTGAAGTACAGGGTCTATTCAAGCGTTTTAATCTTTACCAAGCTGTGCTAGCAGTGTGATGAATGGGACAAAAATCAGGATGTAAACCACGGGAGCACCAACAATGACGGGATTATCAGATTAAGCTGAAATTCAGCATGCTTTATTAAAACATTCTGTCCATGATTAATGCCAACTTTCAAAGCAGTAGCATCATCCTTCTTAAGTTATTAGAGTTGAAAGTGAAGAGTGTGTACAGGGTTTTTAAGAAATGAAAAGGGGACTCTTTAAAGACACACCTAATCACACTCTTCTATAAAAAAAGTGTTCAAGAAAAACTGCTAAAAACATAATTTCCTGTTTGTTTTATGATCCCAAACTTAATCATAATGTAGAAGAAGACTTGCTCTTTCAGAAAATATGAAAAACTTGAGATTGGCTCAGTTGACCCATTTCACAGATTTTCAGTCCTCAAACAAAATCAATGCATGTGACATTTTGTTGGTTTTGTGATGCACGGTCACATTTTTATCTGGCTTTTAAATAGTTTGCTTGTTTACCACAGGCTATTCTGAGCCAACTTGGAAAGAGGGATATGCAGCCTATATGTGTATGTAATCAGCTTTTTATTGTTGTCATATGAATTAATTCAATGAATTTGTATGAACATGCCCCATGTTAATTGTTTCCTCAGTTATGTCCTGGCCTTTTCCTATGTATTTCTCATATATTCTTTTGCTTTGTTTGATTTGAACAAAAAAAAAAAAAGATGATATATGTTGTTTGTAATCCATGTCGCTTGGCCAATGGTTATAACGGCGTTATAATTGAATCTGCTTTTTTTGTCCACAAGTAGCAAACAGTAGTAATATGTAACTTCAAGTTGCAAAGTGAAACAGAATAAGATAGCATGTTCTTATACCGGGTATTAGAATTACAGTTTAACAAAATAATATGACAATCTCACACAAAGTGACCACCTAATGAATAATGGCTATTAAGAAGAGAGAGAGAGAGAGAGAGTAAAATCCTGTGAGGCTCAGAATTGTAATCTTTGGCATACCTGTCAGTCACACAACTTAACATCTCAGTGGTTCCTTTTTGGTCTTATCCACAGGAATTTCTCTACCCGGATGCAAAGGATCGCAAGTACTTAGTCCTGTTCCACAAGCTATCCAAGAGGAAAAAGCTGGACGTCGAGAAGTACAACCAGCTGAAAGATGACATTGCTCAGGTACTGGAGGATAATCCCGTCTTGCCCGGAAACTGTGATGAGATGGAGCTACATTATTGTATTACAGAGCACTGTCCATATCATACGACATATTTTGTAAATGATTTATCAGTGGTCCATATAGCCGTGTGTCGTGTATTGATGGTTCAAAATGTGCGACAATAAAAAGGCTTTTCTCACTGGCAAGATTTGACCTTAGCCCCAGCCGTGGATGGGACTAGGGGCTTCCCCCCCCCCCCCCCTCCCTTAAGCCACACTCATTTCTGCTGTAGTAAAACTTGACACTGTTTCTATTCTTGCTAGCTTTTAAGAAAAGAGAGTATAGTATTTGGGTTTTTTTAATGTAAAAGAGGGATAAATGTTACAATATTTCCTTTCCCAACGAGATGAATTTTGTATCTATTCTGATGAAGTCAGTGTAATTGTAAGTTCTCATAATTTCTGTGTTTCCCCTTTTAAAGTTGGCTTTCTTGTCAATAGCTCTTGATGTTAGTGTGTATAAATGCCTCGATGTCTTGGTATGTAGCTGTATGTGCTGCATGCGCACAAAATGCACGTAAGAGGGACATCAAAGATTTGTAAATGTCACACAAGAATGTTGTGTGTTCATGATGTATTAATTGGTCTTGAGGGAGATAATTATGGAAATATATCGATTGAGCCAGGTAAATTTTGCATGACTTGAAGACAGCAGAAAATGAAGGTTAGCTAGTGTTTTGTATGTGAGTCACACTAAACTGTCCTGGGACACATGTAAGATCATATAATTGCCATTCTTATTGTCAGTACCAGTGTTATTATGATGATGATGGTAATGATTATAATGGTCATTATCATTGATGTTATGAAGTAATAGTATTTAGAAGTAATAGCCAGTATCTTTAACAGTGCAGTTGTTGTTTTCATTCATAATGTTTTCACTTTTATAAGTCTTGTTCTTAGTAGTGTTATTACTTCATTAAATAATCATCATTATATTGACGAAGCATCTCGCGACATTACAGAGTGTGCTTATTAAATAAGAAATGAGACAAATCACAGCTCTATGAAAGATAGTGATGGCTTTGTCCAAACTTACACTCAAGTCATCTCATTTTTCTCCCTTTTTAGGTGAAAGCCGACCTTCAGCGGCTACGTGACCCCTTGACCCTTCACCTTCCCATCCCGCCGGAACCAAGGGAGAAGGTAGAAGAGGAGGAGTTTTAAAGGGAGAGGCGGAGCAGTAAGGAGGAGGATGACCCTCTCCAACAAGACCAAATTTATCAAGGAACATTATTCACCAGAGCTTAGTGGACACTTTACATTGCTTTAACCTGTCAGCTCGACATATTAATCAATGATTTTGTGCTAGAGTGATTGTATCAATTGCTTCTTTTCCAGAGTGTATGGAAGGTTTTGATCCATGAAATTTTTTGATTTTACCCATTTTTACCTGATCTGAATTTAGACTTATATGATCGCGTCATTTTTTCCTCTTTTTTTTTAAGTCCTTGCTCTTGCTTAATGCTGATTATCGTTGGTCGTTTATTAATGGTTTGTAATCTATAAAGCGCCATCATTTGAATGGACTGGAAGACTAGTATGTGTAAAATGGCAGGGTGTTTCAGTTAGATCTGAGTAGCAAATCGGGAGTGGCATCTAAGAAGCGAAGAGTTCACTGAGCGTTAATATTTCACACCAAGTCTTTTGTTTTATGTTCCTATTTTTTTTTTGGGGGGGGGGTGGGGGGGTGGTGATTTAATGAATTGAATTAAAAAAACAAAAATCAGTCGCAATCTACTTCTCAAAAATGAATAATCGAATGGAGGAATACACTAGGGTACCATATAATTTTTTTTTCAGTCTTTCCTTTGATGTTTTAATTGTGAATATTTCTTTCCTGGTATTGTTAAATCAAAGGTTAGATTTAGAGAGTGTAGTATGTTGAAAATGATCCCAGTGACAGAGGGTGGGATGAGCGTATTCGATAGTTTTTGTGAACAAAGAGAGAGAGAGAGAATGTGAGAGAGGAAAAAAAAAGAGATACATGTATTCAGGTGTAAAGTTAGAAGTAAAGTAGAGTCATGTGTGTGTCTCACCTTGTCAATCGACTTGAGGAGGTTACTCACTTAAGAGAGGCCCTTTTCTTTTCTTTTTTTCCTGATTTGCTTTTTGCGATGGGATTCCGGGAAGAGGGATTTTATTGACTCATCTAGGAGTCAATTGGTCTATTTGATTTTCTTTTCTCTTACACCGACACAGATATTGACTGTGTGAATGATTATGCAAGAATGATGTCCTTCTATAGAGTGTTCCAACTTTTTGAAGTCCGTACAAAAAATAAATAAAAACACCAAAAAAACACGCACATTAGCAAACAGGTGACTTCTACGGCAGCCATAGCATACTGTAAAGACAAGATTGCTGTGAAGCTGGAGCCTGTTTTGACCGCGACGGCTGTCCGCAGCGTGCTGCCGAAAGCAGCTGATGGACCGGCAGGCGTCTGCCCTATGCAGCTACTTATATTGCACCCAAAATGCCACACGTGCATTTTAACGTAACAGGGTATATGGCGTTTGCTTTCGAACAAACTTTGAGAGTAACGACGGAAAGTGCTGCGAATTCTTTCCTCTCTCGGCAGAGTTTGTGTGCATATCATTGTGTTCAACAGCTGTTAAGTAAGACTCGCTGCCTAACTTTTCCTTGTTCTAACTTCAGACATTTTTTTTTCTGGGTTGTTTTCTAATCTGCACATGCAGCAATTTTTAGAAATAGAACTGACCAAAAAAAAAGGACTTTAAATGCGTGAAGATTATAACACCGGGAGTATGTGTAGGGAAACCTTGCTTTCAAGAAGTCTGTTTAATCGTATTGAGCAAATTAGGTACTGGAGCATGTTCAAAGTTTACATGGTTTCCTAAAATGAGAGGATCTGGGAGATATATTAAGGCACACTGTTGTCAGGCATTGTAGGTAAAGTGTCGAGGTTATGGTCTGATTTGATTCAGAGCTGAAGATTATTAGTTATATATGTATTCCATATATGCAGGTATCAGAGATTCTGTCATGTGGAACCTGACTTAGCAAATGACTGACACTGTGAATATTTGTAGATCCAATGATCAGATATCAAAGACTGATGAATTGATAGAAAAGGGGGTAAAACTGAAATAGTATATTACTGCACCAAGATTTCAAAACAAGTGCAAGAGTGAAGTATTGTGCATTATTCAGTTACCGGTACTCAATGAAATCCTTCAAATTTATTATTTACGGAATTATCTTGATGCTTGCAGAGAAAGAAAAATTGGCCACTCTACCTCATAATGACATCATCAATGTACTTAAATATCCATCACTTGTGAGAGTTGATTAGTCTGGTACGTATCAGATTTAACTTTGACTAATTCATATATATGCAAGAATGGTTGACGCAAAGTCGACTGTGATCCTGTTGTAAATGTCGAGTGTAGTCCTGTTTTTAAATGAAAGTGTGAATTTTTAGCTCTCTCACTTTTCTCTCCCGAGAAATGTGTAGTGCATGAGTGGCATTTGGGTTTATTCTGCTCAGCGATGAGAAATATTTATGTGTGCTTAGGACGTATTGGGAAATCATTTATTTGAATCATTTAAGTGTGTATATGCTAATAGTAGGTGTGTATATACCTGGATATTTGTAGAGACATGGAAAATGCTGTACATATGTAGTTTTTCTGGGGAGTTCATTTATAAGGTAGAGCGAAGGTAAAGTTCATGGATCAAGAAGCATAGACTACTAACATATCTAACCAGAAACAAAGAACAAAAAAGTCAGAGTATTTTACAGCTCTAGAATTGATACTGATATGTGCTATAAGTAGACCATGCAGGAAGTGCAGGGTGTGCCGTTGTGACTTATGCTGCCAATCTTGAGAGTCAAGCTTTCTAGAGCATGGGGCATGCGACGTGTGTTACGACTGTCAGGGCGAAGTTGGGCAACTTTGGTGGATGGTGGGCTGATCCGTGAAGACTGGTTCTCCACCTGCAGTTTTGGGTTGTAACCCCATCATCGACCATCAGCGACTGCAGTGCATAAGATATCGATGGCACTTCAAAGTCATGGTGCCAAAAGGGTTAATCTTAAGGCCACAGCATGAATTGAAGAACTTGTCCTTGGGCATCACTTTTCAATGCAAGGTTGTGGGAAGGAGACTTGTATAAAATGATCATTGTTAGTATTTTTGTGGCATTCTATGTCAAGAAGGGATAGGGGATGGGGGCGGGGGGGGGGGGGGGGGGGGTGAGGGGGGAATTTATTGTGGCTTTGTACTGCTACACTGCTTGTGGCCACACCTGTGCAAGTGCCAAGGTGAATATTTTTTCTTGAAGCATTGGGGAGAGTGGAGTACCCATATGGTAATCATTCAGATTTCACAAGGGTAATCCACTACACTAAATGATTGGTCCTCCCCCCCCCCCCCAAAAAAAAAAGAAGGTGGGGGGGGGGGGGAAGAAACCATGGATACAGACTTCCACAGAGCACTCAAGTAATGGGTAATTGACTTTATTGCATAGTGCACCATGTAGTCAAGCATTTTGCTGTACCCTCCCTGCTGGCGTTGTGCTAAGTTGTGAATCCATTGCATAGCTTGTGTTGCATCCTGACTTCCTATCGTTGGAAAACTTCCCAGTCTAGTGTCCAAACACTTTGATAGCCATCTTCTGTATTTCTCTAGCGTTAAGTATTTAAATTCTTACTGTTTATAAAAGCATCATTACATCAGAGAGGTCTGTATCATAAGGAGTGGTCAGACACTTCTATGATACATGTATTTCGTTTGTTTGGAAATTCAGCAAGTTTTATAAACATTTTACATACTTTTTCACTTGAGTAAACATAGATGCAAGTCACAAATCTTGAAGATAGACCAAGGAGTAGTATTATGTACTGATTGACTTTATGATAATTTCGTCATAATGTCAGGTCCTTAGTAGTACTTTTTAAAGGACCAGACAGGACTTTTCGTGGTGTGAAATTTAGCTTTAATGATTTTTAATTTCAGCTTTACCTGAGTTTGAACTGCTATATACACTGTATATAAAGATTTCGAAAGCTTCAGTTTCCTTCTTCAGGGGATATTTTGCCAAAACAACAAACTCTTCAAACTCCTTCATACACAATTTAAACTCCCTCTTGATCTGTAGATGTTGTCTCATGAAATCAGACTTGTCAGTGGAACATGCCTGAAAGTAACAGACTGAAGCTTTCAGATCTTGCTGCATGAAGCCACAGCAAATAGTAGCAGAGCAACTGTCATGTAGAACGTATCCTTGCAGTTAGGTGAATTAGGCAAAAAAGAGGTCGTTGATTTCTGCAGTTCTGTATAAAGTGCTGCGACACCTCAATTTCACAGTGTGCTGTTGCTGGATGCATAACTATATAGCAACGAATAGTCTGTATGATATCGCATGGAGAAACAGCAAATGCAAGAAACTTGGAATGATTTGACAGTAAGAATGTGTGAATTTTGAGATGTGGAAATGGCAAGTACCGTAACAGAGATGAAAAAAAAATGGTGTGTCGGTCTTCATTTGATACAAAATTGAGAAGTAGACATAACACACAGTTGCCCCAATCTCATTGTGAGGAAAGTGTACTACTCAGTACGTTTTGTACTGATTGCAAGGTTATTAACGATAATTCTGTTGATATTAAGTAAGTTTGGGTTTACCTGCTTTGCAGTACCTCAAGTTATGATTTCAGTTGGGCTCATATAAAGACTGTTTCTAAGGAAAAGGAGGTTGATTGTGAAGGTTTCTTGCTTTGTTGTTGTTGTTGTTGTTGTTTTATTTCAGCAGATATTACTCAAGGCACGCATTGATGTATTTAATGACACAGCAGTACTGCAACAGCCACGCCTTGTTGTTTGCTTTTTAATCCAGTGCAAATATTTGATCTACTTAGTTTATTGTCATACATTTTCGTTTGTCTGCAGTGGCATCATTAGCGCTGTGGTATTCTGAACACAAAAAAAGTACTAGACATAGATATGCACAGTTTTTCTTAGCATGCTGCATGTAGTTTGTACATTGTTATTAAAAAAACAAAAAACAAGGAAATTGCATTCAAGCATATTTTTCTCGCTAGGATATCTTTTTCTGCTTACTATGGTATGTTTTTATGACTATGATTTGCCATAGCAATGAAGTGATTTCATGCTGTAGTATTAGTTCAAGGATAATTGACTTTATTAAAGGAAGAGGAGGCAAACTGTAAAATGTTTCATACGGGCCTTGCGAGGTGGTGGTCTGTGTAGGTGGATAAGATAGGGTGTCCGTTGGAATTTTGTAGTTGGTGAGAGTGATCTCACACTGTAAAACCTGAAATGTTTGTGTGCATTTTGATTTTTCGAAAGTTCTTGTCTACACTATAATGTATCGGATGCCAGTGGCAATTCATAAAAATTCAATGCTGTGAAAAAGGCTGTCCACTCCAGTTCCTGAAAATTTAATGTCACAAACATTTCTTGCTTTATGGTATATGGAAAATTCTTTTGCCAGAGGGCATTATTTTTAACGAACACTACTGGGTTTGTTTCAGTGCCTCGACTTAGAGGTGGGTGTTTCAGCTATCTCTGTGCACTGGGGGGGGGGGGGGGGGGGGGATGGGTTCGGTGCTAATCAGCCCCCTGCACATGGCTTGTTGACGTGATTTGGTCTCCATTTGGTGTGATCACGGATCTTAGCTCCATAGTCTCATCTTATCATGCTGAAATGTCCCATTGTCCCACGCCCCCAGCCCTCCCCCCTCCCCCATCGCCATTTCCAAAAACCCCAGAATGCTTGGCCAGAATCCACCTCTCTTAAACCACAATCCCAGTTGCAATCCCCGACCCAAATCCCAGACCGTAATCCTCGTGCCAAAATCTCAAAACCTGGTTTCTCTGCTGATCAGAGGAAAAAAAAAATGAAGCAAATGTGATTTTTCTTCCAGTACTCCTGGTGCAATTCAAACAGATAAATGACGAAGTATGTGTATGTAATGCTGACACAACTAAAGCTTGTCTGAGGTGCAAAGAAATCTTTTCATTTCAATAGTTCGAGGGTCTGTCTTATAATGTATGGTTTGTTGTTCAATTATGAAATAACAATCCAGCAGCTCGAAGGCTAATACGTTTGCTTCACGTCGGACTTACAGACTTCACAACTAAGTGTACAATAATGTTGAATGCATGCATGAGAACAAGATACATCCCAAGATTAGCTGTAGTGAATACGCATCAGACCCGAGCTTTAGTAATGGAATAGGTAAATAATTATTGCAAAACCTAAAATGAAATTTAGGACGGTACAGGGCAAGGTGGAGAAAAGCAGGTAAGGCTGTAAAGAAGTAAGAGTGGTGGGAATAAGTCCATTACACAAAAGGATGAAAACTAATTTAAGCAAAACTCTCTCCCTCATGTCTTGCTACTGCTAAGATTGATCTATTTATTTGCATGTGCCTTGATAAGTTTCAATTCATTTTGATCTATGCCAAAATATGTACTGCAGCTTTATTTGTTATCTATATGTCTTATCTGCTTGACCCCAATTTTAATGCAAATTTCCATGTCCAATAAAAGAGTAGCTTGTCAACTTTTTTTTTTTGCATATACTAATATAATGTATCATAGAAAAGATTGGAAATTTTGTCAATTTGAATTTAGGAGAATCTGTTAAAATGAAGTGATTTTTTTATCATTTGGACATTTATACTGGATATGTTCAAAGTTTGAAAAGAAGTATGTTATTAATACTATAGCACAGTATCCTGCTGAATAGCAGCTTTGCTTTTTGTAGGGAATAGAATGGGAATAGGGTACTGTCTATAAACATGACATTTTAGTCACTGCTACTCCAACTTTGAGACTATAATTACTGTAACTGGTCATATCTGACAGATTTCATGGCATACACTATCTTATCTTTACTGTCTTGTTATTCACTCATTACTGAGCTTTCTCGATGTCTTGTATCAAATTTGTTTCATAATTTATTTACTATTTGACTCTGAATGGAATTTTTTATGAAATGAGTATGAAAAAAAAGAGAAATATAAGCATTTGAAGTGATTGTGTGTCAAGCATTCTGTTAATGAGTTGTTGAGAGTATGGTTATGTGGTAGAAGCCAGGCTTCATAATATATCAAAATGTATCTCTATGATCGCCTGTCTGTCCATCTATCTATCCTTCCATCTCTCCATTTTCCATCAATAAATCTATGCTGTGTATTTTCTCTATTTATACTGAAATACATATATGTACACAATTGTTCATTTCTCAAATCTGCTTGATTTTTCTTTCCATATATGCTGTATACATTTATGAACCATTTCTCAATGTTGATATTAAGCTGCAATTTCAAAGACTTTGGTCATGTAGATATTTTTATCTTGGTTGTAGGAGTAGTGATAATAGCAATAGTGTTAATGAAACATTGATAATTATAGTGATACAAAATAACAGTAACATATATGTGAATTATGGCCATATCAAAATCACAACTATCATCATTTTATTATTATTATTATGGACACAAATTATAGGCCAAGATTCCAAAAGGTTTATACCGGGAACTGTGAACTGTGAAATCTGAAATCTATGAAGTCTTTGTGTGCCAAGATTATAAATTCGAAACAAATATATCTTCCCTCTGTATTAAAGCTACTATTATTAATCACTGTCATGACACAGAATGGGCAGAACTGGGCACCGTTTCGTGAAAGTCGTCAGCCCTGACTAGTTGTCAGTCTCTGACAATCACCATTAGTCCAGGCTAGGCTCCATAGAAAGTGCACCTAACCTTGTTTTTTGATATATACAATGTTTTTTGATGGTTTCTTGTCAATTCGAGGGTGCTGATTCCAAATCCGATTGATGCCACTCGCGTAACCTTGAGCATTTTCGGCAAAACGCAAAAATCCAAAATGGCCGCCAGATATGCTAATTTGGCCATGATAATCCCAGTTATGTCAATTTTATGACAAATTATTCCATCAAAGTTTTTAAAATTTTTGTTCCTTGAGTAATTCTACTTGCACATGCAAGAAATTTTTCATTGGAAGAGGTACATTCAGTATTTTAAGCTTATTTTCAATTCAAAATGGCCGCCACTCCTATACTCATGTACTATATGAATGGCAAAAAATATGCATAGAAATAGAAGACGAATTTCCAGTCACATACCTACGCTTTTATCAAGTTTTGCATATGCAATGCAAATCTGATGAGTGCCACTAGCAAAACAAGCAAACAAAAAAGCAAACAAACAGAAAGTATATTGTTTTAAGGCTTATTATATTCTTCTTAATACAAAACTTCAAAATGGACGCCACTCATATACCCCTGCACAATATGAACGGCAGAGCTTGTGAAATAAACAAATTTTCTTTTTTTTTCTGTCGCTCAGGTACACTGTTTACCAATTTGTGTGCTGAATATAAATCAGAAGGTTGTTACTAACAAAGGCTGTTTTATTTTTTGATGCAAACATCCAAATTTGCTACCTCAACCTGAAATTTTCCCTAGGTATTTGGAAAAATCCACCAAAACTTGAATTGACGCCAACATCAAGATCGTTTATCAGGAATTATTAGATATGAACATTTGATACTTACTTGCCTTGAGATGTTCAACATCAAAATATTCATTCTGATTTACTGAATTAAAAGGCTGAATCCTAGATGATGACACAAATGAAATTTCCAATTAACTGCCCTGTTCTACATTATCTAAAAGCGATATTATACAAACTTTTCAGTCCCCTCATCCGAGAAAGAATATGAGGCAGGGGAAAGTGGAAAAAGGGACCACCTCACTTCCTGTTGTCAAATCTCTGAAATGAAAACAATGCCCCAAAGTTTTTAATGTTAACCCAGATGAACATGGTAGATGGATTTTACCACGTTTTTTTTTTTCGGAGTAAATGTGTTTGAGTATAGGCCTATGATGTCGAGGGAGACTCTGAGATCTGTACAGTGCTGCCTTATTCTGAAAGCAGTGTTATAACAACTTCACACTGCTTGTCTTTAATCTTCAGCATTTGAAGATTCAGGATTGCTTTCGGTAACCAGACCAGCTGTGTTAGGACTCTGAATGATGGCCTCCTTAATGGTGGCTATAAATTAACTCCACTAGAGGTCTTTTTAACATAAATGTGGTGACATTACATTCACCTTACGGAGGAAGTTTGCAGATGATCTTGCCTTAACGTCCTTGGATGACATGAGCCGAGTACTGACCAATCTCAAGACAATAGTGGAGAACTTCATCTTCTGGAGACTTTGCCCCAACCTTTATTAGATTATCAACAGATCCATGCCTTTCACCTTAGTAACCATCTTGCTAACGCCATGTTCAAGGCAACCCTCTGTGGCAAGCCTTCCAAGCATAGGCTAAGGAAGTCCACCCTCCTTCACTGGCACTCGATCACTCTCCCTCATACTGGAAGGAAAGGATGGCAAGTGTCACCAGTGCCGTCAACGCATACCTTGACCTTCCAAACACGATAGCATGGGGGGGGGGGGGGGGGCATTTCATGAAGCATTTTGTCGGACAAATTTGTCTGACAAATTTGCTCTCTGCCAATCAGATGCAAGGATTTAATAGCTTATAACAGTTTGTAAAAAAGAAAAGATCTGACAAAACACTTCATGAAATGCCCCCTTGAACAACCTGCCATCAATGCGCCTGAAATCCCACAAGCCTATAGATTTCCCTACTGTAACTTGAAAGCTTTGACCCCAAAACAGGTTGGTGCAGATGCTGGTCTGATGTCATCCCTGATACCAACCAAGTTACCTACAACATTATCTCTGGCCTGGCAACAAAGCCACAGGGCTTCAACGGGTGGTGATCAAGCAATTCTTCATGTCTTCATCCCGTTTCTATGGCAAATAATCGCCCTCTGACCCCTGAGGAAGTGCTGAACATCACCAGATGTGGTTGCAATTAAAACAATTGCAGGACTAATATGCACCTTTAGCCTGAGAATTCTGCAAACTTGGGGCTGATGTCGCCTGCTGCTAAACATACAATTAAATTAAGGGTTCTTTAAAGACAATAAAAATGACAGTTTTAGTTTTAAGACAAGACTGAATGAGATCATGATGTCAAAGTGTATACATGTATTATCAACACTGTGAACTGTGAGAGGGAACTGTGAGAGAACTGAAAGAGGTATCTCACATTGCTCCTTGGTTGATGTTAGATGAACACTTTGTACGGTATTGCATTAGGACAGTTTCGTTTATGCCTTCAACAGTTTTTGTTGTTGTTTTAATTCAAGAAGAAAATCAGGTTTGCTCGATAATATCAAGGCGGCACTTCTAAATTAAATCATATCAAAGTGATGGAGGTTATGATCCATTTCGAGCTCGCCTCAGAACTGCTCCCTCCCCCCCCCCCCCCCCCCCAACTCCTTGCTGGAAAAAAAAATCTACAATGTAAAGGGTTTTTAGTTGTGCCATTAATGTCCGATGTGTTTTTGTCTGCAACCATGTATCTCTGCACTTACTGTATAGGATTTTTCTGTACTTTGTTAATATGGTTTTAGGGGAATGCATATTACAAGCTTTGCTTTCTAGCTTCCCCTCCATTTTCAACATTATTTGATAAATACCATGTATCGAGGCTCCTTGATATGGTGTGTTAGCATTACATATTTATATTCCACCGGCATGTAGAATATGATGGTATATACATTCCTTGCGAGACGTTAGTGAACTTATATTGTTGAGACTTTTGTTGAGACAAAATGAAATATATAAGAAATTGTGTTCAACATCGTAAGGTTTATGAATACTAAATGCTCATAATGTAGGCCCCCTATATATTGTAAGTGACACCCAACATATTGCACATACAACACTTTATGATAGCGTAGGTACGGGACTGGAAATACAATACAGTAAATTTGTTCTATATTTCCATGCATATGTTTTGCCATTCATATAGTACATAAGCATAGGAATGGCGGCCATTTTGAATAAAAAAAAATGAGCTTTAGATGCTAAATGAACCTATATGAAATGAAAATTCGCTTGCAAATGCAGATGGAGTAACTCTAGGAACAATAATGTACAAAGTTTGGTGGAATAATTGGTCATATAATGCACATTATTGTGTTTATCACGGCCGAATTAGCATATCTGGCGGCCATTTTGGATTTTTGCATTTTGCCGAAAACGCTCAAGGTTACGCGAGTGGCATCAATCGGATTTGGAATCAGCACCCTCGAATTGACAAGAAACCATCAAAAAACATTGTATATATCAAAAAACAAGGTTGGGTGCCTTCTAGCCTGGACTACATAGTCACAGTCAGTGACCAGAGCTTCTCAGCCAATCAAAACCAAAGAATTTTACTGAAATCGTCTGAGACTAACGTCGGGGCTGACAACTTCCATGAAAGGATGCCCTGGAGGCTCTACCAATAGTTGACATGATGAGGACAAAAATTGTAAACTGTATTTCATCTTTCACAATGAATAGAGTACTAGTATCTCTTTTTATTTCTGGGATGAATGATTAGATTTCAATTTTTCTTGTTTGTTTTCCATGACACACACACACACACACACACACACACACACACACACACACACACACACACACACACACACACACACACACACACACACACACACACACACACACACACACACACACAAATGACAACACCAACATACGATCGTACAGACACAAAATTCTGTGTGAATGAAGGACGTCGGAAGAAAATCACACATGTTGACAGCAACAGATTTTCATGTTTTTTTTTTCATATTTCTTTAATTATCACAGCTGTTTCCCTAATTTTAAGATAATCGACTAAAAACTGACTAGTCCAGACCAAGATACAAAATGATTACACACCATTTCATTCTTTCCTCCAACTCACTCTCTTCCTCTCATTCATTCATTCATTCATTCTCTCTCTCCCTCTCTCACTTTACAACCCACTGCTCTTCTTTCTATCACGTTAAAAGCTTTATGTTCTCCTTTGATTTGGCAGAAGAAAATGAACCTTTATATTTCATACACTGTTGTGAGCATTGAGCCATTAACAAAAGACAAAGACATCTGGTAAACAAAAGAAAATGTACATGAAACATACAATTCATAATCTGCAAAATACTACAAAAATTATCGCAAAAAGACTATTTCAAGTACCTGGTATCTAAAATGCACTTTCATTATCATAAATTGTTACACAACCCACAGCAAATCTGGACGAAAAATATTAATAAAAACAATTGCTAAGAAGTATGATGTAGTTGTTACCACTGAATAATCTTGTCTCATCAATGAATCGACTTTGCATGACATACATGTACATGTATAAACTAATACAACAGTAACTGAAGTCACAAACAAACTGGCCCAATGAAACGAGAGATTTCAAATTGAAGCTTGTATGTACATGCCTACAATCCTTGCACCATGTATTTCTTTCGAGTCTCGACAAATGAGGAAATGCGAGACGGTCGTGTTACAAGCTACTGATCTGCCACCGGAAAGCTGTTTAACATTGTGCTTACTTATATTGTACTCTAAACATCATAATACACTGTACTAACTTTGATGTCTGTGAAAATATCACCCAATTATGTACTTTATTTCCAAGAGATAACATGTCTTTGAGGGTAAGGGGTGGGGTGAGCCCATTTGTCCTTAGAAGTCAGACAAAAAAATACTGCATCCACTGTTCTGAAACTGGTTTGACTGGCAAAATGAAGCGGACGATGACCACTGGATGACCACAGACATGTTGCTATGACCAAGACATGACCATTGACCCCTTTTCCCAGTATGACTTATGTGGGAGAGTATTAAAGGAAAATGAAATATAGTGGAAAACGTAAGCTGTGCACTCAGAATCATGTCTAGAAAGTGATCATTCCCTGGTGTATAAAACGATAGCCTCATAACACACATGTTCTCACATACAACACGCACACACGCACTCACATGCACCGATACTTTACATGTTATAACAAGAGCACACATGAATAAACCTCTTTCTGCTGGCCTCCACTGAAGTGCACACATGCAGGTGTATGTGGCTTTACATCTACATCACAAAGCCATGTCCACTTTTAGCAGTTTTTTTATAGAAACCCATCTGTGTTCTACTAAAAAAACACACACACAATTGGCTGCATTTACACAGACAGGCGATCGTGCTTGGTATTTCAACACGTGTACATTCAACCGCATGACCACTGCACATTTCATTGCATTTTTACATCAAAGGCAAAGTTTATCATTCGTTTCAACTCTTACTATGTGTACATTTTTATAGGCAAAGTGTATTAACCATGCTACACTATTGGACAAATTGGGTGTTTCCCTATGTACAAAAATACTCTGCATTACTGAAATCACCATTCAGGATTTTTTTTTTCCATTTGTTTTCTCATCAGAAACACATACAGCCCAAACCAGACCAGTGTAAAAGGAGTTATCATATCTACGTAGTCCTAGATAAAGAAACTCCTTCCCTATGCCTACTGCAGTGGATGTACTAATATCAGTTTCATATAATTGTATTTAAGACTGGAACAAGACTAATGCATCTCCTTTATTTGCTTGACTCTATACCTTGATAGCTGAAAGTTACTGCAATACACACCATCCATTGGGATACCGTATGACTGAACTATTACACCATAAAAATACCATATTGTCATATCTTTCGTAACATTAGAATTATTAAAAAAAAACAGAATAAGAGTAAAAGTTACAACTGGAACTATTTGCATCATGTGGCATTCAACAACTATAAAAAAATACCATGTATGTTTGACTTTCACATGACCTTTTGAGGCAAATACTCTACTGGGCATATCAAACAAAATACCGGTATCCCACCCTCGTGTTTCGATGCACACACAATTCCCTCAATGCTTGGCATCCTGTCACTGCAGAATGCAACCAATGACAAAATGGCTGACCTTAAAAAGACAAGGATCACCTCTTTACACATGTATTGGCTGAATAATTTACACTTTGCATTATTAACAAGGTAAAAATAAACAAATAGAATTTTGAATGATCTATCAAAATGATAACAAATGGACTGGGATCAAAAGCCTGCCACATTTCTTCTGTCGCATTTTGGTTACTTTTTAATAGTGCTTATTGATAAAAGCGAAGCGGATTAAATATCACATCTCAAGCACAAACATTGACAAGTGATGCTGCTGATCAATCACACATTTATAAATAAAGCAAAATTTTTGTCCGACTCTGTTTGTCATCACTCTCGTTTTCATTCTTTGTTTTTATGTGCACTGTTGGACCAGTGCTTCTTGCATACTCTGCACTATTAAAAAGAGATACTGCGATATGTCTGTGCTTTACAAACTTCGGTATCGCTGTTAAGAGCGACCCGATAAACTGAAGTATTCCAAGTAGTTCTACTATTACTTTTGCAAAGTAATGGCAGATCCATTGAAGGAGCGACATCTATCCTTTCTAGAAGAGTAAGGGTGTGTCGTAGAGGGTTTTCCCATTCAAACCTGTCCACGGGGAAATCTCTACCATTTATTTACACTGCGATTTTCAGTAAGGGCATGATGATGACCGACTAGGCCAGTGCCTAGAAGCATACGTGGTGTGTCCTTCCTATCGTATTTGGAATGCACACCATTTATTTGGGGAATTTGATGTACGTTTGTCGGGGTTTTTTGATTAACTTTTCTTTTTTTAACTACCATTGGGATAGCTTGTTAAAAAAGAAAAACAAATGGCACTCATTTCTGTTGTGCACTTTCTCTATCCAGAAATTGAGGGGAAAATGTTTTGGGAATAGTCCTCCATTTGCATTTTTTTTTTTCCTGACCAGTATTAAAATCTCTAATTCTTCATGGACAAGATTAGCCAGTGCAGAAAACTGACGATACCACATGTGACTTCGGCAAACATGCAAAACACCAATGGCAGAAACAAATCCATGTCCTCCCCCCCCCCCCCCCCTTGTTTTTTGCTCTTTTCATTTTTGGACAATGAACATGCACTCCTTCAAAAACAAAATTGACATCCACTTCTTGCATTATGAATGCATTGCTCATGGACCCCAGTCTAAGACATATGACGATACGTCATGCTGTCATGTCATTTATACACAAATCTGACCCGCAGACATACATACATACTTTACATACATACATACAAACATACATACATAAGGCGATACGATACGTGAAAAGCTTTCCTTTAAAAAAAAAAAAAAAATCATCAACCACCTCCTGCCGACATGGTACGACAACAATAGCTACAAACGACGCTAGAAGGCAAATTACAAACACGGTTAAATACTATCATTAATATAAGCATGCTATGCACAGTTTAAAATATAACATGCAGCAATGTGTTGATAATATTAAATAATTCTTTAGTGTTCTCTCTTAGCTGACCTTCTGCTACATTCACATACGAAAAAAAGGGGGCTCTTTACCTGTCTACCTCTAATGTAAAAAGGGGCGAGGTGTTTCGATACAAAGGGGGAAAAACAAACTCAGCAGAAAAATCCCTTCACAGGGAGGGTGTCTAGCCTAAGATTGGAAAAACCTCTTAAAAATAGATAATGGAGTGCACATATGAACAAGAATCTTGCAGTTTGTAGGTGGGAAGCCAACTCTTATTTGGAAGGGTATAACATCCCAATAATTTCATGACTTTTTTTTTTTTTTTTAGGCAAAGATTTGATTTAGCATTTAAGCAAAGTATTTCATTTTATGAAAATCGCGACTGCTGTATGACCTGTTGCACACAAGATGTCAGAGTTCATACTGCATTTTTCACTCTTTACAAAAATTCATTACTGGTATTAATTTACTTTATTTTCCTTTGCTCAGTGTATTCCACATGAAGCATATGACAAGAAAACAAGCTAGCACTTCAGTGGACATACATGTACTTATTTCCTGAAATGATATAGCCCACTTTTTCTCTTCCTTTATCCATAAAGAAACTGGGAATTTGGGGGGGGGGGGGGGGGGTTAAACACAAACATAATGTCAACTTAGCATAGATTTAATACAGGGCTGATATATTCTCTCACACATGAATTTCATTTTTTCATAATAAGTTATTAAATTATCTGTTATACATATACCTCATTTATGGTTAAAAAAAGATGATAATAATAATAAAATCTTTGTTATAGCATCTAACTAGTTCAATTTTGCATTGGTATTCATACATTAACAGTTCCTTTTGTAGCAAGAATCATATCACATATATGCAACTCTACAGCCAGGGCCTGAAATACTGCACACAATATAAAATGCAAATAGCTCCTTATGTCTTCATTTTTCAGGAAAAGTGAAGCTTCAAAGGTCTATCTTTTAGCACCTGTGAAAATAGATTGTTTCAGGTGGGTTTCCTCATCACTTTTCTCTTCCAAGCAAATCCACCGTTTCATTTCAGCTAAACCTCACCTTTAATTCAATCCTTCATTAAAAAGAAAAAAAAAATACTATACATTCTTTAGGAACAAATGTAATCATCTGATGTTTAAGTGCCATATACTCGAGCAAATGTATGCAAAATCTTGATGGTTTATACACGGTTATGTAAATGACTGAACATTAGAAATATCAAATATAAAATGACAAAAAGCTATCTGTAAAATAAGCTGATGAATACGACATTCACGCACTGACAGAAATACAACTCGAGTATCTTACAGCACATGACGGTGAATCTGCGATCCTTCTAAGCCAACAGAAGAAGAGTAGATAAACAGGCAAGGTCCTCTAAGACAATGCCAGGTACATATCTCAGTAAAATATCGATATCTCTTGTCAGAATCAAATAAATAACCAACAAACGGAAGCATAACTATCTACACCTGCTGCAAGATCGACAATCTTGCCTGAAATAGAACACATAGTTGTACACTTAGAAGTTTACTGAATCCAGCCATCGAGAGATTACCATTGCTTGCTATAAATATTCATATCATTTGTACAAATCAGTAAAGAAATTTCACATAATTTGTTAAAGACTTTTTTTTTTTTTTACATACACATCAACATAATGTATAGGCTCAAGTAACAAAGTTAATCTTGCTTTCTGTCAAATTGAAATTTTACATTGAATTTCAGTCATTTACAGTTTTCTTGTTTCTCTATCAGCTACCAAATTCCTCTGTGTTTTCTTTCAACGCAAGCACATCTTCATGAGACAAAAAGCGCAACACACAAATAAGAGACAAATGTATCAATCGACCGACTTGGGGACACACAAGCAACAACACAAAATATGCTGATTGTGGCAAAAAAAAAAGAGAAGAAGTTTAACTGAGGTAGTCCCAAAGAATTCTCCTTTTATCATTACATAAAAAAAAAGAAATATGACATTAGGTAAAACTACCGGACTTCTGGAAACATAGATGAAGAAAATTCTTTTCACTTGACTTTTTCATTCTTCGTGCTTGACACCACCAGTACATAATACGGTGATGGGAAGCCATTTCTTAATTGGAAGGGTTCAAAAGCCGGCATAAATATTCCATCTCCATTTTTATAAGCAGCATGTATAAGAAATGGAACCAAAAAAAAAAAAAAAAAAATGAGAGCAAAAACCAAAAATGTTTGCTGTGATTGATCAAACATATGACTAAGCCTGAGAATGTAATGTTTATTTCCAAGTAACCTACTTACTGTAAACCTTACCCAACTAGGTGCACTAGTGCGAAGCACAACTCGCATATGGAGAAGAAAAAAAACAGAAGAAAGAACCATGAATATATAAATATATATATTTCATATGGAAAATACTGAACCTGGGCAATCCACTAAAAACCACTTTGAATATCAGGATATGATTTATCTCCATGCCCTATAAAAGCCCATTTTGGTAGATACTGTTTGCATTTTACATTGCATATCAGAGCATATTAAAGGAAAAGAATGTAACCTGAACTATTTTAGCCTGATGATCAGAAAGCTATGAGAAAGAACAGGATATTCCATCGTCCGGTATTTATGACAGCTGACTCTCATTGAAGCAAACAATCATTTAACATTGTATATCAGTCTAATGAAACATACAGTATGTTCTTCGAAAGTCAACATTAGGCATCAAATATTCTTCTTATATAACCAACACAACTTACAGTGCTTGATTGATTAAAAAGACGTACATGAGAAAGCACATTATGTTGCAAAAGACAACCGCAGTCAATTCCCTAGTCTCCTTGATTTCACCTACAAGCTGTACCTGTGTCATAAAACTTTATTAGCTTGGAGAAAACACCTTTCTCATATTTACATTTGTCATGCACCAGATAAAATTTCAGTCAATAGTTACCGCTTATTTCTAAATCACCGTCAGCTCTTTACAAGCATCAGAACAGATGCTTTGCTTGATCTAGATTTCATCTACATATTAGCTCATTTCATTAAAAGCACTATATAGAATGCCAAATATTTCTCGGTGACTTGGAGTCACTTGCCAAAGACTATCTAGCCAGTGACACCTGCTTGAACATTCTTTAATACGGGATAGATTGGTGCACATCAGACAAATGAGATCTATATCGAGTAAAGTTTTTATAGGCGAGGGCCACTGTCTCGTAAGATATACATGTGTGAATGAACATTTTGAGGTTAGATGTGACTTTTTCACTACATCCTACTTTAGCACACACAGAAGATGATGGGTTTCTCTGACCACAGTATTGTATATAGCCAGTCCATGCATGGCATTTTGCATGCAAATTATAAGCACAACTCTGTAAATGGCAGTACACTGACCTTTGTATTGAAAATGGGGTGCAAATTTTGCCTCAAAAACCCCCCCAAAAGGGAGGACATTTGTTGTTAAACCGCTTACATGTTGCTTGTGTATTTCTGCCAACGTGTACTCTGATAGCCATTAAAACCACCAGTACGAAGTGATGGTGTTTGGCTCGACATGATCTAGTGCGAGAGCCATCACACGTCGTGAAGAAGAACACAAGTGTGTTGTATCTGATAGTCATAAAGACAAACCATCAACGTATGTGTGGTGGTCTTGTATTCATAGTGGAAGCATTTCATTTCATGCATCTTTTGTCAAAATTTGATTTCATGCAAGTCCTGGAGATGCAAATACTCTAGCAGCCAACAGTATCGCATTTCCTACTGACCTTACGATTTGGCACTTTTTTATTTCACAACACGAGTGCGGGAAAACAAACATAAGAATCTTATGTGCATTTACATAATTATGTAAATGTTTATATGGATGTGTGGAGTGTAATCCTGCACAACTCAAGAGGAATGGTAAAATAAAAACCCAAACAACTTGCACACAAAATATGATCATGGGTGAATGGAGAAGTAATCTCCTTTTATGATTAACATAAAATTTAATGCTGAGGATGAAACTGGCAACTTAATGCCACAAATTTTAACATTTTGCAACATGTTACAAAAAGCACACAATTCACGTTGCTATGGCCTATTGGCATCAGCTATTAAAGCTACGTAAGAGTGTAACACACCTGCGTAATTACTTATATGCACTAAATGATTATTTATATATATATATATGTGTGTGTGTGTGTGTGTGTGTGTGTGTGTGTAATACTTCAAAATGTTATAACTGAAGCTGCTTAGAAATCCCATGATGTTTTTATAACAGAGTACACGGGCAACGAGTCTGTCCTGACAACACACTGGCAGAAAATTTGTGCGCAGACGTTTAAGCAGCTTTCTCGATACCTATTGCTTGCTACCTTTAGTTCTGCCCGATGAGCTGTTGGATACTTCGTTGATAAAATGCTACCACCTTCCTGATTCAGCTCTCATGCGCACAGAGCTCGCACCGCTCGCGTTACACAGCCAGCTACCACAAACCGTTTGAAGCATCGATACAATATAACTGTATTTTTAACCTTGTCTTTTGTTTAATTCTCTTTACAGAGACATACAAAACAAAAATTATTTTTCATTCGTGAGGAGGACAACGTTCTGCAATGGTTTGAGATCATCAACTCTGTTGTTTCTTTTCTTTTTACTTTAAAACCCGGATCAAGATTGCCACGATCACGTCTCTTCGCTGCCTTTTTGCTGTGGGTTGCTGTCGGCATTTGGCACGCCGTTGTCCTGGCAACCGTTCTCTCCGAGCTCTTGCTCCGAGGGTCCGTTCTCCCCCTCCGTGCTGCGGCCACAGTCCGAGTTCCGCTCCTCGGAATCCTCCCGAATCGGGGCCATGGATTTCACGGACTGCTCCACGAGAAACAAAGAGAGACAACAAAATGTGGAAATGTACATCAATTTTTATATAAACCGAAGGCAAGGTGACATAATGCTGCTTCTGGAAACCCCACAGAATCTTAATTCAAACTTGGATAGGGATGACGAATATCAAATTTAAAACTATGAATGAACTTAGTTGCAATTTATGAGAGTTTCCTCCTCAAATGTCTGCCTATACATTCAGACTGCTTTCTGGGTTGCCTAACTGTGTATTACACTTTGTAATGAATGACGATATAAATGGGATTCTGCCTAAAATATGAATGCCTCGAGACTTCTGTACATGCTGCGGTGAATTGATTTCTGTTAAAATCTACCATCTCCAAGAAACCATATGTTCATATACATGTAGGTGGCAGAAAAAAATTGTACTTTCACGCTATTCAGATTTTTACCAAGTATAGTTTATACAAAGTCTTACAATAAAGTTTTGATACTGAGAGTATATGTGATATAGTGTTATTAAAACCCACGTAACTTCCATCACCTCTATAAGAACAGATTTTTGTACCTGAGTTTGGTATAACTATGACTTTGTAAATACAGTGGCATGATATGAAAGTGAATCTAAAGCTTCAAGATCATTAATGTGGCAAGTACATTTGTATATGGCATAGTATACTGGCTAAGCAGATGATTTGATGGGTGATTACTTTCAAAATATGTACATATGGTATGGGCTACTGGTTATTTGATAAGGCACCATCACACACACAGACCCCATCACCAGTGTAAATCACAGTCAGTAGAATGATATCATGAAATGCCTATAAACGCTATCTGTTCCAATTCGCATGCTTCAAGCTAGTCTAGAATGTGAAATTTCTGATAATGACCTGGATTACATATCAGCATCAAGTTAATGTCATTGCAAATGTTTGATCATACAAGAGGCTGAAATATGCTTTCAGTGAAAGTTCAACAAACTTCTCACATAAAACCCAACTCCCCCCCCCCCCACCAAAAAAAGAAAAAGAAAAAGAAAAGGAGAGTGTTACATGTTGTAGGGGTATTAAAGTACACTGTTAACTGTTATGCAGTAGATATAAATCACACAATAAAGTACATATCTAAACTCCACAGTATTTCGTGATGAGACCAATGTCTCCATGTCGACTATGACACACAGTAAGGCTTCACAACACACCAGAGCAAGAAATTGAAAAACAGGAGTAAACTTAGAATATCCACAACAACAAAAAAACTACATGTTTGCAAGCATGCACAATAGACTTCATCTGTCTTTGAATAGTGTGAAATTGTAGTTCATGATGTATTTCAATTTACTACCAGTGTTATAGATGACAAGAAGAAGAAGAAAAAAGAAGTAAATGTGAAACTTATATTTCATTGCAAACTTTATGCAGTTTCAAAACTGACACCAGAATGATTTTAACAAACATTTCATTTCTCTGAAGGCAAATTATGACTCATATTCGATAAGGATAAAAAGCTCACTGTAATTTATGAAAAAAATCACAAGAGGCACAAACCCACACGAACCACATCATAATTAATGAAACATACTCTTACAATCAAATCTGACAAGTATCATCAAAGATAATAGGATAAACAGGTCCTTTTCATGCACATTAAATGTAAAATGACTTCACCCGTTATTTTGTTAAAATGGCTTTTAAAAGAGTTAGTGAAATTCATCTAATAAGTAAATGTACATTGTACCATGTACAAGCAAGCTCAGAAATACAGTGTAGGTACAATGTACACAAAGAAACTAAATATAAAACCACAAAACACAGAAGAAAGATTTGCAAGTACAACAGTGTTTTGTAAGAAATATATTCTGAGATAATCAAAGATAACGTAAATCCCCAAGTAATGTGGAATCTGTTAGGAAGAAAATTCTAAACACTTGACAAAGAGTACTATGGATTATACTACAATCTTGATACACTTGTATTATGAAAGTGTTACTATTCTTTACAGATTTTTTTTTAAAAAAGTGTGGTTATTGAGGATCAGCAAAAATGTGGTACTAACATATGTGAGCCTCAACATCAAAATGCATTTTCTCAAGTCTTCATTACAAAAAGAACACAAGAATCACATCTTGTACATGATGTTATTGTAATTGGCCTGAAGTTTGTGAGATACTTCAAAATTTCGCCCAATGATACAAACTTGCGAGTGCAGATACCATGTTCCAGATGCCCTGATTTTGATGATGAATTGACATTTCCTGGCAAAACTGTGACTAACAATAGATACACGTATGAAACAAACAGAAAGGGGGCATTCAAGTAGATGGGGAAGTAGAAAATATTGCACCACATCGGTGACATGATTGAAAACAGCATGAGAATGAGTTTCCTGAGAAAATACACAACACATACCATGAAATCAGACAGAACAAAGACTCCAAGAGAGATGAAAAAAAAGCTAGGATTGAATAGTCTTTGAACAACATGCTCAGGTTTCACGTCAATCTGCACAAGGAGACCCACCAATTAAATCACGATCAAAAGGTTTGGAACAGTTTTGAGTAACAACAGCAAGTCAATGCCACCGAAATGTCCTTCTTTAAATAAAAAGTCCACTATAGTCTTTCCATTAGATGAAATTGATTACAAGACATGGGATATTGCATTTGGATCAACTTGAATGGAAAGACAAAGAATTAATCCAACGGTTAGAAAGGAGTGACAGTTGGTTGTTAAGATTAGAAACCCAAACGTCACTGCAAGTCGGTACAGCAAAGGTATCACAAACCACGGATAAAGAAACGGTGTAGTGTACTTTTTTTTTTTTTTTTTGCTTGGCTGTAGATGGGATTCTATGACTCGGCATCCATTGAGTGTCTCCTTCTTCTCGTCCGGAATTCCTCTTCTTCCTCCGCCTCCTCCTCCTCTTCCTTCTCCATAGTCGTGTCCAGTTTGTGCTCCTCTATAGGTTCCTCTGCTGTTGTAGACTCGCACCGCACAGCCTTATTGGCAAAATGCGTCAAGTACGGTGCAAACGAAATCATGATATTCAAAATTAGGTACAGTCTGGAACTTGACTTTCATGAGCACCAAACTTGACAACAGTTCAGGCTTTTTCTATATCACTGACAAAAACACAGCCTAGCGATACATGCCTCATGTTGTAAACATACTGACTTTAAAGGAAATGTACAAATTCTAAACAACAAAACATGCACCAGACCAACTTGTATTAACATTGGGCCATATTTGGCCGTCCTGCACAGGTGGTAACTTGAATGATAAAAACTGTGCACAAGTAACAACTACATGAAGGAGAAAATTTGGAATGCCAAGAAAAAGAGCAATCAAGCCAGAGAACTATAATGGCAATTGCTACAAACAAAATACAATTATTCATTCTATCATCCCCAAAAGATAACCACCCAACTTCCTTTGTTCTTACATTTTTGCACATTTAACCGTTGAGACTACGTACAAGATTAATTAATTGTGTATGACCACATAATTTTATCAAAATCACAGCAATAGTTTTACCATATAATGATGTCTTATTATAAAAACACTTTACACTGTTATTCAGTTTCAAATAGAAGTACATTTCAAATATAATTCTTCAGGGAGCCATTGGATTTTGAAAGCATTTTTCCACATGAATGGATTTTTATCAAGAATTTGACAAAGCCAAAAGATAGAATACAAGCCTACATCTAATAGATAAGCTGAAACTGCTTGGTTTGACTTGATCATTGACAGTGATTAATTTATGCAGACCTTTTTCTGAAATTACGGCATCTTTCTTACCAAAGGGTTCAAGCATTCAAAGCCTTGTGAAAAATGTCACAGTAGCACTCTAAAACTAAATATGAACAAGTCCTTGACTTCCTTTTCTTAGATCCAATGTTCCGTGGCCTGTCTCTGCTCTATACTTCCAAAATGGCTGGCAATTCGATGAGTAATTCTCAATTCATGAGTCATTCAAGTTTGCATTGAATTAATTGGCAAGTTTCAAGCAATGCTCTAAATTCTATCAAATGACCATCATACATATGTCTTCAATGGCACTTCCTTTATAAATAGTTTGATACAGACATCACATATGAAGGCCTCGTTTGCACTACGTCACAACAAGCACCTCACATGCACAAAATGCATGGCTGGATTAGCTCCCTCTCAGTTGGCTCATCACGGTATATAAAATGCTGGCAAGATTTCTGACTTTTCTCAAGAGCTTTTATAACTTCAAGCTTTAACTTCAAGCCTCTTCATCTTCCGTCATCACATCACATCAAACCAAGGCAAACACCATTCCGGCCCCTGCTTTCGAACCAAAATGCTCAAAACACAAAATATACTGGTAGTCAGATTTGAATAAACACATGTGTGACATGCCAATGCTGACCATAATGTCCGCTAATGGGAAATATTTTGAGGAAATCAAAACCTATCTGTGAATCTGAAGCAAAAGCATTTGGGTCACTGCACCATCTAAGTTTAATTGGAATTCTCCTGGAATCAGACGTGCCAATTTAGTGTACAGTGGTACTGGGTACCACTCCCTGCAACTTAATGTTCTGTAATTCATCAGCTCTAAATAGAATGGGCCAAATGCATGTTCAAGAATGCACAATACTTGAATTTGTGGTTTGGGGGTATCTAGTGGTAGAAGGTTAGGTTTATCTTGTGACAAAATCTTAGAACAAAACTGGATATAACTTCAGAGAAAAAGTGGCTTCCCCCATTCGCAAGTACTATAAATCGTTCATTACATGAAACTTCAAATGCATATTTCTCGGAAGTAACTTCTGCGCTCTCCATGGAGGACTTGGCTGGTTCGATATATCGCCAACGATTTGTGAGTCTAACATAGGCTAAACTGCCATACTTCGTAATAATGACAAAACTTCTTATAGTACGGTCACCTAGTTAGAACTTGAACTGAGTTATGTTGACTGATAATAACACAAAAACAATTACATGAGAAAAGACGAATATGAATTTTTTTTTTTTATAGTTCAATTTTGTTTTGTTACCACCTGTACAACAAAAATATGTCAGAGCTTTCTGAAATTAATGATGCATGGTGATTGTCATACTGCAGCTTTGAATGAATTGTATGAACAGAGTATGTGGCTATTAAGTTCCATGAAGCATAAGCTATTCAAGCGACAGGACTACATTCGCTAAGGATGAAAATTGATGAATGCTATACGAAACTAATATGTCTTTACAAATCTGGAAGAGTAGTAGGTAAAGAAGAATTAAAGTGATTTTGTATCACTATATGGGTATGAAACAAAAATTATGATATTATGTAGTTTCCATGAGATTCTAGTGGCTAAGGTCGAGCATATAAGTGACTGCGAAATGTAGGATGTGTCTTTTCTTGATTTGTTTGCAACACGCATCATTCACACATTTAAGGTTCTACCACTACATATGTAACAATGACCCCCGAGTACTAACAGTGACTGGGAATGTGGCATTCTACACATTTTATAACTGATTGTGTATCACATTTGGAGGCTTATTACACACTGGCAAGAAAGTGTAGTTGCATTTGACATGTTGGCGTTACCTTTACCGTGCAGGAAGCCAGTCCACATCAAAGTGGAGTTTCAACGAGTATGGCACACTTCAATTATTAAAAATCAAGCATTGTTGACGGATGCAAGGCTCGACATATAGTAAGCAGTGGCCCAGAGCCATTGAATATTTATGTTGGGCCACCAAATTTCCAAAAAGGCTGTCTCTTGGTGATGCAATCGGGCAGCTAAAATCTAAAATGAATGTTTATATTTCCTTTCATTTTGGCCACTACATTTCTTTTTTGGGCCACCAAAATTTCAAAGTGAAATATTTCAGCGGCCTAAATGGGCCACCAGAAAAAACCGTTAAGTGTCGAACTCTACAGATGGACATAGCTGTAACACCATAATTTTGAGCTGCTTTGATCATTGCTGACTGCAAGACTTTTTCTCTAACAATCAACCCATGAACAAGTATCTCATTAACTTTCTAGAAGGTTAAAGTACAGTTCTGGAGAGCTGGGAAAGAAGAACAGAAAATAAAACATGCAAACCTGCTCCTACTGAATATTTACGACAACAGAAATCCTGTTTCATGTAATCATTGTCGTATTGTTTATGTAGGAAAAATTGCTTTAAGACGTGAGACAAAAAATTTCAATTATTGCCACATCACCTGAAGACAAAATTAAACTGAGCTCATCTTTGCAACGCATATATATTCATCCTTTACGATCAACAGCAAGTTTTTATATCAATCATTATGGCAAAATACCTACTTCCTGAAAGAGGAGTATCCCATTGTGTTTCATCTGTGAAATATCAAACCATTACAGGGTCCAAAACACTCAGATTTCATATTGGAGAGGCTAGCAGCCATGTAACTTAAATCATACTTCCCACACACTCTCCCATTATTAATACTTTTCCCCATGCCTTCATTACCAAACTTGTCAGTCAACCACAAACCAGGTTTAGTTATAGCCAAGAACTTTCAGTGCTACCGTTTGCCCCCGATGATTGAGGGAGACGCCCCCTCATGTACAGACGTGTAAGGTGACGCAGCGACCAGCAGACTTGGTTAAAATGTCAGTCAGCATGGTTTAAAGGCAAAAACCAATCCCATTTTAAAGCCAAAGCATGGTTCTCAGAAGGGCTCAAAATTCATCTTCCATCATTTGGACTTTGGTTACAATACATCAAAAGGGTCTACCAAGATACTTGTCGGGGTGACACAATTTGCCTGGATAATGAGTTGCCTTGGAGTTCCTTGAGATCAAAAGTGTAAAAAAATTTCAATCATATGCATATGACTTTTATTCCTAAAGCACTCTCCCAATTCAGCCACGGGTCGGTAGAATGTTACGTGATGATTGATCAAGCCCAAGTAATTCTATTCTCCAACAAGCTGCATGTGATTTACTCAAGCGCAGAAGATTGGAGGATACTGCTGTGGCCTAATATGTCGATTATCGATAATCAATCCTAAAAACTTACATAGCAACCGATTGGGTATGCTCTCAGACTGTAGCACTTCCAGTGAACCTTTGTGGTTGATACATGTATTTCACATTTTTGTCGTAACCCAACTGAAATCGTGTTATCGTATGGCGTTCTTTCACTCTTGTTTTAAGCATAAGTGTACATTTTAGAGCAAAAATCAACAGTTCTGCAGGCACATGAGAACTATGGTTTCTTTAAGCAGTTACCATCTCAATTTGATGCCACTAATATAACCACTGCTGTCTGAGCCCTAAATGTATTGATTCAGCTGTACCCTAAATGTCACTTTCATATCACCAGACACTTGGCGGTGCAATGCACTTTTTGTGTGAGTTTAGTCACAAAGCATCTCTTATGGTTAATGTCAAAGCTTAATCCACTGCAAATGCTTTCTTTCACTTTGTTTGTTTTTTTTTAATTCTTTTCTTTGAGAAAAGGGGCCTTTATTGTGCTTTAGTGATGCACAATATATTGCTTCTTTGTCTCATAAATCACACAGGTAAATTTGTTTCAACTATTTGAAATCTAATGGTCATGCCACGGCAAGAAATATTTGCAGTACGCATGAATTAGAACGGCACACTAAATTCTGCAGACACAATACCAATAATGCATTGCACGCTTTCGATTTGTGCTACATGCTTTCTCCTATGCCAATAATTATACAACTTTATTTTCACACCTTTGCTTTATTAAACCAGCTCACACCTACTGAACGACTGTTTATATTAAAAAAACAAAAACAAAACAAAACAAGAAAATTCCACGCATTTTTCCACTTCCTCAATCACATGACAAGAAATCATGAGACAGAAATATTACGCAACTTTGCAAATTTATCTAATGGCTATTACCCAAGCCCAAATACAAAAGTGTATACTACTGATACATTCCTGACCAAAAATTTCGACAATGATGAACTGTTAACATACAAATAATGGGAGAAGAATTATGCAGATATCTGAATGCAGTTGCTTTGCGTGTCATTAAGGAAACTTCTATGGAAATTATAGAAAACCTGATAGTAGATGGCACAGCATTTATTTTGTCATAAAAATGATTATACATACATATAGGATTATATAGAAAGCATGGAGACACTGCCACAAATTGGAAATGTTGGCTTGTTTTGGCTTGGTGAAGACTGAGCAAAATGAAATATACAAATGGCAAAAAATCAGGGGCCCGTTGCATAAAACTCCAACCGGATTTTTTTCCGGTTGAAATCATAAAATTCCGGTTGGAAGCTCTCAACCAGAGTTTTTATGCAACGGATTTTACATTCTTACGTTAGCAACCTTAAAAAATTCAGGTTGGGCAAATCCCAACCTGAATTTTTCAAGGTTGCTAAAAAAGTTTTATGCAACGGGACCCAGGACTTTTACTTGGCTCTTTTGCATGGCAGAAGCTGATTATGAACAAACATAACCTTGCATTATTTGTTCTCTTCCCCATTTGTTAGATGTCCCGAGCATTACAATGTTAAAAAAAAATTTTAAAATTTTTTTTAAATGGCAAAAATTTGCAATTAGCCAATAACCATTCTCCAAAAGATTAAAAAAAAAGAAAAGATCTCAGCACATATCTAACTCAGGTAAGCACTGCAACTCTCTTGCTTCAAGGCCGAATCTAGTAGAACTCTTCTCCATTGCAAGTATTCACACCATCGCAAGCCAAGCTGGAACTGAAAGGGAAGTTTGCCCAAACATCCATGCGGATTCAGCGAATGTGGCAAAATTAGGGTAGCAGCGGGTAAAAGTCTGAGATAAAATCTGACAATCCCTTCTAGAGTTTTGGGTTTTTACAATTTTGGTCAATTCCATGAACAACTCTCTCTAAACGAGAACTGTACAACAAGATGTCATGCCACAGCTGAACAATGACATGAAAAACAAGAATTTCACCCCCCCCCCCCCCCATTCTTATTTTCTTCTAGGATATCCAAAGAGCACATGACCTAGGTCCTATATAAGGCACAGAGAATGATATTTGCCATAACACAATATAATCTCAGTCACAGGTTGAAGTGAAGGTGAACTTTTCATACTATACCAGTATCATTTTACTAGCTGTGACAGCAGGTAAGGTTTCATCTACAGAGGGAAGCACATAGAATTGACCCAAACTTATTGGTTAATTTCTACCAGCTTTCACCGAGTGTATCAATATTCCTTCTGTAATCACACTGAATCCACATACACGTTCAGGGAAACTTCCCCATTCATATGAAACGAAGATATGATGATATTTTGTTCTGCTTTGAAGTTTTGGCAAACTTTGATGATGATAAGGGAAAAATTGCGAAAACGAAAAACAAACCAAATCGTTAGACGTTGACTCTACCTGGAACCGGGGGAAGAAAACTTGCTGAATGATCTCCGGTTTTTGTGAAACCACACCTTTCTTTTGAAAGTGAAATAAATAACGAATGAATAAATTAAAAAGCAAAATCAAATAAATCAATATAGAAAAAAAAAAGAATCAACTAATATGATGAATAGAAATATCTACAATGAATGTGCAGATATGTAAAACATTCTATGTGACTTTTTCCTTTATACTATGATGTTGAAATCATGAGGAAATACTCAAACCTATTTTTAACCTAGAGATAAAATAACTTGTCCTCATGATCGAAATGAAAATAACAATAATAAAAAGGGCCAGTGTCACAATGACATTTGCTTTAGATCAACCATAAATCACAAGTACTGGTCTGTCTTCATAATTACACTTATATTTCATTTTTTTAATCCAAGTCTGCTGCTTACAATAGTACTAACAGCACTTTGACAGATGTGACCAACACTGGCAGGTAGCTTGTTTGAGTGTGTGCGTGAGTGTATGTGTCTGAAGTTTGCATCTTTTACATCTTGCAAGATCTTGCAGTTTGCAGTTTGTTTCCACGGCGAGAGTGAAAGAGAAAAAAAAACCCTATAATTTCCAAGAGTGACACATAGATTTATTTTGAGCGGAAATTTTACTCACAGACTAGGAATCAAGTATCCGACGTGCATAACTTGGCAGAGGGGCTATTAGCAAGCAACTCAAAGAAAATGTTACTTTGGAAAGTCAAAAGCAATCCTAGGAAAATGGGTGATCACACTTTTTCTTTCTCTACGGTATTCTTCTACTTCAAGCACCATCACAAGTTGTGCTCTCGCACAGAGAATGGTGTTTTGCAGGCTTTTTTCCCCACAGAAGTGAGACATTTTTCTACACCTGTCTGACTTTGCCCAAAACTGTCATTACAGTTCCAGAAATACCAGAACACAGTACTGACAATGTGTATCACAGACAGAAAGTCACATAAAGTGAGATGACAAATGGTACAAAACAAATAAACCATATATTGTAGGCATAGGTGCGAAACAACACTTAAGAATAGCTTTTCTTCTTCTTTTCTTGGTTTGTGATACAATCTCTGCTTTTCGCGGATCTTAGTTCCATCAGCATGAGCAAAGCCTGCGTCACTAAGAGTTCCTGTGAATACAAAACTCATAGTATTCTTAAAACATATCGGCTCAATCACTCTGCGACAGGTGAATGCCAATCATTTGCAAGATACCATGAGGATACTGGTAGAGGAAAGATACAGAGCACTCCCGTTACAACGAACACAGATATGCGGAATATTTTTTACATCAAAGTGGAAATTCACGTCCCAAAATTATCATCTATATACAACCTGTAAATGCTTTACTGTTCGGCTAAAACGAAATGTCGATATGGGGAAAGAAAACTGGCAGTCCTGAAGACTTCATTATAACGAGAGTCGCCTGTAAAGGGGAATAGAAAGGAATAGCCAGCTCTCAAGGGATTCTCACCGTGGCGTCCTCCTTCTCCTTGGAGGTCGGCGACGGGGGCAGTCCGTCGGGGTTCTCCGCCCGTCGTTTCTCCTCCTCCTCCTCCTTGAGCACCTTCAGCCACATCTCGTGGTTCTCCTTGAGGTGCTTGGTCAGGATGCTCACCATCTTCCTCGTCTTCTGCTGGCCAGCGCTCTTCAGCCGCAGCTTGGTGTCACCTGCAGCGGGATAACGTGGGAAGTCATGCGACAAGATCCTACAGGGATGGCACAGTTTTGGTTGAGACGGGGTTCGAGGTTTCCAATGTTTTTTTGATGATGATTTTTTTTTTTCAGATAATGAGAAACCTCTTATGAAATATGAAAGAGCATATAATTCTAAGAGGACTTCAGCATTTATGTGATGAAAATTGGTTTTGAAATGGCTGAGATGTCCAAAACAAAGGGATCCTAATAAAAGGTGGGACCCAACTTTTGTTAGGATACCTTTGTTTTTCTCTGTTTTTGGATGTCTCAGCCATTTCGAAACCAATTTTCATCAAGTAAACTTTGAATTCCTCTTAGAATTGTAGGCTTCTTAACATTTCATGAAGTGGTTTCTAAATATTTCACACAAAGTTAAAAGCTGAATTCTCATCTCAACCAATACTTTACCATCCCTTTAACACATCCGTTCAAAGGGTCTAAAAATTGGCCCTATCTCAACGTTAATGGCCATCTCTTTCATTCCTCCCCCTCCCCTTCCCACACCACAATCTCACTTGGAAAAGCCATTCACAAAAACTTGCCACAATCTTTCCAAATTTCCTGCCCTGATTAACTCTACTTCATCATGTATTACAAAGTGTGCATATTCTAGCACTGAACACAAACTCTTAAACATGGAAAATTCTCAGTCAGAAAAGCAGTCTGCATCTTTTATATGAATAAAATGTCTTTAGAAAAGCTCTTAATCATAATTTTTCAGGAAAAAAACCCATTCTGCTGTGCATTCCTGTTAATTTCTCATTTTATCAAAAAGTTATTCGCAAGTTTATCCATAGACATTGAAGAGAGGAACACTCCTTTGGTTTTCAGGTCGTTGACTAATTATCTCAAGGTTTGTGGTTTGAGGCCCATGCACGAGCACATCCACAGATTTGCACTGACTTCAAAAGTTAAGAAAATGGCAGTTGCCATGGCAATGACCTAAATACTCCCAGCTGACTAGTTATTGGCTGGCTGCCAGTACTGAAACATCAATATCATCATATGACGCAATTCTTGGAAACTGCTGGGCGAACCGAGGCCTACATATATCTAAATTCGTTCACGAAGGTCGCCACCCACTCTGACTCATACCATCATTGGATGTGTCGTCATTGTCGTTGTCGTCATCCTCGTCATCCTCCTGCTCCTTGTCGCTGAAGTTGTTTTCACTCTTAGTCTCCGGCTTGGGTGTTCCTGTAAGCAGTGGAAATGATACCGAGATATAAGGCAAGCTGTTCCCATGAAGTCCCACAGAATACAAAGTCTGCGAGTAGGCTGAAACTTTAATTTCTACAGTTTGAAACTTGTCGTATATGTCAGAGATTCCTTGTCTAATGTAAGCAAGTGCACTATCAGGGAACACTGCGTAATGAGTAACCTTTTTTTTTTCTAAGATATTTGTTCCTGTCCATCAAGTGCGACCTTACACTACAAAAAAGGCAAATTACAACAATTACCTGAAATCATTGAAAACACTACTTGTTCTGACACAGCAGGTTTACAGTGTGTCAAGAGGGTCATCTTTGGATTTGAAGAAGAAATATGAATGGCCTATACAAGAAGGAAGTCAGACCCCCTTTCCCTCACTTAAACTCTCTCTCCTCTCCAGGAAATGATTTCCAAATTTCTTCTCTTTCCCATTCTCGTCTCTCTTTCTTCTCCTACTCAACATTCCCTTTCAATTTGTATTCTTCCTTTCTCTCTTCTTTATTTCCTTCCATCTTTTCATATGTTCTTTCTCTGTCATCTCTTTATTCAGCTGTCTAGCTAGCTATTTCTTCCTATGTCTCTAATTTCAACCATCTTTCTATCACAAAATCACAATTCAAGTCTGGAGTCTTCCTTTCTTCTTTCCTTCTTTCTGTCTTCCCATTTTTTTTTCATTTTTTTTTTCTCTGTCATCTATGTATGCATGTGTGTATGTATGTATCTATATAGCTATGTCTCCATTTATCTGTGATATTACCCATCCCTCTATCCACTTGGACATCCATCCCATGCCAGGCAGTCTACAGTCAGCCTGTCAACTCATTATCCTCCTCCTTGTCTATCTATCTATCTATTCACGCATTTCTGATTTTAACCCTTCCTCTATCCCTTTGGACATTCATCCCATCCCAGACAGTCTAGTCAGCCTGCCCACTCACCGTCCTCCTCTCTATCCATCCATCCATCTATCTATCTCTCTATCTATCTATCTATCTATATTTCCATATATCTCTGCATTTGAACCATTCATCCCATGCCAGACAGTCTGCCTTATTTATCTATCTGTCTATCTATCCATTTATGCATTTCTGATTTTAACCCTCCCTCTATCGCCTTGGACCTTCATCCCCTGCCAGCCAGTCCAGTCTGCCTGTCTACTCACCGTCCTCCTCCTCGTCCAGCCACCTGCCGGGCAGTAGCCCTGCCGAGCCGTACGCGTTGCAGAGCGGCGCCACCAGGTGGTTGATGAAGCCCTCCTGGAGCTTGGCCAGCTGGGGGGCGGCCCGGTCCATGTAGGGGGACACCGGCAGACCCAGCTGCCTCTCCTCATCACCCTGGCAATGGAATGGAAGGAGGTAAGAGAAGGCATCAGATGCATGTCAGGAGAAGAACACATATGCATGCACACACACACACACACATTTTGAAAATCAGTTGCATAAAATGATTGAGTGAATGAGTTACTGTCAAAGACCGTGTATTTAGCAATTCTAATATTTTGTGAATCGGGACTTCATGACAATTTCACAAGTAGTTAAATTAGCGATCGTGAAGGAAAGGAGATATGTGCACATGCAAGTTACATTCATGAGAAGGTAAGAGATAATAATTTTGAGTGGTTTTAAATTGGCAAATAGTACCGAACTCACAAAATATGTGAAAATAAAACCTTGTAAAATATATGACGTATACAGTATTGAGGGTGAAGGAACATAGTTGTGAGAAAGGTTTAAGAGTGTAGCCAATGGAAAGCACATAGTCAGGTTAGGTGTCTGTCTCATTTTTTTTTTTTGGACATACACATTTTTTTTTTGACATACACATTTTTTTTTGTTGCAACACACAAGCAGTGCTGTGGGTTGCGCAGCACACTCACCACACTATCACTGGCAAACCTGACCTCATTGTACAAATTGAATAAAACTTTTACATAGGACGGTGCTATAACTAAATCTCCCACATAGCCTGTGGATATGCACATTATATGCTTTGTGTGTGCAATTTGCACATGATCAAAATTTGGCCCTTGGCATCAAAGTGGGTTTATTTTAGACTCGATTTGTACAATATTTGATATTGGTATGCAGTATACCATTGATAGTGAGCTGACAGAATATGTTTACAAGGTACACTTGTAATGCAAATACCGAACGAAGTACAAGTGAAGCTATGGCAAAATAACTTTGACACACATTCAAGCAAAAAAAAATGACTCTGATGCAAACACACAAATGTAAATTCCTGTACACGTGTGCCTCATGGCCCCATCACACTCTTGACTGTACACTGTTCGTATAACCACCACCACCGCGTACCTGCTCGTAGAACTCCTCCGAGATCCGGTAGGTCCAGTTGCAGTGGAGGTCCTTGACCTTGGTGGGGCCAGAGATGTCCGCCAGCTTGATGCACATCTGGCAGACCAGCAGCCTGTCGCTCTCCGACGCCCAGTTGATGCCCGGCGCATCCACGTCATTCACCTGAAGGGGAGAGGCAGAGAAGGTCAAGGCTTGTTATTAAAGAGATTACTCTTGGGGTTCAAAGGTCATGGGGCACAGCAGATGACACCTGCATGATACCAATGATGGAATCCTTATCAACTTTTAGAACTGGCACTCATTACATGTTTGGATTTAAGAAATGTGAACACTGTTAAGTAAAAGGACACAGAAGGAGCGCTTTACATACAGCATCAGTGCTTCCCACTTTTCATTTGAGAAGTTTAAAATGGGGTGAGATCCTCGACAGATGACATTTATCGAGGCTCTAGTGTTGCTCTTGGCATATCCTCTGTCGCATCAATTCAATGAATGCTTGCTGAAACTCTACGAGCTTACTTAACTTTATTTCTGTCCGGGCATAGTCGAGGTATTCATTTTTAATATAAATGTCACGTCAGGCAACTGCAGTTCTGATGATTAAGATGAGATGGCGGTTTAGCAGGAATAACCACAAGGCTTCAGAATATTGTTCGTGTGTTTTTCTCAAATGTCGCTGATGGTGGCAGGATGAACAAATATTGGCACAGTCATTATCATCGAGTCTCTGTAAAGTTCCTCTTCCACATGGCCGGTGATTTTGAAATTCACTTATCTCCTTCCCCTCGCTCTATCCTTCATCAAAATTGTTGTCTCCGCGTCTCTTTAATCAGGAACTTGTCTGTGCTCTACTATGATGTTGAGAGCTGCCCCGCCCCAAGGTATTCTGCTGACTACTGTCGATGAAAATGACTGTGCCAATATTTGTTCATCCTGCCACCATCAGCTACATTTAGTTGGGGGGGGGGGGGGGAGAAGCCCAAAACATATGAACGTACTGAACCCCTCTGGTTATTCCTGTTAAGGTCGTGCATCCTTACTTTATATACACACACAAGAGACTTAACCCAACACATTCCCCTCGACCCATATGAAAACATCGGTACCTACACATTAGTAATACACTGATGGTGAATTGCTAATGGCAGGACCCTCTACTGGAATGGTATTGTAAGCACTGTAAATGTTATCATGAATACAATTAGACACTACACCATTGACAGAACACTCTTACATAATTATGTTTTCTGTGTGGTGTGCTTATGACTGACAATTAAAGACATCATATGACCCCTCCCCTACCCCATCCCCCTTGAAAAAGTCTGGTGACTGCGCAAATGTTGTTACACCATGTACACTCCATGTATTCATCATAGATTGAGCCTAAAGACATGACATGACCTCTATAAACTTGAAAATATTTCTCTTTTTGTAGGTGAAATCATTTCAACAGGTGTAGCCATTCCTTCCTTGGCCCTCATGTGACCTTTTCCTCAAACAAAGCTACGAACATCCATCTTGCACTCAGCAAGAGCGCCGCAAATTGGAAAATTCCACAGCAGGCATAGCAGCTGATTGTAAAAGGTTGAGGGGGTAGGACACTATATTCCATCATGCTACTGTTCGACCTCCAGAAAAACAACAGATGACATGCTCAAGGAGAATGACTTATGTGTTCTCTTTCTCTCTTGAGGACCGATGGACAATGCATGACCGCACAGCAGTAGTCTGGCCTCACTAGCCTTTGGCAAGCTTTGAGGTGAGGTGCTGTGTCCACTAAGTATGGCCTGTCCTTTGCTCATGGCTAGCCTCAATTCAAGCATTTTTCTCTCTAACATTATTGGTGATAGCTGTAACAAGCCAATAGGGCCTCCCAAAGGTACACTTAATTTCACTGTTTTCCTATCACTTATATTCAAAGACAATATCTATCTCTGATATTTCCCTTCAAACTAGTTCCCTTCTCCTGAAACGTTTCATCATATCATACTTAGACCATGCATTTCATGAAAGAATACCGCTAATCTGTTGTCTCACAAAGCGAGGTAGGCCTTTGCCAGATGAAGGTCAGCAGATTTTCTAGTAGAAATGTCATAATCATTTTCGTGTTTACCTTGCTTGTGAGACAGAAGATTAGCCTTATTCTTTCAGTTACTACCACGATAATGAACATCTTCAATACTAATGCATTTAATATTGCAACAACATGTGCAATATTTCAGCTCTAAAATCGTCTGGGTTTTGTATTGGGAAGTAACATCCATTATTTGAGTATAACCCCTCCCCCCCCCCCATTCCATACACTTTTCTTTAAGCTGTCAGGTTTATGTTTACCTTTAATATCAATTGATAAGTCTGCCATGAAACAAGAAAATACTTCAGTTCTCGAAGGACATGCATAGAAAAGATAAACCACGCCAAATAATAAAGCACTATTTTACGTATAAATTAAAAAAATTTACTTGAAGATCCATCCTGGAACCCTAGTCTTTTGTAATTTAACAGATATTGCCGTCTCACATCAGAAAACAAAATATATGAACAACATCCAAATAAGAAATCTACATAAAAAGAAAAATAGTGCATGTTAGTCTTGATCCAGACTAGCCCACGGCACACATTCATGTGTGCACAAGTCTTGCATTCCCTTTAGCAGCGCCTTGCCGCATTCCTGGCCCAGCAGCTGCGGCCCCAAAGACTAATTCACCTGCAAGGTTTTCTCGTCTTACTGAGGACCCTCGTCTCTTGATATAACCAGGTGTCAGAGGGGGAGAGATAGAGTGGGGGAGGGGAAGGAGGGAGGGAGAAGGGAGGGGGAGGGGGAGGGGGAGGGGGAGGGAGGGGAGAGGTTGACACAGAGAGGGAAGGGGGAGGATGAGGTAGATAAGGCAGATAGAGCAAAACAGACGAATGAAGAGGGTGGGGGGGGGGGTGGAGAGGGGTAAACGGACAGGTGGACAAATACAGGTGGACATTTGGACAGCCATACATAAAGGAAAGAAAACCAGACAGGGTGACCCACGTATAACATTAGGCCTGTATCTAAAAGAGCACAGTGCTATTCTATGCAGGCCAGATACATCAGATACATCAGGCTCTGTTTCAGGACCATCAAGAGAATCGGCCGCTCTCTACTTAATGCACTGCAGTTTTCATAGGGAATGCTATCAATGGGTACGGGGGATATGACATGAATCTGATAAGAATGACAGACAGAAATGCAACGCAAAGTGTCAACATGAGAAAGCTTGAGAGATACGACATATGCAATGACCAATGTTCAGAAGGGTGATAGACATAAGCCTATATTACTTTCCTTGAACACTTGCTCAAATCTTTTGAACTTGGGTGTCAAATATTGCATTTCATACTACAGTATGAACAATGCATCATATATGACATTCATAAAACAGCTAGAAAAATAAAATGGCCTTGTTTTTGCGACAACATCTAGGGTAGGCATACATCTAATCTGGAGCTGTGAAACCATCTGTGCATTTCCTGTGATTGGGTCTCGGCCCACAAGAAAACCAACCTTGGCGTTGAACTCGACCAGGAAGTCAAAGTGCCTCTTGAGGTCGGTGGCGAGGATGAACTCGACGACGAGGAAGCGGAAGCGTTTGAACTCAGCCACGTCCAGCGAGGTGAGGAAGTTGTACTCCGGCTTGGAGAGGAAGAGTGACCACGATGCGGCCGCATGATGGTTCTCCAGAACTGACCGGTCATTGTAGAGGATGGCCTGGTATCAGATTAGGGTTGGGAGAAGTGGGGGTAGACAGATAAGACAGAGTGCATGGCTGTGACTCAGAAATATTTTGGCGATGAAATATTCTCACATTGTTAGTAGATATCCTTTAAATGATGCTAAAATGCATTATATTTTAAAACGCGCCCGAACCTCATGGGACAATCTTGTCTCATCGGATCATGCCTGACATGTCTGACACTGACCTGGTAGTCGATGAATACAAATTAGATTCATCAGACTGCAGTCAGTTACACTTTGGTTGGTGGATAGAAGCAACAAACTTTGCTTCTTATGAGTGACAAATGAGAAAATATCTCTGTGGAATGGGGGTATTAGCTTTAATCCACATTACCACATAATGCCTGCCAATGCAGTCCTTTTGAATAACCATGCCAACACAAGTACGCTGAGTTATACTCTGATTTACTAAATCCCATGAGTTCAGATGTGTTTTGGAACCCAGTGAAACCCAGTAGTAAATTTTACAGGAATGAATAAAGGTAAAAATGAAAAGGCATAAGCTTTTAAAAAGGATTTGGTTGTCCATTGCAGCTGTGTTTTGCTATTGCCACATCCAACCCCCACGTCCGCATACAGCGTCGCCGCCACGCCGGCGTCTCTCACGTCCGCATCCCGCCTACTCAACCCCGCGCATCTCCTGCTTTCTCTCACTCCTGAGGACGGACAGTCAACTGTCTGAAACATTGAGTCCTTTCTAAACTCTTCTATTTTCCTTGGTTCACAGTCCTTTTCAGGACTACACTCACTCCAGAAAGAATACTCTTACTCAATTTCTCACCTCTCATCCGACCTTTCTTTCTATCTTTCTCCTGTCATTCCAACAGTCCTTCTAAAGACTATACATGGTGAACCACAAACCAAGTGTATCTTGCTATGTTTATTGCAGTTCTCAAGGACTCAACAAGTGGATGAAAGCGTGGAGATGGTGAGGTAGAGATTTGGCCACAGTTGTAATACCTGCGGAGCGTTCGTGGCCACCAGGAATGCGTTTGTCCTCGCCGGGTGGTCATAGTCGTGCATGGCCGCCGCCGTGTACAGCGCCATCAGCTCCAGGGCGGGGAGATTGCCGGCGAGGATTCCGTAGCTGGAGTCGGATGAGAGGCTCGCTCGCGGGGTGACAGTCGGTGTGTGGAAACTGTCGGGATCATCTGAGAGCAGAGTCATGCAGGATTGGGGAAAAAAATAAGATGTGTCAAAAAATGGTGCCATCCCTAAGACATGCAGCTTGGACGAAGTAATTTGAAGCATGATGAAAGATACAAATGCATCTCACATACAAACAAAACTCACACACAAATACACACAAACACAAACACAAACTACGGCTCAGTAAGGTGCAGCACATTTCATCTTATACTTTCACTATCACAGGAAGACAACCCTCGTTTAGCTTGATATAGTTGTGCATTGTCTCTCCTTTCCGTTGTGTGTCCTTTTTACAAAATATTCTCACTTACAATTATGATCACTGTTCAAGAGTTTAATGCCAAACAGTTTATTCTACTTTTGCTTTCGCTTGTAAACCTAAGAATACAAAAAAGAAAAACAGCCCAAAAAATGATAAAATTAATGGGCATCTTTCTCTTTCTATAGAAAGGATATAGTACGAGCAACAACTGATTTATATTGTTGTCTGAACAAACGTTCATATGCTACAACGCATTAAAGCAAAACACATACAAACAAACTGAACAATGAAAGCAAGAGATTATTTTAGCAGAGGGGTGAAGATGTGAGGTGTGAGTTTCCTTTAATTTGTCTGCCCTCTGTACAAATGAAATTTGTAAGGCTGCAACTCGCTGCTCTACATTTTTACCCAACATGTTGGAAAAAAAAAGGAACCAGTGGGAATCGAACCTGTCATCTACTGCCATTTCACTTGTGCAGGGGGAAGACAAATTAAAAGAAAACTCATACCTCAAACCAAAAGATGGTGGACAATAATGCATTAAAAAAGAGAGGCTAGTTTTGACATCATCGTACAAAGAATCACGTTGGGACATGTCTTGTGCTTTCTCATTGAGTCATACCATTGTTCTTCTCTCCATATCGTATCTGACAGAGATTTCATAATCTGTTCACGCACGCGCCTTGCCTTGCCCTCCTTTGTGGCGCGCCATGCTGATTGACACCGAGACAGGTGAAAGGGACCGCGAAAAAGAGGCGGCAGCGGCTGTGACTTTGTGTGACAGATCACCTCCAGGTGGAACAGGGGGCAATTTCGTTATTTTTTTCCCCCCTTGATCTTGAAGGAAGGGGTATGATCTGATCCTAAGGAGATTAAAAGTGTGTGTGAGTAGGGGGGGGGGAGCTGGACTTAGTCTTCTTGCCTGTTGACTCTGCTCACATTGTGACAGAATGCTTATTATTCCTATTAAAGAGAACAACTGCGATCACAGGGAGTGCCTCTTCGGGTTGAATCTGCTGTATTCTGACAATCATTGTCTAACACTTGGAAAACAGTCATCTAACATTGACAAAATTTGCCTTTCCCCTTACCTCCACCCCTCCTTTACCCCTTCCCAATGGTAGTCATCACCAACTGAAACATCCTACGAAAATAACCAGGCCCTGTATCAACATACAGTGACCACTCAGTGTTCCTCGGTGTACACACAATCATGCCAGCTACATTACACAGAGAGCATGGGCAGAGTACCTCCCTGTTGGGCATTTCACAGATTTGGTGCTAAAAATTACCATTCCCTTTAACCATATTTGCGGCTGTCTCTTCCGTGAGTCAGTCCCTGTGTCACTACACGTCACTGCCTGCACAGACGCTGTCACCTCTACGGTTTGTCTCGCGCATTGCCGATCTCTCTTTCCCCCCCCCCCCCCCCCCCCCACCTCTTTTTTTTTTTTTTTCACTTTCCTTGGGCCTCTCGGCGGGGTGGTCGTGTGCATGAGGATAAAACGTGTAACTGACAAGTGTTTGCGCAGCTCCGTGCCTGGCAATCATGGACTGCGTGTACAACCAATGAAGCATTTCCTGTAATTGTCGGCGCAAAGGGTGAAAAGCTGTGGGGTGGGGAGGGGGTTGAGATTCAGATGCAGTAACATTAGAAGTCAATAGCAGAAAAAAACAACAACAAACAAACAAACGAATGACCTTACCTCTACATTTCAGCTTTCATGCAAAGGAAATAAGATTTTGTGATGCAGACTGCGAATAGAATGTTATTAGAAGTCCTTGCATTCCCTATTTTGAAGAGCAGGGGCTGGGGATAAACTTTATTTGAAAGCCTCTGTGTAAATGTCAAACAAAGGAACTCTTTATTTTGCCTTTGATATTCTATAGTTTTCTCAGAAATCTCCATTCTTGCTCCACACAAATCACAGATATTCTTTGCCATGATAAACGACATAGATCACTATCACTGCTGGAACATTATTCTTCCTTATTACCACATACACCAAATATAATTAAATATTCATTCCCGTCTACCCCCCCCCCCCCTTTTTTTTCTTTTTTATCATTCTTCATATGTCTGAGATAAATGCAGGGGGACAGAGTTGTCCAAAGCACAAACAAACATTAAGTTCAGGGGGAAACAAAATCTCAAAGTATTGAAATATGATACAAATACTTTTCACTGTATAATCCCCTCCCACCCCCCTTTTGAATATGCATATGCACAATGGCATGCACAATTTGCATATATTTTGATTATGTGATTACATTGGGTACTGTATGTCACAGATCACGATGAACAGGAAATGCCAAATGATGCTCCCCTCCTATCTTTTTGCCGTACGTTTCATTTATATACATCAACTTTGTGTTTGTTTGTTTGTTTTGTTTTGTTTTTGTTTTGTTTTTTGCTGAATGGGTTCAGTAAGAATATCATCTCCAAAGAAATGCTGTGAAATCAGAATCTGCCTGCAAAACATCCTCAGCACTGTAAACTGAGGGAGTGGTTTCAAGAGATGACTAGTGCCGTACCGAAATATCAATATCAAGTGGCAGCCTAAATACGATAACATTTCACGGATATTTGAGAGAAATTCTCAAAATCCAGGGTTCCTACTGTAGCTCTTTTTTTTCTTTGCCATTGCCTTCTGTCAGCTCCATGAGTGTGTGTGTGGGGGGGGGGGGGGGGGGGAAGGAGAGGGCAGGGGTTGACGGGAGGGAAGAATATGTACCCAAAGGAAACTACTGCCAGTCACTTTTCATGTATCTCGTTAATGGCGCAAGTCATATAGCAGTACACATGGGACAGCAATATCCTGCTTTTTTTCTTCTTCTGACCAAATTCTTGCTTTATTCACTCTTTTTTTTTTTTGGGGGGGGGGGTGTTTTTTTTGAGGGGGTGGGGTATTTTGTATTTACTGGAATGAGTAATGATGTCTCTCCCTCCCCCCCCCCCTCTAACTCTCTATATCTATCTCTCTACCCTAAAATCACTATTTCCAGCATGTCTTTCCACATGCATCCATGACTTTGCATTATGCATGATAACCATCACCAATTTGTGTTTGGTTGTTGCTTTTTTTCCCCCTAGTTGACTTGGTAAGTGAATTTATTAGCTTTTCTCATAGCAATAACAAAAAAATAAGGATACTACTTCTATTACTACTGCTACCACTGCTGCTTATTTTCATTATCACTATTCTCATAATTATTTTGATTACGAATTACAACAACAAAAACTACTACTACTTCTTCTACTACTACTACTACTACTACTACTACTACTACTACTACTTTTATTACTAGCAGTAGTTTTAAAAGTTATCATAACAATAATAACAATATCCCTATTATGGTGTTGGGTGCTCATGATCACAGTTTGATGTCCTATTCCCTTACACAAATAGTCAACATAGGTCATTCAGTGACAATTACTCTTCCTACTACCTGTAACTTTTGACCTCTCTAGTCCAACATTTGGTTTAGAAACAGCCCAACAAATACACAACCGTATATCAATCTTATAATAAAACCAGGCTGCCTGATGCCTAAATGCACTACCGAGCAAGCTGAACACAAATCGTTTGATGTCATTATACATATGTACCTACAAATGTATGGCTTCTCCTTGAAGTTTACCTCATAGGAGTCAGACTATAATCTTAATCCCGAAACCCCCCAATCATGGGATTGGATTGCCGGTATCATCACAGCTGGTGAATTGAAAGTCTTGGAAGTTTCATATATCAGTTTACTCCTAACTACACGAGCCTTGCAAATGCAGCTACTTGTATGCTTTCTATTACCTATATAAAGCAGGTAAATTGACTATGCTTAGGAGATGTACCAACAAGAAGTGAACGCAGGGAAAAGCACTTTCTAAGGTTAATGAAGTAAACTTTCGCAAGACCCACAGAATAGCAACATCCCAACATGCACTAATGAATCAACAATGAAGCCAGTAAGGCGAGCCTTGTTTAAGGGTGTCTAGAGAGTGTTAAAACAGGTGCTACTTTGTCTCGGCACTTCAAGACTATATATGCGTGGTATGCCTGGATGTGATGAGATCATGTTTCACAACCGAAACATTCAACGCGTATCCCGGAGGCACCTTCATGGATTAATTCTATTTTGTTCACCAAGCTGTGCTGTTCTCAAGACAATAAAAGAGTCTAGTTGAGGGAGACTACTACCCATAACACTGACTCAATTTTACATGTAGACCTCTCTCCCTCCCCTTCCCCGTCCCCTCCCCTCCCCCCTTCCCCGACCCCACCCTACTTGCTTCATTTCTGCGGTTTTCCTCTCCGTCTTGTAAAACTATATTTTACAGGGGGGTGCAGAGGGGGCATAACTCTGTGAACATTTAAGTTTCCAGGAGGAAAGAATGAGAAAATTGATCTGTTGGGGGATTCGATGTGACTTGCCTCCAATCTGGGCTATTTTTCTCCTTTTTTTCCCCACTTGTTTCTCCCTTGTTTTAACTGCCTGTCTAGACCGGCTGTGCAGACAATGTGTAGTTAAGGATGCCTCACAGTACATACACAGACTAACACACACAAAAATGTATGTTCAGACACCACTGTAGGAGTACATGCCCTTGGTAATGACAACACAGCCACAGTGATGTTTGCAGTATTACATCTTGTACACTGAAAGAGCAGCATACAAAGGCAAAGACCAGTAAAAAGAGTACATCAATCTTTGTTTACCTAAGTGAGGGTTATTACTTAGCAGTGTACCGATAGTCCAGAGTATGGAATAATAACCTTTAATCTTAATTCTATGGTTGCTGCCTAAGTTGCCCACATGTAAAACAGGCTACTTGTACAGACCGTGCTGCATAATAAATGGCATACAAAAGTCATACTGATGCTAAAAGATACAACAAAGAGGTTTATTTGATGATGGGTATGTGCTGATGATGAAGGGAGAACATAAACAGCAACATCAACTTGGAGCAAAAGCAGCGAACGTGTCATCACTGCATTGGGCATGACACTGCTGATGATGACAGTGACATAGATTATGATTATGATGATGATAATGACGATGATAATGACAATGATGATGATGATTATGGTGGTGGTGGTGGTGGTGGTGGTGGTGGTGGTGGTGGTGGTGGTGGTGGTGGTGGTGGTGGTGGTGGTGGTGGTGATGGTGATGGTGATGGTGATGGTGATGGTGATGGTGATGGTGATGGTGATGGTGATGGTGATGGTGATGGTGATGGTGATGGTGATGGTGATGGTGATGGTGATGGTGATGGTGATGGTGATGGTGATGGTGATGGTGATGGTGATGGTGATGGTGATGGTGATGGTGATGGTGATGGTGATGGTGATGGTGATGGTGATGGTGATGGTGATGGTGATGGTGATGGTGATGGTGATGGTGATGGTGATGGTGATGGTGATGGTGATGGTGATTGTATTGGTGATGGTGATGGTGATGATGATGATGATGTTCACAATTATGACACTACTGATGATTATAATGATAACGAAGATTAGGGCAATGATGATGATGATGATGATGGTAACACTAATGATGATTAGAGTGATGATGATAACGGTGACATTGATGAAGATTATAACAATGATGAAGATGGGGTGATGTTGATAATAATGATAATGATGATGATGACAATTATGATGAAGATTAAGGCAATGATAACAATGGCGATGATGCTGTCAATAACGAGTATGAAAACGATTAAAGTGATGATGATAATGGTGATTACATTCATCGTCAAGAGAGGAGCAGGTAGGCAAGGAAGAGAAGATGGAGTAGGATCGAGGAGGAGGGGGAGGAGGACGAAGAAATAGCAGCAGAAGAAGAAGATACAAGGGCGGAAGATGAATATACAAAAGTTATTAGGTTTATATCTAGAAGGGGCTAAGAGTAATGTAGAGAAGCAAAAGATGAAAAAGATGACATGCATTAGATATGGTTGCAGCAATACAGTGGCCACAGCATCTCATCTCACCGTCTTGTCTGCCCATTGGATCCAAGTCTTCCGGACTGACTTGCGTGAATCCCGGGATCTGCTGGGTGGACATGTAGTAGCATCCGTGGAGGACATCTGCAGCATGGATGCGATTGTGATCTGGGGGAGAAGCAGGCAGGAAATTCAAACCATCCATCCTCCAGCTGGTTAGTGGATTCATTTTTTCAGTCCCATGGGTGACATATTTATATACAACGTCTATGGGATTTTAGGATGGAGATCTAACAGAGTTAAAAAATTTTCTTGCCGATGACTATGGAAGATGTGAACACAAATCATCTGCTTCCAGGAATGTATAAATGTGGACAAAATCAATACTTCAAGCCTGTCTTTGCCAAAACCAATACACAACTCAACATTAGCAGTGGCCCAGTGACCCAGGGGCCACCGGAAGCAGATGCTTGGCCACCACTTTTTAAAGAAAAAATATGTGTTGAGCCTTGTGATAGTGGATTAGAATAGCGCTAAGCTGTAAATAAATTGTATGTTTGCAGAGTTCTCCAGAATGGAATATGAATCCATTCCTTCTGGAGTATTCCATAACAGTTTGTTAACCAGTGTCTTCTCCACAAATGGACTTTAATAGTATCAAACAGATGCTTTGTGAAGACTTTTAGCTGTGTAAACAAACAAGTTTACAGACATGAAATTGCCAGCAATTAAATATAGATGTCTATGCCAGCAGTATTGATTACATGTCATTGGCCTTTTGACTAAGATCACTGCATAGCATAATATGCCTGGGAATGACCTACGAAATACTCACAAGGTTTATGCCTGTAGCCGTTTTCTAGTGCTCTGAAGTAGTTCATGAATTCTGGGATTGTGATTCGGAATGTTTCAAAGATGCCAGCATCAGAAAACAATCGGTAAGCAACCTGATGGATGGAAGAAAGAAAGATGTGTGATGAGGTTATTTCTGCTTACTTCATAGGAAGAAACACACTCCTTGAATAGAAGCATCTCATCCATTTTCCTTCATATAGGCAAGAGAATAAAATCTGGCAGTGATTAAGTGTTTCTCAACATTTTGGGTCATATGTTAGGGTTAGAGTTAAGAATGTGTCTGTATTTCATTCATTTCATGTAATGACAACTTGAAAACTGTGAAATCCTCAGGATAAATAAAAGCGCACAAGTCATCACTAAACAAGCTCCACCGACATCATGAGTTTCAAAATTCATGATCCTTGACATCATCATCATCATCGTCATCATTATCATTATCATTATCATTATCATTATTATCATTATTATCATTATCATCATCTTCATCAGCACCAGCACTGTTTTCTTCATCACTATCATCTATTCCATCTCCTCCTCCTCCTCTTCCTCTTCTTCAACGCAATCATTATCATCACCTTATGAGTCATGTCTGCATCATTGCCCTTCTTATCATCCCCGTCTCTTTGTGACCATCTATCCTCACTATCATCAGCAAGAAACCATCAGACAACCACTGTCATCATCACCATCAATGTGTTATCTGAACACTGATGCCTTCTTTCCTCTAAAATCAATGTCATCTATCAACCATCAATACCACCACCACAACATCCCTGGCAACTGATCCGGACCTCGAGGGGGTGCTCATCCCAGCCTATCCCTGACTCACTTGACTGAGTACTTGGTTGTCTGATAGCTCTGATAAGGTGAAGATCGGGTAGTCCCACTCGTCCAGCTGGGACAGGAGCTCCCTGCATTCCTCCTTGACTGGATCCATCTCTTCCAGGTTCACCTCCGTCTCCAAGGCCTCCTCCTGGGCGTGGCACAAATTGAGATGTGAGATGGGGCAGGGGGAGGGGAAGAGTTCTTCAAAGTCTGAGTCTTACTGACTAATAGTATCAGCAATGAGGGCAATTACATACACAAATTACAAAAATACATATGTGTATCTTCTTCTGCAGATGTTCATTGATAAAGTATATGACGAGAAGGTTTCACTGGTCGTTCTGAAATGAACTCAGTGTCATGGACTGCATTGATCTCTGTGGTCATTGAACACTGGCCATGATGGAATCTTAGAACCTTGGAACTGCTGCACCATGAATTGGAATTAAGATTAGATACAGCAATGAGCAAGTCTGTATAAGCATGTATCTTCCTGTGTCTGTACGAGTGGGGTGGGGGGAGCTGGTCTTTTAGATGTAGATTAGTAAAGCCATTGATATTTGCAACCATAAGAATGCTGCCTTAAGAATAAGGTATAAATATGGTCCCATGTCCATGGAAGAAGATGAACTGGGGGGGGGGGGGTGGGATTTGATACAATGTAAGTAGAGGTTCACCTGTTCCTCTTCTCCTTCCTTGATGTCCACATCCTCTGTTGGGATTGTGCGCATCGAACCTTCTTCTATTATTGTGGCGTGTTCACTTATTGTCACGCTGCCCCGCTTCTTGCCACTTCCGCGTGGCTTCAAGGATGACGTCATCGTGGCCGGCTCCGCCATCTTCTCGGCAGTGTTCGTATTGTTATTGTCTGCCGCCATGACGGTGGGGTCGGCTTCCTCCGCTCTTGGCACCGCCTCCTTTGCCGACTCGTCGGGAGTGATGGTCAGCGTGATGGGCTGGTTGGACAGCTCCTCCAGCCTGGTCGCCTCATCTTCGCTGTCATCCGCCGTGTCCAGCGCCTCTCCCATCTCTGCGGACTGTCCGTTTTCAGTGCGGAGCAGTGTCGGGACAGAGCTGCCCCCGAGCGACGCACGCAACGACGACGACCGCAGGACCTTGCCTTCGGGCGGCAGGAGGTTCGGCGAGGGCGACCGCGGACTCAGTCCGCCCGTACCCATGGAGAAGGAGCGTGACTTGAGCGAGCCCTCGCCTCCATCGCGCCGCAGCGAGGGGGCAGGACTGCTCGAGCGACTGTTGCCCGGGCTTGGGGAGGAAGTGAGATCCCGGGAGTGGCGGAAACTTGAGCTGCGGGTTCTGAGCGGTTGAGGTTCTAAGGTTGGCATACCTGAGAATTTCAGCAAAACAAACAAAAAAAAAATTTTAAATTAAAAAAAATAAAGGATGAGCACAATAATATAATTTTATCTTCTTTACAAATCATAAACATACTATAGACATATCTTGCCTTTCATTTTTATTCGCGATTCATCTCCAAAATCTCACAGAGATCAAATGAAAAATGAAGTACATGCACTTGAAACAAATTTCTTCTTTATCCATACTGATATGTTAGATTTTCTTGAAGACAAATTTGTACATACAATAAGGAACTGAAGCTCAGTTCTGTTCAAGGAAATCACAAAGCATCACTGTGCCCTTCAGACACTCAACCAACTAAGTGTACTGTGACATTTCTGAGAGCTGTTAGAGAGGTCATGGGACAGTGTGTCTTTGTTTCTTTGAAGAGTCCATCACAACTGGATGCTCACTGCACATGCATGTCATATTGTGACCGATCACTCCATAGTTTAAAGTAAAACATAACACTGCAAATAATTTAACACCACACCTATGACCAAAATAAAAGAAATGATCTCATCAACAACATGCACTAAGATCAGCACAATTTGTAAATGTGAGGATACGTTTATGGAACAGTCCCAAATGCACTTAACAAATCTAATTTCCTTCCCACATTTGTCAGAAAACCTGGCAAATACAATTTCCTTATTAAGAACAGTTTTAAAAAAAGAAAATGCCCTGTGTTTTTTTAGTCTTATTTTCAAAATATCAGACAAATGTTTACCAGTGACATTTGAAGGAGGAAAAAGAAAAAGAAAATCTCTGGAAAAATCTTGCTTTCCCATCCCTGCTCTAAGTAAACATGTAGTGTGATACAACATTTTCAAACAAATACAGAAAAGCCATGTGGCATCTACATTTATGTTGTACATCCAAAATAGCATGGAAACGGGGTTAGCCTAAGGTGGGAATCACTGCTCATCAGTGACAATATTTTAACCACACAAAACAGTCATGTTGGGAATTCACATTAGAAACAAGAGGGGGAACAGGTTTTTATTATCTATTCTGGTAGAAATGTACAGAACAAAGAGTAGGTGTTTCGTAGAAAAACCCCGGTGCACGACATTGAAACTCCGTCCCATATGACATCACAATGTGCGTAAGAGCAGATTTCTGCCACTAAACGCTGCCCCGTTCTCTGGCGAGTTGCTGTTTACACCCATAAACACAGCATCGTGACGTACGCACTGGCTTTATCCAGCAGGAAATGACATAATTGAGTGCACGGTCGCGGGTAATTGTCGCTGGAAAATCAAGTTAATTCGGCCAATTCCTAATTTTGAGGACATGGGCGGCGATGCTGCGATAGCGCATATCTGGCAAAAACACTGGAAAGTATTGGAAAAGAAAAAAAAAAGTTTAGTGGCCGAGTTTTGAGGGCATGAAACTGATGTTGGGGGGGGGGGGGTCTCTACACCCCAGGAATGTAGTACAACTTCTGAGGACATGACGAAGAAATACCAAGACAGCGCTATGGCATAGAAGTCTTCACGCTTGCATATTCCACTAAGTGTCATCAAAATGCCCATCTGTTTGAAAAGACAAGCCAATTAAAGACACTGAGCATTCTGCACTATTCAGAAAAGAATTGTTGCCAAAGTGTAAGCATATATTTATTCATTTATCTATTTATTCGTAGCTAATGACAACACACAGCATTGGAGCCATTAAGTCTATATGGCCTTGTGGGTGACACACAGCTGTTCTGAGCATTAATTTTATTTTCTCTTATTTCTGGATGGAACAAACATCAAGTTGCCAGTAGACACTGTGTACACATATACACACAAACAAACAAGATTAGAAAACAAGATATAACTCAGACTTCTCAGTGGTATTATTCATGAGCTTCTTGTATCAACTTATTTGAGTCATGAACGGGGAGCTTAGCTAGCAATGGAAAAATATGCCAAAACTGCATCAGCGAAATCAAATAAATAGTAAATCACAGATAAATGTGATCTCATGCAATAGACTCTGTTTTGCAGCTCTCTGTCACGCTATGGAAACAGCGATGTTCCCGAGGCAAAACTTCTGATAAACCTGACTCCATGCCAGCTACCTCGCTCCGCATGAATCATAAGTGTCAATCTTCCCCTTACATATTATCATTTGGACAGCGTCTACAAAGTCGTGAAGGACTTTTTCTTTTTTCTTTTGCTTCTTTCTTGTGCTGAATATATTTACTCATTTTGTCCATATCCCTCTCTTCTGAGCTTTAAATGCAAAGTTCATCCAAATATGTATGGATTGAATGAATGCAGCAATGTTTGTAGAACACACGAGTAAAAGTTTGAGGAAAATTAAACAATCCATTTTAAAGTTATGAATCTTTTAAAGTTTGGTGAAGCCATCCCTGGATGAGAAGACTAGTACAGTTTGTGATGCCACATACAAAGAACGAAAAAAAATATAAAGAAAATTCAGCATGTTTTCACTTTTTCTACCATAATAAGAGCTCTTGACTCGTCTCTTTCAGACAGCAGGGAGAATTATACTACCCTTTTTTATAATAATATATGTTAGTGACAAGTCGAGGGAATGTGCACTTTTCATAAACTAATGACATTTTGTGGAATTCTCTTTATATTTTCCTTTATATCATTCTATATAATTATGTGAAAGTACAAACTGTAGTAGTCTTCTCAGCCAGCGATGGTAGCACTGATTCATAACTTTTGAGTGGATTGCCCAATTTTCCTCAAACTTTCACTGATGTGTTCTCCTAATATTGTTGTATTCACTCATTCCACACATATATTTGGGTGAATTTGATCTTTAAGCTGAATACTCTGATAATGTGAATATCTATCATTCCTAGCAGCATATTCTGTTCTGCTGTCTTTCAAAAATTGAAAGTGTTGAAATAGAGACATTACGTGACAAAGAAAAGAGGGAAAGAGAGAGAAAATAGGAAAAGGGAAACGTTCCTCTCTATTTCTTTCTGTTACAGGAGGCAACCAAATAATACAGGTCCTGTGGGGAAGTATACACAGCAGCAAAATCAGATTGCTTTATTTGAGGATCAGTCTGAAAAACAAGGGGACTCAGGTTTCCCCAGGAATTAAATTATCTCATGGCGATGACGCCATCCAACTCCACAAGATGGCAAGGACAACCTTTGGGCACGTTCTGCTTCCCGAGCACAGAGAGAGGGAGAGCTTGAGCTGTATCACACAAGGTGTCCTGATTTCCTTTTTCCTTTGCACTAGCTAGTATAGCCACCTACAAAATCAAAAGTGATCCCATATCATAGCTCCAAGGCAGCTTTCTCTACGTAAATTTACCTCAAAGGGAAGTTTTACGAATGCAAAACAAGAAGACAATGTTTTTTCAGCAGATGCGGTGAACGGGTCCTAGAGAAGTTGGGATGGTTTGAATGCTGGTAGAACTGTTTGCACTCATATTTTTCTCGAGATGTCCACATATTTGAATTTGTGTCAAGATCCCCAGATTCCCTGACACGTGGCAGCAATATTGCATCAACTCACCTGTAGCTGAAGTTGTGGTAGTCCATGTTGTCGACATGCGCCGTATCAAACTTGGAGGCAGGCTCCTTCGTAACCTCTGTGGGGAGGCAAAGGAGGGAATGGGACTCATCATTAAATTTACCCTAAAAAATGATTGCTTAGAAAGACCAAGGGTGCGTTTATCTAAAAGTTTTCTGAGGCAGAATCACGATCCTTTTACATATTTAGAAATGCTGATCTAAAACAGCATTCAAAGGGTGATTTGAAACGCATTTGAGACCATGATCACCTTTCTATGAGTAGATAAATGCAATGCCATTTTGAAATAAGCGTCACATCTTCGAGCTGCCGAGGTCAACTTCCATGCAGCATACACCCCGCAGGTTACAACATGGGCCTCAATTGACCTCTGCTTTCCTGGTCAAATGGCGCAAAGCAGCTGTACCATGACAATACTCGAATCGCGATTATGATAGTTAGTGAATCGCATTTAAAACCGTGTTCTTAAACACCATTCGAAAGGCATTTTGAAAAGCGATTCTCTCTCAGGTTAGATAAAAAAGCCCAAGACACATGTATCCATTCAAACTGCTGTTTAACCTGATCTAGACACAGAACAAGCCAAGACTGCAGGGAATACAAGCGATGGGGAATGATTTGTTGGGCTTATGTAATAATGTAACATTGGCCCTTGAGAAACATGATTGCCGTGGGGACTCTGTACCACAGGTTGCTACTTCTGCACTGCAATCATCCCATTAAAACTACAATCGAATTGTATGTATTGCATGTGGTACACAAATGAAAATCATATTGTAGATTCCCAGGGTGAAAATCCAATTGAATATAGTGTCCCATCTTAAAATTAATGTCCCTGGCACCACTCCGTAGGGGGTAGAAGGGTGGAGGCACACACAAAAAAAAACAATAAAAGTTTCACCTTTGGTAATGAGAGAGGGCGATCTCCAACATACGGCGAGTCGTCGATGTCCGACGTGTAGCTGCTCTCGCTGAGGGCCACCAGCGGGCTGATCTTGGGCCGCTGGAGGGTGTTGTAGTTAGTCGGCGGGCTGAGCAGCGTGCTGACTGCCTTCAGGCCACTGACCACATTTGGTGGCAACGTTGAGTCGGCCAGCATGTCCATAATCAGGCCATGGGCCTCCTGCATGACAGCGACGTCGACCACTGATGTACATACCTGTGGCGTTCCAAAGAAAGAAAAAAAAAGACAATTAAAAAGGACGAGTTTCGCCATAGCAGAAGATACTTAATTTCATTTTCTTAAATAAATACCCTTTTCCTTTTTGCACAAAATTAAAACTGTTTTCTCAAGGGTATTCAAACAGATGTGAACTTCTTCGTAATCCTTAATGAAAGAGGAGGAGGAGGATACTGCTAAAGACTGGCAGCCTTCACTTGTCAAGTAGTGTGGGCGGGCTGAATTGACTGGAAATAAACTGGTGGTACCTACAAAAGTAAATGACTTTGCAAACAAGAACACTAGATCATGTGATTCATATTTCACAATGCACTTATATTATATTAATTATCCTAGCCCTGAGATGACAGCAAGATACTGTTAGGATTCAATGAAAATCACAAGGATAATTAGTTCTTTATTACTATTATTTAATCAGAAACTTGAAGTGTAGGAGGGAGGAAGAGTGTGTAGAGGGCAAGTATCTGTAGTTACTGCCCTGAAATAGTTTTGTCTTCATAAGAGTGCACTAATTTCCACAAATTAAATCTCTTTGTGGAATATCGACAGAATAACATCCCTCCTTTAATTTGACACTGCACGGCCTCACAGATTGGAAGTGTGACGCGACAGTGGCCTACAGGCGTTTTTCGGCCGGGGTCTTCTTTGTGCTTCAATAAACGCAAATCGGTCCGTCGGTCAATTCATGAATGAAGCGTGGGAGGAGACATGTTTTTTTTCATGGTAACATTCCATTTATGGCTACAAATCAAGGATCCTTTATTACTTAATGAGTTATCTGTTCCCATCATCTGCAAACACTCCCAGGGCATAACTCCAGCTGATATTATATGATAGCAACACACTCTCTCTCTCTCTTATGCTGAAAATGCATCGAAGAAGATAACATTGTATTGCTTCTGGTTTTGAGCGCATTAAGAATACCATAAAAGAATTGCCAATTTTCAAGATCTACTTGTAGTAACAACAATAACAACAATAAAACAATTCTTTACATCCTCCCCCCGGCTAAATACTGGTTAGTGGTAAGGTTAGAGTAAAGATCAGGTTCAGGATTAGGATTAGGATTAGGACTAGGGCCAGGGGAAGGGTCCAGGGTAATTGCCCAGGGGGTAATTGCAATAAGCCCACATAAAGTATTTACTGCATGCTGTTCAATCTTGACCTGATTATATTGCACAATCTGCCATGATATTGTCACTGACAGTGACAGAAGTGAGCAAAACATACAAATCTTGTCAAAAAGAACTACCCACATATTCCTTCCTTGTTTTGGTCCTTCTCACCAGTGCACACAACTCTGTCAAATGTCAATACCAAGTCAAATTTGAAGCCTGCATCAAGTTTAGTTTAGTGGGGGGGGGGGGGGGGGGGGGGGGTTAACTGATGATCACAATATCGAGGGGGGGGGGGAATTACATAGTACCTCTAAGCCTTTTCAATATCCTGGGTAAAATAGCAGCATCGATCATTTATGAAAAATTATTCAATTTAGCCACTGTTTATTTGCCCTTAATCTGTCAGAAAATTTGTCAGTGCAGATCGACCTTACAATTAGTCCTTACATATCACTATGAATCTCATCTTGGGGACTAGATTGGTGTGGAATTTAGGAAAATCCAGATGTTTGCATTCTCTGGATCTTGTTTTAATTTTTGTGTTTGTATTTTTTTCCCAGGGGGAGAGTCTTGTAGGAACACTGTGGAACCCCTGCAGGTATTTGTGCACAACTCACAAATTCAGTTTTGTGTGTAAGCTTGTACAATCTAGGACAAGGTGTGGATTCCGCAGGATTCTCATTAGCACTGCTTTGACATGGCTGCCGATGCTCTGCATGGCTTGACATTGTACACTCAAAGTGAATCACATTTTGGTCCACTCGAACGGAACTCTGTATTCACCAATTTCTCTGGACTGATCTTCAAAGAAAAATTTGGTTTGACTGAAAGCAGTGAGAAAATAAAAATATATAATAAAGTGAAAGTTTGAGTAAAATCATGTCAAGAAAGTAATGATCGCTTGAAAGATTGAATAAATTTCGCATGATATAAACATTGCAATGGACAGGTCTTTTGCAAACTCAAACAAGTCAGGTGACTGTGTCATACCATGCCTAATAATGGCATAATCTGATTGGCTCATGTAAATGTCACTGATTTTTTTTTTTCTTTCCTTTCCTACGGTAGGAGGATTCTTCTACGTGACTGTGCTCAAAATATACCGAGGTCGCTATGTTCTCACGTCTCCTCTGAGACTGAGGAAGCGAAGTTGTTCTGACAAACAAAATTGAAGCAGCACATTTCTGGAGGAGCGCTCTGCCGGTTGACGACAAGTCACATGGTTATTTTCAGGTGCGGGGTGGGATGCCATACTAACAACGACACGATATACTGACATTCAAACAGTTGTGGCAATTTTCCTAGTTTGCTAATTTTGCTCACAGTGTTGAATCTTACTTGGAAAAGCTCTCACTATTTTGCTAGCTTTCTCTTCCTGGCATAAAATTTCTGCTCAACTTTGCCCCCCCCCCCCCCCCCAACACATGCAAACCCTCCCACTCACCTGAAAAAAAAAAGAAACTAAAAGGAACGTGACAAAGAGAATGACAGACCTATCTTGTAAGTGTCAATGTAAATTTCACATCAGTGGTTAAGGGAAGTTTATCACAAAATAAAACAGAACAAATCATAAAAAGCACCTTAAGGTAGTTTTTCTTTGGATAACTACAAACATCAACAGAATTTCTGTCCGTCAGGACAATTGAGGACCTGGGGAAAGTATATTTGATTACTTTTTTTTCGTTTACACAAGTGTAAGGTGCCGCAGTGTTAGTATTAGACTCTCAAGCACCTCAAAGAGAGGCACTGCCTCAAATTTGGGTTGGAAAAGGTTGCCGTCGCTATTAGTGGCACTGTCGTTGAGAAATTGCTCGACTCATTAAGACTTGCTCAAGCTGATTAGGAATAGCATAATACTAGTGTATTTCAATGACGTGACACGCAATGAAAAAGGGACGTCGGTAGAAGAGAGCAGGAGGACGAGACCTTGAGGTGGGTCCAAAGATGTAAAGAGGGAACCCCTGCCAGCCATTTGACAAATGTTGCAAGATGACTGGATAAGTTGGCGTCTAGGGTCACAATCATCCATGCATGTGTTCCCATAATACTTTTACTACTGCCACTACTACTATTACTGCTATTGCTAATACTAATGCTACTTCTACTACTTCTGCTACTCCTACTGCTACTCCTACTGCTACTTCATACTAAAACTACTACTAATCACATGGTCATTGATATGGCATTCTCACGTACACGTTGGTTCTACACTGCTTCACATGGACAATACAGAGAGAATGAAGTACTGTAAGGTGTTGATAACATCTTGTATGAGATGACCTCACCACATTTGGAACATCACTTATACTTAACTTCTTTTAAATCTCCATGTATTGCAACAGACCCCACCCCCAAATGTCAAGTCAATATCTCTCAGGATGAATAACAACTTAATCGCATGATTGAGACATTGACGAACTAAAATGACTGCAAGGTGGGGGGAGGGGTGGAGGGTAGTGGGAGGCACCTCATCTAAGACATGTCAATACTAATTAGCAGCCACACATCTGTAGACAGAGTGTCTACACCACTCGCTGGCCATCTGCCAATGGATGAGTATCGGGGGAGAGTTTGACGGCGATCTCACACGGCGGCGCCGTTTGTGGGAGGACAGAATTGCAAGTAATCCTAATTACGGTACAATGGAGCTTTTGTCACGGGGCTCTTTCCCTGTTCATAGGTACACCCTCTGAGTATGTGGAGCAGTAATCTGCATGAAATCAGTGAATCACAAGTAACGGACCAGCAAGAAATGACTGTGAACTCAGAGAATGACTTGAGAAAGATGGCATCACTTTCGAATGCACAATCGAATCAGTCAACATCTACACATAGCGTCATACTCGCACCTCAAAATAGCTATCTGGGTCATGTGAGCAGACATCAAATGCACATCATGCTCCTCCACATATCTACATCTCTACTGCAGATAAATTGACCAATTTCCTCTAGTTTGATAAGACATGCAAGATAATGCTGCCCTTCATGATAACTGAGAGGAGTAACTACGAAAGCCTTTCCTTCGAGAACATGCAGAAAACCCACAAAGGAACAGTTGCCCCAAGTTGCCCATCCGCAACCACCTTCAACCATTTATTGGCATCTAAGTGAATTTTTGTCCAGTTTTGTTGCATTCTTTATCTATGAAGCGACACACAATTTGTTGTAATTTTTCCTGGCAATCAAGTGCAGCAAAGATACAGACCTTTGTTGAAGAGATCAAGCATTCAGTGATTTCCTAATAAAGAGACCATGCAAATCATCTTCCCTATGACTGACATCTTGTATTCAACTCTGTCAGAAATCAGGATCCATTTTTTTTCTTTTTGAGGAAGGACATCCTCAATTAAAATGTACATTTCTGATGCTCAGAATTGCTTTGAACAGAAAGTAGGAAAATCATAACTACTCAAAAAATCTGTTACAATATGTCAGGAATGTCTTTGCACGACTGCACAAATGGCAAGAAAGTTTCCGCTGCTCGGATGTCAACAAAGTGTTTGTTTTCTCTTTGCACATCTCTGTAAACAACTGCCAAACAGTTTCACTTTTCCTCTGTTTCACGGACTCACAAGAACATAATGATGTGGGAATTCACTCAAACCATACAATTTTGTTCGCTCCCTTCAAAATGCAACAGCATGGTGTTTGGCAGATCCCTTAAATCACATGTGGATGATTACACAAGCAGATGGATGAATGCATCAATAAATGAGGGATTGCATACATAACTACATGGATGAAAAGGGAACTAAATGAGCAAGGAAGCACAAGAATGCCAAGTTGCATCTCTTCTTCCTTTCATCACCATATGTTGTTGTGTTTATTTAAAAAAAAAGAATTATATCTCCATATCATATAATAGGACAAAACCAAAATCAAACATGCCTTCTTTGAAGGAAACAAAAGTTGGGACATGGCAACTTTTGGAAATTGAATATTTGGAAAAAACAATAATTGTAAAGCAGTCTAATGTACCCATTTCCTAGCCTGTCTGAATCATTTCAATTAAAAAAAAGAAAAAAATTGCACATCCGCACAGTCAAGTACACCGAAAATTGCTTTATTTCATTCCATCTTTTAGAGCCCTGGTAAACCATACCTGGTTTCTCTCACAATTAACATAAATTTGTTCCTCAGTACAGTGGCATTTTAGTTCTACACTTAATCCACCTCAACAATGAAAAATGATGCTGTTGGCCTTTTTTCATCCTTCCTTTTATCATCAATTTCAAAAGTATCACATCACTAGTTTGTCATATCTGTGTCTGCTGATTTACTGTCAGTGTACACTGGGACTAAGATATCACCCAGATCAATTCAAGAAGTGAGCACATCCCCAACAGCAGTGGAACAAGTTGTTTCTAAGTTAGGTGTTACTAGGGTCAATGTTATTCCGTTTACTCGGCAACAGCATAAATATTGTCTGCTCTTAAAGAATATGAAATACGAGAGCTTCAAGATGAAGCAGGGAAGGAGGAAAGATTGGTTATGTCCTGTATTTCCAGATCATATTCACTATTTAACTTGGAAATCTGTACTCAGGAAAAAAAAAATACTAGTTTGAAAAATAATCCAGACAGAAATGTGCACATGAACCTTGTAAGAAATGAGGCTACTTGTGTCAGAGAGCATTTAAGATACTAATATTCATAGATTGACCTTAAATCCTGACAAAGAGCAGCAATAACGTACCCTTCTGTGGAAACATTGAGACTGTAAAAACTGAAAACAAATGTTTATTTGTTTAATTTAATGTATTCATTTTATTTTTTGCACATGATGCATGCCAGGTTTTCATTATGCTCTCATTTTTAACACTGATTAATTTTCAGTTTATCTTTCTTGTGCTCCACTGAGCTTTAGCAAGAAGAAGTAAGTTCATAGTAATTTGGATTTAGTGACACTGCTCTTGCAGTGAACCAAAATCTCTCTCTTCTGGCAGTCAAAAAAAAAAAAACCCAGTCAAAATATGTATAAGCAGGAAAAATCAGTTGAAGTGCTGAAGATCTTATATATCTAATACAGTAGCTGCTGACATTAATGCAGATACATGGGACCACACATTCTGAGAAATATTCTTTCCCTTTTAATAATTCTAATCAACCACACAAAGAGTATTTGTCTTCTTCAATGACAAAAATGTACATTTTGTTTCAGCAGTTAACAAGAACCTATATTTGACAAATAATATCTGGTGTATCTGATCATCAAACCCTTTGGTCTTGTGCAAGTCTTGTAGACTATTGACTATCACAAATGTCTTTACTACACTATTGAAACAAAAGTAACAATTTTTAGAATATTCAAAAGTGATTTTAAGCACCATATTTAGGGTATAGTCAATCTCATTATGTTCTGTGAAAGTCAAGTATCATATAAGCATGACATTTAAATGATCACACAACGGTCACTTATAATTATTTTGCAAAAACAACTGTTCTGTAAAAATATAACAATGATGCTATGATAAAAGGATATACATTAAGTCTCATCATTGCCAATATAACATTGGTTAAAACTGCTGCTGTATAAAACGTGTCTTTAAACACTTCGTCGTCACAATGACTTTTACTATAATGATTATAATGATGACTGAAAAACATTCTTGCAATTGAAAAGATCACTGTAATCATTACATACCCAATTGATGACAATTTCTTCAGTTCTCACAATTGCTAATTGCCATTTTCTATCATTACTCCTGCTGCAACTATTCCCTAAGTGGATTTATGCAAGCGAACCCTATTTTTCCCCCAATAGCAGCTTTGTAAAAAAAAAAAAAAATAATAATCATATTAAAAATGTTTACAAAATTCTTGACAAGAATGAAATACAAATCTCTATCTGTCTGTATTCCAAAACACAAAATGTCTATAATACCATAAGATCATCATTTTGATTTAATCTTAATCTTTGTTAAATCTGTTTTGGCTCTCCCATGAAACCACAACATGCCTGCTTCCCCAATATATCAACAACAACAACATAAAACCTTCTTCCTGACCAATGTCAACCACTTGGTCAAACGGCGGGCAGAGGATGTGTGGTTGCCGCGCGTGTTTACGCGGCGGGCAACAAAATCCAATCCCATCCAGACATCCTCCACGGCACAGAAAACATTTTCTGAAAAAATACATATCTATGACATCAGCAGTGACATTGAGATATCAAATCTTGCGTGAATTGCAAAAATTAAAAAAAGAAAAATGCTAACTTTTACTCAAATATCAACTGAAATGTTTTAATTCTGTAAGGCCACAGAATCAACAGTGAGATTGCAAGTTTTGAGTGTAATATGTGGTGACAGTGATGAAGCAATATTGCAGTATTTGTACATAATCTTATCCACAGAAGCAGAAAAGATGAGAGAAAAAAAATACTTTAAAATCTACTCCATGTACTGTTTGATCAGATTGCCTCACTCTTGACCCCACCCCCACAAAGACTGTCCCATTCTGCCTTGTGATGTCCAGGAAGAGAGGTTACACACCAACTACCTGACTTTAATCTGGTCATCATAACTTGCATGAGATGAAACTTATCACACTCCACAGAGCATGATGCCTCTAAGAATACAAGCGAGAGAAAAAAATAAAATGATCCTTCAGTATGGAGAAATACTTTGTTTTTTGGTCTTTTTCAGTTATTGTTCTCTACTTTTTGCAGGAAATACTATTTTGATGGACTGGATTGCAAATCTGATGAAACTGAAGCAGTCATGAAATAATAAAAATAAAATACCAAGCTATGCTTATCATAGCAACATCATATGATGACCCATTCAGTTTAATTAACAAATATTTTTTTTCTTTCCACTATTAATAACCAGACGAGAAATACACATGACTACCACAGTATCATTGAGTGTGTGTGTATGCGTGTGTGTGTGTGTGTGTGTGTGTGTGTGTGTGTGTGTAGCAAGTGAGAGTCAGTGATCTGCTATCTTTTTCTCTCTCTTGTGGAGTTGGCCAGCACAGGTACTTTGTTTGGGAAATGGAACACATTTGATGAAACATGCAGACATCCTTTACTTTTACAGTCCTTCTCTTGGGCCTGCTCCGATCTATACAGTCACAAGGAAACATCAATTAGAGACAGCTGAGCTTGCCATTGGAATGCCCCCCCCCCCCACCCTTGCTCTTTTTTTTCTTTCTGCGCTTTTTTTTTCTTTTTGTCCTCTTTTTTTTTTTCCTATAAAGGAATATTCTGGAGCTCAGTGGCAGGGGACTATGTTTGTGCAAGCATAAAGGGTGAAGAACAGTTATATGAAAAATAATAATAATAGGAAAAAACTATTGATTATCATAACAATGATGCTAAGCAGTTCGAGCAATGAACACGAAGACAACATTATGATACACAGGTTTTGTTTTTTTAAATAGAGGATGTAGTAGATTAGCTTCTGGGTCCTGGACATATGAAGCTCAATGGGGTTACAGTACTAAGTCCCTGCAAAAGCAGTGACTAAAACTGTAATTCATGGGCACAATGTATATTGGGGCAATAACTTATGAAGCCTGTAACGCAACTCACAAAAAACAAAGCCTGGCGAGCAATGAAAGAGGGATGCTTATAGAACTGATGTTAACCATTCAACACCACTACATACAGACCTTGTGGACTGGACACTCGCTCCAGTTCTCAGAGCATCCAACAGCCCCATCACAAGGAGTCCAGGATTTGGTGTGCTTCTGCCTCAGTGTCCTACGGGTCATGGAACTCCTGCTAAGGGATCCGCTGCACATGGAGGTGGCCCGGCTAACCACCTGACGTGCCTTGTTGGTGTACCCCGGCATGGATGCCGAGCGATAGACACCAAGGTGTCCACCAACCATCCCACCTCCCAGAAATCTGTCATCCAAGTTACTGGGAAGAGTTGGTAGGCGCCGGTCACTGTCAATCAGATCCAGGAGGTCCACCTGGCTCTTGTCCTCATCACAGTTGCCTACGCTAATCTTCACAGATTCTTTCTGGTACTCTGCTTTTTGACGAGGAGAATCTACCTGGGTCATTGTGGTGGCCTGATCAACCAGTACAGGTTTAACGTAGTTGACTGGTTTGCTGGGAGGATCCTCCTTGTTGCTTTTTCTGCCTTCAGGTTTTCGTTGGGGTTGGTCTTCCAGTGATGCAGGGGTGCTCTTTAAAGAAGGCATACTGCTGTGAGGATGTCCCTTTGTATCAATACCTCTTCTATGATTATCAAAGTGGTCATTCCGGGAGTGGCTCACTGCACCCGAGGGCTGCTTTTCCACACAGCTTTCACTAGACGACCGCTTTTTCCTATGCGATCGAAGAGGGAGTTCTGGTGATTCCTGCGGGGCTGACTTTCCAACTTTACCATGCTTCCTGTGATTCTTCTTCAGTGGAAGTTCTGGAGAACTCTGTCCAGCAGAGTTCCCACTGGAGTCAAGTAAAGAGCCTTTGGTTTGTGCAAGTTTTGGGCTGTGCATTTTCCTGGGGACATCAGGTGAACTCTTTGCTTGGTGGGTTTTGTCCTCATTGCTGACATGTCTTCTGCGAGAAAATTTTGCAGGCAGGTCTGGAGAAGGTGGGTGATGACAAGGGTCATCTTCACGTGATTTGGTGCCATTAAAGTGCTTATGATGAGAAGGGTGAGACATGGCGCCTGTTCTGCGACGATGTGCATATGCCTCCCTCAGGGGAATGTGCCCATTGACCTCGAATGACTTAAACACTGGTGGTGAGCCAGAGTATGTTCGGTTGATTTCTCGCTCATGCCTTGTCGAGGACTCGTCCACAGACTTGGAATGGCGTAACTCTTTTGGGTGGTGGGAAATAGGCCCATCCGTACACTGGAAGTCTTTTGCTGTCACAATGTGGAAACCATGCTCCTCTTCATCCAAATCTAAATCTTTAATACTGGGGATATGGGCTCTCTCGATGTGCTTGTGCGAGTCCTTACATCTTGATGACTTATTCCCATCTGCATGATGTATGTAAGATTCCTTGGTTTTAGGGGATTGAGGTCCATGGCTGAAGGATGAGAATGTCTCCTTGGTTTTAGGGGATTGAGGTCCATGGCTAAAGGATGAGAATGTCTCCTTGGTTTTAGGGGATTGAGGTCCATGGCTAAAGGATGAGAATGTCTCCTTGGATTTAGGGGACTTTGGGGAGCATGGCCTGTATGCATTGTGTATATATGTTTCCTTTGTTCTCGGTGAATGGGAACCTGCTGGGTATTGCATGCTGGCCTCCTTGGACTTCGGAGAGGAGGGTGCCTCCGAAGATCGATGCCTCTCCCTGCTCAGCCTTAGGCCGTCCCTGCTGAAGTGTGAGGACTTGCCGTCCTGGAAGTTTGGGTGTGCATCCGCATACTGCGTGTGTTGTAGAGGAGTGCTTTCACCCGTGGGTGAAGAGCTTGGGTCTTTGAAAGCCCCGGCGCCACTCAGGTTTGGGTGGTCCTTGCTCTCGTGAGAGTGGTTCCTAAGATGGTCATGGGACAGCGAACGGCCCGTCTTCATTCCCTTCATGCCTCGGAAGTGGCTGCTCTTTGCGCTGTGGGCGTGCATGGCTGAAAATCTAACACAGATTGATTCAGCTCAGTCACAACATTATTTACACTGCTCTAACTGCTGATAATAAGAGAGTTTGCATGGAAGTAGTTTATTGGGTTACTTGGTTTTAAACATCATAAAGGTACAACCTTCGTTATCTTCACGAAAGTGGATTTGGGGATCTATTCTTTATACAGAAGTGGTCAGGCATATAAGTATGACATCAACCAGGCCAACAGATGCTTCTAACATACAAGTATGATCAACAACACAGCTGAAGCACTTTCCTTTTGTCTTTGTGTCTTTCTGCCTTTGTAGTGTTTAAGGTTGATCCAGAGGAAGTTTCACTTTCTGCTGTCCTTGCTGTGTTGGCAATACGAATGTCACTGAATAGTCACGGAATGTGGAAAACTGACTTCAATGAAATGCTGCAGCAGTCCAACAACAATGCCAGGATCACAATTATTCAGCGAATCCAGTGTGGTTTTGAGTCTTACAGGCCAAAGACAAGCAAGGGACAATGCTTTCCCAAATATTTAAGTCTGTCCATCACAAACAAAGAAAAAACAAGATAAATGTTCCAAGATTATTTCGCTTGGTTATTTTGGAGATGGCACTCCAGCACTATTGGCATCTAATGTCGGCTTCCAAACTTCACAGATATTGATCATATAAATCCAGGAAAAACAAGGAACTAGAACTCTGTCACATACATATGCACAACTGTACTTCCTTTTGCTTGTAGATTCAAGATGACACCAAAAAATATCCCTGTAAAAATGTCTCCTCAGAGGCACAAGGGTAGTGAAAACCAATAAAAAGATCCAAAGGTTGGTGAAGTTATGAAACAGATATCAAGCGTAGCCGTCTGGATCTTTCTGAGCGCGCTGGCATTCCTGTGGCACAGCCCAGGCTGAGGCACGTCATTGAGGGAAGGAGATTCTGAACTGCACAGAAAACTGTTTCTATTCCGTTGGCGTATATACAAAACTAGCGGCCAAAAAAAAAGTTTGCAAGAGGGGAGAGACAGCCAACAGACTGAGAGGGACAGAGAGAGAGAGAGAGAGAGATGGAGAGAGCGTACTTGACAGGACTCTTCCATTAGCTGCAAAAGGGGGTTGCTTCCTGCCTCAGGAAGCTGGGGTGAGTTTTGAAGGAAATGGATATCCAGTCATTGATGATCTGAATCATACCAATGCTCTGCTGGATTGGCTTCTCTACCCCCTCCTCATTCCCTGTATATCTGAGGGGAGTCCCATGGAAAAAAGGTTAACTGCCAGAGATGTTTACAACAGCGAAAGTTCTTATACAAGGACTCTATCAGAAACAAGTTACCAGAAACGTAAGGAGAATGATGGTACAGTTTGACATGATTCTTAACATTGAGTAGCATGACGACTCTTCCTGGAAGTAAGAAGCAGAGATGGATCTAAAACAAGAGGCATCATAAAAAAAAATACTCACTAAATGGATTATATCAACACACAGAAAGAAATTCATACTACTTAGTTTTGTATGTTTCTAACATTTTTTTTAAGGTAGGGAAATTGTGGATCCGGTATAAATTTGGTGCTTCAGACTAGTTGCACATGGGTGATATCATGCAATTTCTACAAATTCAATATCATCATTGATGACGATGCTTTTTAACTTCACCACTCATGATATCATAGAGAAGACATCGATCATTCATGTTGCTCTTCAAGGCTCTCTCCCAGAATGTCTGGAATACTAAATACCCTGAATTAATACAAATATTACAAAAATATATAATGAAACCATCTGCACATTATCTACTAACAAGCAGTGTAAGTGATGAATCTTTGTCAGCTTTTTATTTCCACAGAAGAACTTACTGACACTTAAAAATCAGAATTAATTGGCAAATCTCTAAAACAGAACCTACAAACTTTCAGTGATGGACTTGGGCATTGTTTCTGTATTTATCAAGAACCAATAGTTGTGCAAGGGAACTTCATTTGGAATGTTCATTGAAGTGAGATGTGAAACATGCATTAATGTTATTATGCAAGACAAATTTCTTGAAAATCACTGTGTCACAAAATTAACAATTAAGTTACTCAGTTTATTTGCCAATTTCATTCAGTATCTGCTTATGATGCTATAACGTGGACTAACTTAATGCATAACTTTTGGATGTGAAAGCACCCTGCACTCTTGTTTCATTTGTGAACATGAGGGCGTAGTTACATGATTCAGGACATAGCATATATGCTTGGCAGCGTGTAAAATAAGGGCAGACAAATGAACAGTTGGGATGGGGAGGGGTATGGTTTAGAGGGGAAAAAGCTTGCTTAGTCAGACAATGTCCGCAGGCATTACACTGTCATATTTAATGGATGACATTTTCTCGTCAGTCTGAAGTGATACAACCATATTACTTTATTATGTGCCTATTTTGACATCTTTTAATACTTATTTATTTTATTTTCTTTGTTACATTTTGTGAATGTCCAAAGCCTACCAATATTTGTGAAACTAACAAAATACAAAACTGCTGCCTCCCATAACACCTATGCTCTTGAAATGGTCATGCAAGGTGGGAAATCACTACTAAGGTTTTTGTTGTTTGTTTGTTTTTCCAGAAAAGGAATATTTATATCTCCTTTCTTTGCGGTTCTTGAAAACAATTTCATTTTTTTCCTGAAAAGGAACAACACATATATTCAACATTTTCTCTAAAATATAGTCACTTTGTGAAATTGTCTTATGAGTCCCAATTTGTAAATTACCATTCATAGATATGGTACTCTCACAGCATTCTATAATGCCTCTACAGCACTCTATTGTGGCATATCACTGAGACACATGACTGCACAATCCTTTAGCTTTTTGCTTTTAAAGTTTTATGTCCATTCAGATCTCAGGCAAATATCACCTATCCTATATAAAAGTGATGAAAAAGAGCAAGTTTTTAGAATCAAGGGCATTTTGAAATTATGGGGGATAGGCCATGTGGACAAGATATCGAGGAGCATAAGACTTTTGGGGCTCTCAATACAGGTTCAGTCGGTGGCCAGCTCTAAGAGTGAAACACGGTCACCTCCGACATTGAGGACAAGTTCATTAAGATCTAAGGCCATTTGCCGGACTTCCTATTTTTCACGCTGACCACCGATTATGAGTCCAGCTTGTTAGTAGCAGGATGGGCAGTTTATTCACCTGCATAGACCGGGTGATAATGCCAGTTCAAGGCTCTTCAATCCTCCATAACCCTGCCCTACTTGAACTTGGAAAACCTGAAGAAAGGGGAAGGGGAGGGGGGTCAGGGATGTTCATAACGTGATACTAATTGAGATGTAATCTTGGTTTAATTGTTGTTGTTTTTTCTTTTATAAATGAAATAATTTAAGAGTTTCTTGATGATGAAAAAAAGGGGTATGGGGATTATAAAACATTAAATCTCTGAGATTCAACATGATGTGGTTGGACATGTGCAAGACATAATCGGTCTATTGTTCCTTCCTCTCACCTCACCCCCCCCCCCCCCCCCCTTGCAGAAAAGTGTCTCAAAATTCCAGCTGTTACAATGGCAGTCAAATAGTCTACAGAGTGAAGTCTCATATCCCTCTTCCTTGTGTGTTTTCTCATCTCATATTTTATATCTCTTGATATTTCTGGTCCAGTGTTTACTTTTGTTTTAAAATACCTGATGCAAAACAGACATAATAAAAAACATTGCATTAATTTCATTTATAAAATGATTACTAGTTGCACTGTAAAACATGATGTATTCGCGGCATGAAATTTTCAGGAATTGGAGCCGATGGCCTTCTTCTCGGCATGAAATTTTTTCGCGAATTGCCAGTGGCATTCAATGCATATAGTGTAGACAAGAACTTTTGCGTGCATTTCAAATTCTCAAATCTTGGCACTCGTGAAATTTGCACAATTGAGATGTATGCGAACACTTCTTGTTTTACAGTATCCACTTCATGTCTTGTCTTGCCTTATGTAGACTACTGTAACTTGGTTGGTCTGGAGCCACTGAGCCACTGAGCGTGACTTAAATCGTCTTACTGTTCTTCAGAAAAAAGCTATTCGATTGTGTACAAACTCTCATTATCTTGCTCACACTCCTCCCCTTTTCAAAGACGTAGGTTGTTTATCCCTCAAAGAGAGGATCTTTTATAGAACGAGTATTTTTATGTTTAAATATGTACATTCGATATTGGCGTGTATTTTTGATGATTATTTTAAAACGCATTCTATGAGTCATAATTTTAATACACGTTATAAACAAAACTTTGTTTTGCCATTATGTCGATCTAAGATGAAATATAGGAACTCAGTGCAATATAAAGGTGCAAAAATATGGAATTCATTAGAATATAATCTTAAGTGCATTATGAGTTTAAATCATTTTAAGTTGAAAATGAAACAATATCTTTTTGAATCTTATGATTAATTACGTTTTTATCAAGGTAATGGAACATTATATATTCATGACGTTCTGTTTTGTGTTGTATTTATGTATGTTCTGTTTGTTTTTATGTGTATTTTTGTCTATTATTGAGTATCTAGTGATTATGTAACATTTTGTATTTTGTATTTTCATGCCAATCTGTTTTTTAATGTACTTCTGTATCAGGGAATCACAATCTTCAAGCCACTGGCTTTTTCGTGATTTTCCTTGCCATCTGATTATTGTACAAATATTGGCTGTATTGCTTTTATGAAATCAATAAATTGAAATTGAATTGAATTGAATGTGGAGATGTGTGTATGTGTGTGTGAATCAAACTTTGAACATGTTTCATATGTGCAGTTTAATAGAAAGGTGATGATACATCTATTCCTTCATCTTTTCCAGTTTTTCATCATTACCATGCCATTCATCTTGACTTGTCAGGAAAACATCCAGATGTGATACTGTATTTATTAATATTCATTGAAAGTGGGTTCTTTTCATAAGTGCTTAAAATTTTCACCACATATTAATATCATAAGCATGTGACAACTTGTGGCTGAAATTGATCACATATTCAGTAACAGAAGATGTTTTTCTTGTCAATTAAGCCATCCACTTGAAACTTTGTAAGATCATGTACGAAGAATCAGACCATTCATGATTGAAAAGAATTGATAAATGATAGGGAAAGAATTTACACGATGCAATCAGAACTTGGAAAGAACATTCCAATAATAAGTTGAGAAGATAAACTGAAAACTATGATACGAGAGACAGTGCTTCAAGATTTCAAAATAAGCATGAAAGTAGGATGAGTCAAGTTTCTCCTCTTTTCTCTTGATACACACACCTCATAGCTCTTAACTCAGTTCAGAGGTTCTATACCAATTTGGATATCACAAGCCAAGTAGTAGTTTCAACTCATGATGCCAATCCACCACTTGATGCATTTCATGTCAAAGTCGTGACACGTAACGGTGCCATCACTCTTACTCCAGAGGATGTGACTGATTTGGTTTTCTTTTAAACAAGTATGAGCAGGACACATCAAAGTCATCGAGAGTCACTCATCAGATTCATGTTCCCCAAGCACTTATCAGACTTGAATGGTTTAAAGGTGGGTATATACGCATTGGATCAGCCACAGCAACGAAGTGGAAGAGTGATCCTAGGATTATAGGATACAATGGAATCTGCATAATTCACAGTAAAATATTTCTAGCCCCATTTCTTTATGTTATTTTGTTTTTCACAATGCATTTATAAGTTGAATGTTCTCTACGCCGACATTTTTTTTCTTCCCTTCAGTCGTGAGAGATTCAACTTGGGCAGAATTAACTGTATACAACAAAATAAAAGTAATCAGATTACGGTCTGAAGCGGGGAGACTGGTACATCACCGAGACACTAGGGAAAGGGATGTATTCATTTAAGTGTTTGTCTCAAGGTGCCGCACGGTGATTAATTGTCACTTACTCCAGCGACTGGAGTCACAAGACTGACCGGGCCCAGCGGATCAGTCACAGCTGGGGGAGGAAACGAATACAAAAACAAAGCAGGCGCAAGGACATGACTGCTACACACAAAAAAAAAACAAAAACCAGAAAGCAAAGCTGTATAGCCGGGACAATATTGTCACTGAGTCAAGAAATCAAGAAATTAACCACCTCGTTGAAGCTAGCAAAACCTAAGAGATGACTTGGAAAGGAGATACTCATATCTTGCTTGAAACAGTGCATCATGTCGAGACTGGTGAAAGATACGAACATGTTACAATTTAACAAAGAGCAACCAAGTTGGGTTTTTGCTGCCTGTCCAAATATAATAACCATAAACATAGATTTTGAGGCCTAAGTGGCATCTCAAAAATAATGATAATGTACTTCACATATCTTAACACCACATTTCTATCTCATCTCCTTCATAGTAACCTATATCCAAATTTCAGGAATACACCCTGTCACTAGTTTGCACATATAATGTCGGCCCATAAAACATTTATCAAGTCATAGCTCTCCAAAAAACAGGAATGCTGCATCCTTTGTCCAAAAGCAACATAAATAAAAATTCCTCTTTATTCAAATAGTCCCCTTTTTTTCATAATTTCAACTGTCTGTTTTAAATGATGGGAAATATACCTGGTGTTTATCTTTAATTTCTTTCATTCATGATACTCTTTTCTTATGTGATGAGATTCTTTCCTTCTTTCACAAGCGAGTACAGTGGTTAGTAAGAAGACTTCTGAATCAAAATTGTCATGCTGATCTAATTGAACTGACTGAGTACTGCATACGCCAAATATTTCGTGACGCTTTTATTTTCACAAATTTCCCAAGTCAGGTGCTATTCGCAAAATTGAAGACACACACAAATAATGACTCTGATCCCGATATGAATGCAACGTTAAGGGCCACATTTGAGCACTCAAAAGTGAAGCGAACCATGCCGTACTGTACCGTACCATGCCAGATTCTGAGCATTCGAATGCTCTGTGCAGAGAGCATGTACACGTACCTCATTTAGATAATATATTATTTTGGGGCTCTAGCTGAAGCGTCAAAGGTTTTGTAGCAATGGGTACTTTTACCTCGCATGCTTACGCTACCTGCAGGTGTCCCTAACAAAGAGAATTAACACTTTGTATTATGACACATTTGCATCATGCACATTCTTCTCATGTCAACTTCTGGTACAGTATTTTTGGACCACTTTGCATTTGACTGCTCTCTGGCATGGTTTGGTATGGTATGCTTTTGGAGCAAGTTGGGAAGTGGTCCATTCTTGGCATGGAACATTACAAGCATTCTTCTGGCAAAGGTAAAGTATGTTTATGGTATGCTCTAGGAGAGCGCTCGAGCACAGCCATGGATGCAAAGGGGTAGAACAGGTGGTATCTATTCAAAAGATGATGATGGTTCCTCATATGACATGGTTTTGACAACCTGAGCAGTTGGTGTGGGGTGGTAGTGTCAATACATGTAGGTCTGACTCTGCTCTTGTTAATTTTCATGGGGGGGGGGGGTGGGGGGTCTGGGGATGGCAAATCCATAAAGGAATTGGCAGAAATGCTTTTCAGTATCTAAAATGTGTGTCGCAAGTACTTTTCACTAAATTCAGCAACAGAAAACAAAAAATGTGGTCAAACCGTGACCCCATATAGAAAAGTTCTCGTGACAGGGCTGCGGTAGCGAACACCAGGAGCTATCTGCGGCAGTGACCTTCCTACTGACTCAGGGTCATTTATAGAGTCCCAAATTGCTCTCAGCCAGCAGCTGGTCAGGTAGGAAGTTCCATGATGTTTGATTGAAGGGGAAGGGGGAAAGAACAGATTATCTCTACCTTTACTTGTATCTGAACCAAGCTTCCGCTTTAAAAGCACAATTCCTCAATGCTTTTCTACTTTCTTTTTTTTTTCATTTTCTTGGACCCCATCTTCCAAATATTGTCCGGTAGTCAGCAAACCTATTGTTACCCATGCTAACCACATCTTTAATATGATTTCTTCAAATTATCCAAGAATAGTCATCCGTTGCTGGAAATGATTTCTTCATGTGGACAGAAAAGCAAAGACAAATATTCAAGTCAACAGCAAATCATTTTCTCAGATCGGTGAGAAAAAACAAATGCAGAACAATTTTCTGGTATTAAAATGTGTCCTATTCAAGCAAAGACCAATCAAACTTTGTAACAGCAAACACTGTCACCAGAAGTTTGCATAATGCAGCTCAAACTCAATTCAGGCATGATAAGTATGAGCAGCTAAAATCATTACTTCTGCGTAAGTTAACTGACGTGCTTGTGCAGACCAGTTTCTGCTGAAACAAACACCTGACTAATTCCGGGGGATTACAATTGAATTCAGCCACTTTACTGATGGCCCCATTGAGGTTATTCACGCCAAATCCCAGTGTGTAATTGGCTATTCAAGTACTCAGGGGCTGGGAGGGGGGGGGGGGGGTAACAAAGGGTCAATACGTTTAGCTGGATGTTCACTTTTGTTTTCAACAAAGTTCTAGGTCTGTTTTAACCTCAGCAACACAATGCTTACAGCTGTCAGCTAAGCCTTTGCATTTTATACACCTACATGCAAATTGCATTGGTAATGGATTCACTTCCCTAAACATACCAAACGGGCTACATGAAAGTTCAAAATGGTTTTGTATCATTCTCTTGCTGCACAAGATTGCAAGGCACGACTGTCCTCCTAGCCACTGAGAGATTCTGAATTTAAGGAGAGCTTGCACGGAGAAGGAAAACTCAGATTTCAACCGAGGAGTGAGACCCCGTTTACAGTGCGGGGCTGGGCCGAGCCGTGGCCGAGCCGCGGCCGAGCCCAGCCTCAATTGTGGGGCCAAGCCCCGCATATTTTGTCCGTTTACACTGCCGGGCTTGGCCGCGCTTTTAATTCAAACCTTTCAATATTTTGTCGTAGTGGTGCTCTGCTTGTAAACAAACGCAATTTGGTATTGTCTGGTTTTCAGACCCTTTGCCAACTGAATTCCTTGGCGACGAAGTCGCCGTTGGGGCAAAGGCCTTTGCCGAAGGAAAAATCCTTTACAGGACAAATCCACCTTAAATTATACTAGTTTTCGACGTTGAGGGGGTTAATATCCTGAATAGCGAAATAGTACGGGCAGAGGGTTTGGAAGCCAGACTAAAATTGGCCGCGCATTTGGCCCAGTTTGCGTTTACACTGAGAAAAGGCCGGAGACCACCTCCAGAGTGAGGCCAAATGCGAGGCCAATTTTGGCCCAGCATAATTGGCCAAGCCTCGCACTGTAAACAGGGTCTTAGTGAACTCACCTTCTTGAATGATTTCACCAACGTAGTGTGTGGATACCACCTTGATCTCAAGTAGCCATGGACCACTAAAGTCTGCTATAATTCAACTTGGCTTACAATAACCCACATGTTTGGCAGCTGGGAGGCAAGAGTAGAGTTTGAAAATCTTTGTAACTTTCTCTGCATGCCTCAGGCCTCCAGTTCATCTTCACGTAGTCAACGGGTCCCACTTCACAAGGTCAATGTAAAGGCTCATTCCCACTATGATGCAATCCGTTATGAACACCACAATTGGCCATTAGTAGCTGATCATAGAATATTGTGTATGTCTATTACATTTGCGACGATTTTGAAATCATGGTCTTAGTCATGGAGGAGTCGTGGGAATCATATCAGATCTTATCGAATCTTCTCAGATCTTGTGGTCAGTCCTGGCAATCGCATTGATCGTATTGAAACAATGTTTGAACTGTCTAAAATTTGTCTACGATCAGTGCGATTGCCATGACTGACCTCAAGATCTGATAAGATTTGACAAGATCTGATACAATCAATGAGACTACTCCGATACTACTACGATGTCAATAGTGGCGCAAACTGTGGCAGACATACACAACAATTCTACGATCAGCTACTTTAGCTGGTCGATCGTGATGTTCGTAACGGATCGCAAGATAGTGGGAACATAGCATTACACCAGCAGCATCAACGAGATGCTGAAATGTCACTTCCATAAGTGGAAGATTTCCTTTCTGACAAGACTTTACCCTTTTGTTTGGGACCTACCATGACACAAATACATTTAATTAATGAAGGATACTGCCTCTGAGGTGTCAACACAGTGCAGATCACACAGACCTTTGCATAACGTTCAGGGTATCGCATTATAATTCAATGAAATCACCACCGAAAATGCAACCAAAGGGTGGAGCTTTGCTACATTTTGATATTTTGCTTGATGAGTCTGCCAACAGAGGAGGGAGAAAATAGCAAAGTAAGACGGGCAGGAGATACCACTCTTACAATTCCACTGTCGCGTCCTCGTGGATCAAAAATAGAATCCTTTCAATATATCATCATTATTCACGGAGCTGGTAATGGATAAAACTGATATATCAATCAGAGTATACAGAGATATATGCACTGTTGTATATAGTATTGTCTCAAATGCTGCACCATACTCTAAATGTATGTACTGTATAAGCTATTATTTTTGTGTACAGATATTTTCATGAATGAGGAAAATTTTCGCGAGATGTTGTTTTCGCGAATTGACACCAATTGTAAATGCACAATTGCCTTTGTGCAAGGGCGACGCAACATTTTTTGTGTGTTGTTAAATTTGTGATTCAACTGTGATTCACGAAATTCATGAAAATCAAACACTTGTGAAAAAAAAAAACAGATTATACAGTTTATTATCAAAAACAGTTATACAACAAAATCAAATTACATTGCAATGCAAACAGAAGGGGGCCCAGATATGAATCAGACCTGTATAGGCAGTGGACAGGCAGCATGAAAAAGAACCGCACATGAACGGGTGGGTATCAAACACAGAGCAGTAGACTTTGTTGACAGGGTTGTCTTTTTTTATTCCTGCTCAGATACAATGCATGACACATCATGCAACACATCTACACGAGTGCATATCGTACGTGATCCTCCAACTTTTAAGCCAGTTTGCCGGGTGAACGTAATTTGTTCCAAGTCACATTACAGGAGAGCGAGAAACTTCGCTTTTGTGTCACGCCAGTTGCACACACGAGTGTTTAATAGCGTGTTTTGTATGGGCTCTGCCTCCCTAATGTGTCTTTATATTGGGAAGGATATCATGTGTAGATAGCCATCTCATCTGTACCATTCATCACATTTCATTGCTGTCTGGTCTATGGCAAATTTTCACACAGATTTCTGATTCCTTTGAAATGTAATAAATGCAAAGAAATCGAAATTAACCAGAAATATACAAGTCAAAAATGAGGAAAGAAAATGGAATTCCATTACCAACATTCTGAGCACATGGTTATTAATATAAATAATCTTGTGAAACGCAAAGCAAGTAAGGGAAAACGAAAGCTAGGACATATTACAAATTTTGATGGAAGTCAGCAAAAACAGCATTCTTCTTCTGTTGACTGCAGTACTTCTTGTGTAGTTCTACTCCCTGGCTACTGTGCACATAAGAAGACCAGAAAACATTTTTGTACACACAATGCATTTTTGTTGTCCAATATGTGTGATCAAGGTACAGTATAAATACCGACACTGTGAGGCTGATGTGATGGAAGCCACATTTCACACACGAAAACATACAGAATGTTATTGGAAGTGAGTCAGCTATTCTCTTGTATTGCACATTGTGTCACAGGACTTGCCAATTAACCTAACACGTGGAAGAGTATTCACCTGATTTCATCCAAACCATCACTGTCTTTCTCAAACTAATTTTCTGTTCACAGTAGATTCTCATGTCAAACATGGATTTTGTTATGATGCCAAAACACACTTTCATGTAGCTCATGATCAAAGATTTTCCAAAATAAGCAAGAATATAGAAAATAGAGAAGAAATATTTCATGGAAATGAAGAAAACGTGCCAAATGGAAATGATCACTGCTACTATTTCTTGCTTTTTATGCTTCTTTCTTAGTCCTATAGGCCACACTGTTCGTCTTGAGAGTGGTTTTACTTGGAAACAAGAATATCCATATGCCTCAAAGGGTTGCGTTATGACTATGTATGTGCCATCTTGAGACAATTTCAGAGAAAGCAGGCCATGAAAGGTCACACGCACACATAGCAAAAGTGTGCGGCTAATTTCGTGAGCAAAAAAAAAAAAGAAGTTGCAAATTTCACGGAGGCATATGAGTAAGAACGCAAAGAGCCACCTGGGTGCTCGTCGGAAACCACCCACGATCCTCTGCCATCAAACAGCCCCCCCCCCCCCAAACAAGAGCGTCTTCTCCCCAACTCAGGGAGGAAGCAACGTCTAGTCACACGGTGAACTAAAAAGACCGAGAGACTCCCTCTAACGACCATCCATCACAAAAAAAAAAAAAAATTGACTAAATTTGATTAAGTGCTTGCACAAACAACACTGGTATGAGTTGGATGACATTATCTAATCAGTACCAAGGTCAGTCTTTGTTCCCCATATTGTGGAAGCTATAATCAGATTCTGGCTGAAACTCCTGAAAATACTGCTATATTTAGTGTGCACTGGCCATGAAAAGCACACATATTCATGATTGGGGTTTATCCTTCTTTTAAAACTGAATCATCATGGCGGGGGGGGGGGGGGGGGGGGGGATGGGGGTAAGAAAAGCACAAATCAGAGTTTTCATACCTTGGCTTCCTTTGCAACAGACAAATATACAATTTTTTCTCTCATTTTAAATTTTCAAATCACCTGGAACAACTCCTTTTTATGTGAAACATTTCAAATAAAAAAGTAACAAGTTTCACCAACTTGCTTGGAAAAGAGGATGTGTATACTTGAAAAGTGATAATGATGTGGTTGTTTTGTCGTTTTTCAACAGAAACGCAAGGTAGCAAGATCTGCTTTGGGCTAGTCGCTCCTCTCGCTATCACATATCTCCAGAGTGTGCCCAGAGAGGGCGCTTACCTGGTAATCTGATTTTCGCGCCATTTCCGGGGCTCACATACTTCCTGTGAGCCGGCAGCATTACGTGCACACAGACACTCATCACGCATTGAGCACTTGCTTATATCAAAACCTCGCATTACAGTGACGGTTGCCCATTTTCGTTATCGTTTACCATCTTTTCTTTATTTTTATATCATGATTAAGACATCTGGGCTCCATTTCATAGAAAGTTGCTATGCTGGCAACTCTTGCTGCACCCAATCTTGTCGAGTATAAAGCAAGTTCTATTTTGCAAATATATCATCATAATCTCCCTCTTCCGATACAAACAATCATATGAAAGAGGAAATGATTATGTTTTGGAACAAATGTAGAAATGTCTACTTTTGATATTTGATATTTACTGATTGATAGCCAATTCAATTCAATTCAATTCAATAGTTTATTTATTTCCATCATCACAAAGAAAAGAAAAGAAAAAGTTGACATAATCCAATTAAAGATAATTGAAAAATTCTTCATCTATACATAAGATTTTTATCATTTCTCACTTCACTGCATATTGGCAACTAAGATTTGTTATCAATGACTTAGATGTTAACTCAGTCAAGTTTTGAAAATTGATTGGAATCGCAAGTATTGAATAACAACGAAAGTGAGAACACATAAGAGATGAAATGGGCGTGTGGAATCAGTCTCCTTGTTACACACTACTCAACACTGCACATATAAACAGCACAAGTGCTGCAGCAAAATAAAAAGCAAACAAGCAACACAAACGAAAAACACTGACATTATTCTCACGATAATAATCAACAAATGGTGCATGGACTCTAAATGCATATAAAGGCCCAAAGTACACTATATCTGACATTTTATTTCAACATTTTGGCGACTATGAAAACTCAGAACCACATGAACTGAGATCATCTATGTCAAAACCCATTCTGTGGCAGAAAGACTAATCATAAAAGGTATGTGTACTCATATGCTCATGCAATGAGTGACTCACTCTAAAATCAAATTGCTCATTTGTTCTCTTTGTATGAAGTTCAAATGACAAAATCACGATCAGTAGAATCACCCCCAACCATTCCCATGAAGATTCAGAGTTTTGGGTTGACCCACTTCTATCAAGAGATGGCGCTATTACACACAGTATTATCTGTACCATTAGATTTGTGGAAATCTAATACATGTACCAAAGAACCCCCACTCAACATGAATGTATGTATATAAATGTCATGACAGCATTTCTCAAATACTTTTCCATCCTTTAAACTTTAAGAGATTGTTGACGGCAGTACATCATCTCTTTAATACCCTGAAAGCTCAATAGTGCTATCTAACAATGTTTCAAATTTGAGCCATATGGTCCTACATGCTACTGATGTCTCTAACGTTGCGTGAATGATGCTACAAAAAAAAACAAAAAAAAACAGTAAGGTTTGAAAATACATACTAAATGCTTTAAAGTGTGAATATCTGTGAGTGACCATGTACATCATGCTCATTTTTTCCTATTTGCTATAGTATTAGAATAAACCATTCAGTGAACAGTTTATTAGCATAGTGACATTTGTTCATGTTTGCGATGGCATAATTCTAAAAACTTTTGTATGCTGGGAGTGCTCTTGGGTGCAATTTATACTCTTTATACAGCTCAGTCTGCACAGTTTGACAATTTCTGATACTGAGCTGCTACAATGACAAACACTTCCTTCAATGTTACAGTAAATCTACATTTCTTTCCTCCCTTTCCAAATCTCATATCTATATTCTGGCCTCACAACCAGGCAGCCCTGGCTCGGAAATGTCTTCATTTTATGACGTGCCCAAATTTAGAACTCTAAAATGTGAAGAAAAAAAACTAAATCATGTGGCATAGTAAATAAAGCTGACAACCTCTTAAAGTAATCAATGGTTGCAGTTTGCCAACATCTACCATCAAACCACTAATGTCTGTTCTAAATATGGAATATGGTACAGGGCGGATGGTTGTTACTACATTTCGAAATATATCCTGACGCCTGATATTTTGGAAGACGACGGAGATATTCTGTGATTGATCTTCGGACTGGAATATATCTCGGAACGCAATCTTCTTCAACTATATTAGGGGGACTAGACAGTAATGTGACGAGACAATGATAAAAAGTTTCTAGCAGAATGTGCATTACTGACTCACCTGCAATTGTATCCACAAGACAGGAATGCATACACGGCAAGGAAAGAGAGAAAAGGGAAAAAGGAGAAAATTCATGTTAGGATACACAAAGTGAAATACAATTCATCATTTTTTTTTTCAATCATTTTTTTTTCAATCATGACATGTGAAGTCATTTTCAAAATGGGATTTTTGCACAAATGCACCAATCAAGCCATACATGGTAACTTGTCCTGCGACATTTTTTTTTTCTTCCTTTGAATATAATTAGTGATTCTTACATAACGTCACTATCTTGACTGTGGAAGATTTTCACATAAAATCACTGTGGTCTAAGTAACATACCTGTAAAATTTAGGAGGTGTGAGAGAAATATTGCTAATTAGTATGTACCTTTTGAGTCTTAATGTCTCATCAGGTATGGGTGTTCTGGAAAAAAAAAAAACTGACTTCTTACGGCGACTGTGATATTGCTAAATTTGAATCACAGGTACATTTGGCACAGGTAATATCACTGCTTCCAAAATGGTCACTCCAAATATTTTCCCTACTCCAACGTGTGGCTTTGCATCATTTTGTCACTGAGAACTCCTTGACAATTATCTCATATGGTAACACTCGCCAACTCAAGCCCACACTATACACAACGACAACGATTAAATAAGAGTGTTACAACCATTTACAGAGGATCTCAATACCTCGCACTGACACAAGATAGATCTTTTTTTAAATGATTGTGATTATGTATACACACACCAATGTAAACCATGTTTTGAGGTTCATTACAATGTAGGTGTGATATTAGATATTCACTGATATTGATAGAATTCCGATATCATCCCATTTAACCATCTCTGATTTTATGTGAATCTACAGTTTCTGGTTCATCCATTTCATGATTTTCTTTTTTTTTTTAATCCAGTCCTATCCAAAACAATACTCTCTGCAAGGTACAGTCCCCATGAAATATCACTATGTTCAAGCATGCAATGCTCCATGAAGCAGTGATTTTGTTGTTGTTGTTGCTGCTGCTGCTGCTGCAATCATATCAAACATGGGGCAAGTGATTCTATTCATTCCATAGCAGTACCTAGGAGCAGTGTTGCCGGAGGGCCCAATGTCTTCAAAGAATTAAAAGTCTCACATTCTTCGGAGGCATCATGAGATGAATGCTTAACATGCTTTTCGGTCACATTCGATGTGAGCACAGCATGTCTTTTTTTTCTTTCTTTCTTTCTTTTTTTGACAGAAAGGCCCTGGCTGACAAAAATGCCAAGGGGCGTTCCAGAAGAAGAGGACAGCAAAACCTCATCTCACACATCCGTATCATCATCTGCGAAGGCAGTGTTGTCTCAGTCAAGGTCATGTCGTCATAGCTAGAACTTCGCTTCATCATGCCCTGGAATCTTGATTGAACTTGAGCATTTGTACTCCTCAAATACCCCCCTCCCCCCCCAAAAAAAAAACTTCTAACCTGCCCCCTCCCCCACCCCCCTTCAACCTTTTTCCTCCTTCCCCCTTGTGATGCATGGTAGAATTAAGGGGGAAAAAAAAGATCAAAGAGCAAACAGACAACCTCAAAGATGACCTCATCAGCTAGTCGAACAGGAGGTGCATCTCTGCATTCCAAGGAGGAGACAACATTGACTCCAATTCGTCAAAGACCGACGGCGAGGACCGCAACTGACGGTGAAGGTCAGCCAGAACTGCTGAATGTCACTCCTGCTGTGCTACATGGTGTTCCAAGAATCCAACCTTTGACGATCATAGCTGGGCAAATCATCACGGCAGCATTCATTTATCTCACACATTACATGACCCTTACAGCCTCTTGGCTTAAGTAACCCCCCCCCAAAAAAAAAAAAAATAAATAAATAAAAATAAAAATAAAAATATGAACTGTGAGTCTTCCTTTGTTAAGCCTGTATCATGCCTGATCACACTGTACTAACTTTCCCAGCTTTTTCATAAGTATTCAAAAATTCCTGTAAGCCTGACCTAATCGTTCATTAGCAAGCCTGTTCAGGCTGCTGATGTGCCTTTCTAAAACAGGAAAGGCCATGGTGACATAACCGAGATTAAGGGGATAAGGTAATCTCTATTCACTGGCAATTACTTTTCAGACATCTGTGTCAAGTGGTGAAGAAAGCACTCCAACCCATGTGCCAGTTGGTAGAACAATGCACATGTAAGGGTTAAGAATATTAAATATATAAAACATAACTCCACTCATCAACTTCGGTTTTAATGGTCAAAAAGAATTCGAAAAAGTTTGAAAATGTTCCCTGTGACTTTGTCATTGGGACAACTTTGGATGTATAAAAGCGCATTGATCAGTTTATTGGAAATGTGGTATAGAAAAGACTATATATTGTTATCATTATAAGTAAGCTCTACTTCTGTTCACACTGGTGCCAAGAGGAAAACTAGAATGGGACTGAGCAAAATTCTTTTAACAAAGTTTCTCATTTCTTTAAAGGGCAATTCTGCATTGAATCAGAATACTGAATGAAGGACAGGCTTAGATGTGCTGACATGAACGTATGCAATCAAAACTCTGTTCTGTCAGTTTCACTTAGATTGTGTATGTATTCTTTCTTTCTTACACCAATTAATATATTCAAAGAACCTGCGATCAGTCATCATGTAGTCTAGAACTGGAATTGGGATAAAGAATATAACATAATATATATATATATATAAGTATAACACCAAAAAGAGTACATTCTTTCAAAGTTTTTTCAAAGTTATACAGTAATCACTGATATTATGTTTGATTTTATAACAACTTTATCAATTAATTTCTGCAGTGCCAACTGCTCTTTGGGGGGAAAAAAAATACTGAAAACCCACAGATCTTATACAGCAATGAGCTTGGTACAGCATCCAGAAATGTCCTCTGCACATCATCAAAGTTTTTGCAGTCCAGCATGCGGCAGGAAAAAGAATCGAAAGTTCCCACACTTTTTTCACTCATAGAAGGTTATTTGGTTGTTTGTTTGTTTGTTTGTTTGTTTTGGGAGGTTTTTTTTTTTTGCCTTTTCTACTTGTGCCACTGCTGTCAACGAATATGATCACCTCCTCTTCTCAAAGTTGACGAACAGAGTTGGCGGAACTTACATCATATTGTGACACAAACACTGCAAAGACATACAATCTACGCATTCATCCCCCATTACAAACAGGATCCCGTGGCCTCGTGCAGGTATGCCAAGTTGAAAGAATGATACTGCAATGACTGCAATTTGAAGAAGTCACAGACGATCATGTACAAAAGTAAATATCTTTGTCAAATGTAACATGTGCTTATGGTAGATTCCCGATTGCCATGGCACTAGCAAAATGCATTTTTTTTTTTTTTAGGAAATAAAAGGGAGGGGAAAAAATGAAATTGTGGATGTGTGCCAAAAATGCCTGAAACTTCAATTTGCATTTTTCCATTTCGCCCACTATCAACTCCTTTCTTGTCAGCACAACAGAACAACTGAGTTGAGACTGTCAGATTCTTGGCTAATTACCATCAATTACCCCTATGCTTGCCTTCAGGGGGGACATGGAATTACACACGGACTGAAGCTGCTAATTGAATGAATGCTGCCCTCTGGTGGTCCATACAGTTCCACTCCCACATTTCCATGAGGGAGCAGGAAGAGGCATATTCTGGCTTGGTTCGTAAATATGGATTCCCGAGTTAACAGCACGGAAAATTCCACAGTGATGTACATGAATAGCACGTATGCCACAAGAGTGTTACAAAGTCTCTCGCAATTTCGGTCCTCTACTGAACAAATTAAAGTCTAGATTCAATTTGTTTACAGTGTAAAAAAAAACCCAAAAATCACATGCCACTTCGCTACAAATTCAGTACAGGAGTGATGCAACTGATAACTTCATATACATTTGTATGCATAAGCAACAACACATAAGACACAAGAGGATGCAGTACTTCTGTATCAGCCCCTTCACTTGATTAGCTACAATGACCATGATGATCAAGCCTTTTCTGTTTCCAAACCTCAGCATCATGAATGCTGATAAACATTAGAAAACGATTGATAAGTTCACATACCATTTGAAAAAAAAAAAAAAAAAAAAAAAGCCTACACTCACCCACAGAGATATATCATTACATGAGACTATATACATGTGAAAGATAAAAAAGGTTTTTATTTGTGTTTTGCTTTCTTGGTTGTGGTGAGTCATTGCACTTGGGGTTTTAAACATCGATCGCACATTTCTGTTTGTTAAAAAATTCTGGTTAGTGCTTATTGAATATGCAACACACTGGTGTTTAGGCCTAGTTTTCACACTGTTAACCTTTACACCTGACAGATTTTGAGGCCTCCTTTCGTGCAGTTCTTAAATGAAAGCAGGTTTTCAAGTCTTTTTGTTTCTTTCTCAGGTGGTTTCCCACACCGACACACAACGGCGTTAGACACTTTCAAGCACACCTCCATAGAGAGTTTGTGGAAATGTTCTAGAAATAAACCCATGCCGAAATAGGAGCTCGCAACGTCTTCACGTCCCCGACGAACTATGCCTTGCCCCTCACTCACAGTCTGACGGGGCGAATAAGTCGGTTGAGTGTCTGCTTGACGGGGGACGGTAAGTGGGGGCTGCCAGATGCAATTACAAACTTTGAAACAATCTCCCGGCAAAGGACAAGAATGGGGGGAAGGGGAAAAAGAGAGGAGATGAAGGAGGAAATAAAAGTTTTCCTTTTACCTACTGCAGAATCATTCACTTTGTATAAGAATCCAGCGGCTATCTCCACATTCATGAAGACATCAATCTTTTTTACCTGTCCCTTGCTGACATCAAGGAATAAAAGAGTTCCTTTACTGTAAATATCATATTGATTTTTTTTCGCAAATTGGTACCTCCTGCCAATTTTGTGAGTGGCCAAATTCGCAAGCATGGAGAAGAGTAAAAAAAAATTGAGAAATGTATGCATGCAAATCGCATTTATTACGGTATCAGAGTAAATATTTGAGGGTGTTGTTAAATTCTTGACTAGTACGCGACCAGCGGAATTCATGAAAATAAATACCCACTGAGATAAATGGTGGATAACATACAGAACATAATAACACACATAGGTCTGCACATTTATTTAACTGATGCTCCGACTCGGTCTTTTCCGAAAGCATGGATCGTAGGAGTACTGTCAGAGTAGAAAATTTAATATGCACGATTGATTTCGTGTGTGTGGGCTCTAGTGAGTAATACAAAATTTGCATGTTATGAATTTTGCCGGTGACACTCTACGCATAATATCAGGCAGACATTTTTGACATTCTTTTTAATTATACACCAGTGTGACATCATGCAAAATATGTGAAAAAGTCGACACCATGAAGTAGGTTGAAGTTGAATACACACACACATACACACAAACATACACACACACACACACACATACACACACATGTACACACAATCATACACACACACACACACACACACACACACACATGTACACACAATCATACACACACATGTACAAAGAAGCTTATTGCTTGGATTGCATATTTGGGAAAATTTTACGACTTCCAAACTGGAAACACTTTCTGCGATGATGTCATAAATGGCAAAATATGGATCAATTTTTCGTTCCCGCACCACTTTACAGAGAGATGGTCACGAAATGATGCCTGGAATAGGCACTGGATGAGGTCTAGGCTTTCCAATTGATTTTCTGCACTAAATTCTCTTATCATAACTGTTATTTTTTTCTCTTTTTTTTTTTGCTTGTGAGATTGATGAAACGTCAAACTCGAGGGAGGCGAAGGGATTACGTTTCAACTCCGCACGTATCTCTCCGGATCTTCCAAAACGGGCGATCTGTCTCCATCACCTACAAGAAATGCACGGCTGTGAGAGCTGGGGACGGACAGCCTTTGAGAGTACTGCAAATATGAAGAGGAGCACGAAAGTAGACGGGACTGAGACAGAAGAGAAAGGGAAGGAGAGAGAGAGAGGGAGAAAAGAAAAAGGAAAAGGAGATGATGAGAGAATGTACGAGAGAGAAACGGAGAGAAAATATGAGAGAGAAAGAATAACTGACTGAGACTGTGAGAGAGAGAGAGAGTCTCTGTGTTAGAAAGTGGGAAAAAAATGAAAGGGGGAGCAGGAGAAATGAAATGTAGAAAGAGAATAAGAATACTGAAGAAATAAAAAGGGATGGAAATGAGGAAAAATATAAAGGAAAAAAAACACATAGAAAATCGCAGCTTCAGAGCCATAAAGGCAGTTATCACAATTTTTGGAGGGTATTGAATTATTGGTATCACATCATAAAGCTCGATCTCCTCTACATTATGGTGTCAATTTTTAATCATTTCCATTTTTCGTAAAATATTAAGAATTAAATGCACAAGGGCACTATTTTACCCAATATTTGGAACAAAGCTTTTATAATTCTACCTACTTTTGAATCGATAAAGTTTTTATTTAATTCCATGAATATTCATTGTTTCGTTTTTATCTCGAAGCTCAAATCTTTGAACCTGATAGCGCCCTTCTGGTTCTCAGCTGACGAAATGGAGACAAAAAAAAAAAAGGAGAAAAAAAGAGAGACTAGAGAGGTACCAGAGAGGGAGAGAGTGAACAAAACCAAAATGTGCAACAACTGTGAGAAGGGAGAGTTTGTGGTCCAAAAAGATGCAAGGAGATAACATAGATAGAAGAGGGAGAGGATGGGAAAGAGTGGGAGCTATAAACTGGAACAAGGACAATTACAGAGAAATTGGAAACCTTCTGCATTCCATACCCCTACAAAGAAAACCACTCTAATTTGCTATCACGTAGTCGGAATCATGAATCGAACAAGTGTCTACAATTGCACATAGATTGTCGGTCGAGAAAACAAGAGGATATCAAGCTCTATTTTGACGGAACCTGGCCTCTTCTATCAATCAACTTCTCGTGCATAATTTTCAAAGACTTCACTGATTTGTGGACTCGATTCATGTTACCGGTAACATTTAAGTTGTGTTGGGGCATTTATTGCGATTGATTTCAGTTCTACTAAGGTTGGATGGGGGAAGGAAGATCTACTGAACATAGTCTATATGTTGCCTTCTTCCAAACAAAGCTGCCTGGTACAATCACTACCGAGTTTAATATGCCTCTTTCTCTCTGTGACTTCAATGCATTGCATCTTGCTCTGCTTGGAGTGTTCTTGCCTTGTAATCCACTGAAGAGATTAGTGACAACAAGACAAAATGCAGGCCCAAGTTCTGATGGGTTAAAGCTTGGCTACAAATTCCTCCCACAGTACTGAAATGTTACTTTGCATATTATGCTCATTGCACTGATTGATCCAAACTTAACTCCCAGGTTGCACATCATGACAATAATGGATAGAGCATCTGAATACGTGCCGCCGCGAGTTAGGGCAGGAGCGCTGAGGTGCGAGATGCATAGGGGAATTCTCTGTGACAGCTTACATCCTCATTGGAAACCACCAAAGAAAACATGCCATGCTCGTAATATGGAGGACGAAATGCCAGCGACAAATGGGCGGACACAAAAAGGTTGCACTGGCGTCCCACATCGCATTGAGCCAGACACCTGCAAACTGCCCTCGGAGGAGACATGGGCTCCATCGGACGGGTTTGGATTGCTCTTCGAAAGGAGCAACATCTCCCGTCTCCCAACTATATCTGCACCGACAAAACCGTGCATCCCGATTTGAGCCGGCAGAAATAAACAGATCATGGTGGATGAAAGCAAAGATGGGAAAAGAAGGGGGAAAATATATATATATATATATACACATACATTCTACAGTTTCAACTCAACACAAAGGAGAACCTGCTTTCATATACCAGCCCATCGCGCGGGGAAATCTTATCTACCTCTCACTCACGGTTGCCATAGCGACACGGCAGTTGGAAACAGATGAGTCGGTGAGGTAACATTAGACTCAAACATTTGTCCTGCTTCGAAACAACTCTACTGTAATTTCACCAGGGTCTGTCTCATTCTCCTTCCAGAATTTCTTTGCTTCCTGGATGTTGTCTTTTCCTAGCTCTTGTGGGTTCATATTTTTGCTTCTTTTTTTTTTAAATCATTGAGTACTGCAAGCTTTTACATTGAAATGCTGCTTCATACCTCAATACATTCATGTGGTGGGAGTGACTCTTAGAGATTCTATGCATCTCACATACACATATATGATGTGCTGCTATGTGCTGCTGTAGCAGCACACTGAAGCATGTATGCACGACAACTGTGGACATCTTTTTATGTGAAAAGAGAATGTGTAGAAGTTCTCATGGGTGGACAAATGGGAGGCTAGAACGACCTTCAGCTTAAAGAATGACTAGATGACACAATTTATCAGTTGCAGACTGATCAGCAGCTGATAAACTTTCACTTGAATTCACAACTTTATGAGGAAACAAGGATCTTCTCGGTACTGAGCAGCTCACGACACTTTCAAATTATCTGAATTATCACTGCAATAGTATAACCAATGAGGTGAAACCCTGGAATTTGAAAGCTGCTGAATTGATCTGAAGGCTTCATGTTACTCTGAATCAAGTTATTTCCTCATCATGCTGCAACACACTACTGCAAAGACATGGTTTTAACCCAGTCACAGACTACCTGAACATGCAAAGTACACATGAGCTCACTTAAATCTGCATACCTTCAGTGCACAATATCACTCAGATTTTTTTTTGGTGTAGATTTCATCAAAATGGCAAACAACACTCAAAGGGAAAATGATCATTATTGGCAGTGTGAGGATGAGATATTTCTGAGACACAATGGTATTTTTCATCTCAAAAGTTGAAGTTTGTTTATTCACATACTATTCAACACTCTGTAGTACTGCAGTAAAAAGAAGCATATCCAAGGTATGTTTTTATTTAAAATGATGCGATGATGGCAAACATACAGTCTCATCATTTTGTTTAAGCTCCCAGAATATCAGTGGCAAATATGCATACATTTTCCATATTAAATGACGACTGGATCCAGCACTGCTAAATGATCTGGTGAATGTATGCGTTTAAATGATCCAGCTGGCGCGACACTTGTCCTTCTATGATGGTGTATCTCCTTCCCCCCCCCCCCCCCCCCCGTAGGCCGATGATATCATCTCCATCACACACACACACACACACACAGCAGTAGCATTTAAAATGCCTTTGTGGTCAAGACAACCACATGTGTGATAGTGATCAGTCTAGCAAACAAAATTGGTCCCCTGAACGGCTGTCATCCAATCATCGCCGCACGTCCATACTCTCTTCTGCCGAGCAATATCGCAGGACTTGGGGCGCTCTTTCCCTTGCGCGGCACATAGAATTGAAGCTGTTTGATGGGGGGAGAAGCAAAGCTATTAAAAAAAAAAAAAAGCAGGTAAAAAAGCGGGGGAGAGCAAACGATAAAAAGCATTACAAAATGAGAAAAGCAGCACGCACACAGATAGAGAAATGAAAGCACGAGTAACAATGCAAGGATGACAGATGAGCAAGAAGAAGAAGAGGAAAAAAAGGAGAGAAAGTGCTCTTCCGAAGCTGGACAGATACGCAGGGAGAAATGTCAGGGTGAATAAACATCATGATTGAGATGTGCACTACGTAGAGGATGTCCGCACCGAAAAGACCTTCCTCCGTGGCTGGGAGCTGCGAGCCGTTCAAGGGGTGACGATGGACAGAGCGAGGGGGGAAAAGAAAGATTGACAGATTGATTGTGAGATCAAAACTGATAGAGTGTCAGACGAGTACTTCTTTCGGTACCTCCAGAATTTCATCAGCAAAGCTTGTGCAGGTGTGTATGTGTACGTACGTGTCTGTGCATTTGTAGTGCTTGGAAGAGTGTATGTTGAATAGACAGTATTACAAGGGGGGAGGGAGGGGAGAGGAGAAAGAGCCATACATTACTAATTGCTGAAATACACAAATACACAAATATGCAAAGTTTTTACAAGATAACACTACATAATACCAGTTCATATTCTAACATTATTTCACTTGAGAGTAATTACAATCACTCTGCAGAATAAGGCAGACATGCTGGCCTATCACAAACATGAATACATAAGCAGACAACCAACACAAAGACTTCACAAGCCCAGGTGAGCATAAATTACAGGGAATGGCCTTTATTAACACACAACAATAAAAAACAAAACAAAAACAAAACAAAACCAAATAGAGGAAGAATGATTAACCCATTGAAGATGAGTCCAAAGAATACTCGGGCAGGTGTACAATGGGAAATGCGTGTTATAGAAAAATCAGTCCGTCCTCAACGGGTTAAGAGGGGGCTTGGAAGGATGGCAATAATGAGGAAATGAAGAGAAGACAACAAAAGAAAACAACACGTGAGGACACGGGTCAGGGAAAGCAAGCCTGAGATCTGAGGTAGAGAATCACAGGAAATGCTTGTGCATGGTTCGTGTTTATAATAGAGCCATCATGCTACCTAGACACACGTGGACACACAATTCAACAAGGGACTCGGCGTTAACAGCTTCACCACCCCGCCTGCCATTAGGGCGCACGTTGAATTACAATCCCGTCGTTAGCTGTAAGTGCTCTCCGACATCTGATAGCATCGTTTGGAACCCGCAAATGACCGCAAACCCTCTCTGATCTCCCCCACTTTCAAGGGGGTCGGTCACTTGCAGTGACCATGTCCAGCAGCTCGAGTGGCATGGGTGCCTGAATTTTTGTGCCATGTCTAATTTCCACAATGTGACCTCTATGATGCCAGCCATTTACTGACTTTGCTTCCAATGTTTTATTTTCTTTCTTTTTTTAACATCACCATCTTAATGTACAATGAAATTGCAGAGTGAAGGGAAAGGAATGAACAGTCTTTTACAATCACAGTCACACATGGGAAGGTCGCCGACTCAATGTTCGCTACTACTGTTAACTTCTGGTATTAAACTTCTGTACTTCTGGTAATTACAAATTTTCCTCTATAGCAAATCGTTTTCATATTCAAATTGTTTTCAAGATGATAGAGATCAAACTTCAGTGGATACATTCATTTCCTTTTTTTTTAAAGTTGACTATGTTGCAGCACTTCACATATTTTCCACGGCAAGTTATTCATCAATTTGCAATGGAACAATTTTGCTTGTCACATAAATGCAGTACATGTACATTATATATTTGTATGTAAACATGTATTTCATACATTGAATGGTGTCGGCAGGAATGTAAAGCATGCTACATGAGCATGCTATTCCTCTTGACAGCTTAAGCTACCAACATCCATCATATATTTTTCACATAGCCATTGTGCAGTTAGCGCTGTGTTGGGAAGCCATTAAACCCCTTATTGACTGACATCTCAAAAGTTCATTGATAGGTCACTGTACTTTAAAAAGAACATTTTTAAAACAGGTCATAAATGGTGATGGCAGAGTGAATAACAGTTTGTGCATTTAAGAATGAACAACCCTGCTTTTGAATGCACAATATTTGAAACACCATTAACTGAAAAGAGCAAAAGTCAGCGGGATTGCTCTCTACTGAAGATGTGAAAATGTTGTCAATCCACCAAGACCTACATTTTGGATGGTATAAATGCTTGCTTTCTGCTCACATGTGTGTGCAAAGAGAATTTCTGTAATAAAGCAGACATTACTACATTTTCTTTCAAAATATCTCTGAAGTTTCCAAAAATGTTACCAATCCCTCCAAAAAGGATTCACTTTGAAAATCTATAAATCAATATCCATGCAAGATGCACACTATGTAGAATTTGAACGCACAAGGGTGAAGCCGTGTTTCACAGATATCATGCGTCTAGCTTAACATTTTGATTCCTGATCAGGCGGCAATTCATTTGGTGTCCGCTTTACCCCCTCCCCTGCCACATCTCACACATATGATTTGTAATACTGTAAAAGAGGAAATTTTCGCGATGTTCAATTTTTCGCGCATTTCGCGCAACCAGAAACTAGCGCGAAAATAAAAGCACGCGAACATTTTTGCTTGCCATATGTGCCTGTGCGTGATGTCTTGATTCCGCGGAATTAAAAACACGCGAAACTCTTCCGACCCAGCCAAGCGCGAAAAATTAGTCACGCGAAAATATCCACTTTTACAGTATCTGTATATGACACTATATAACATACATCATATCACACTCATGTACAGCTTCAATTTGATCTTCAGCTATCCAACGACCCCAGCCAGAAGACCAGGAAAAATGCCAGCAATGGCATGGACACTCTTTCACACAACATGCTGCACAATTCAGGACTGCAATATACACAGGCTATTCGGGCACAATAATGGCCTTTATTTAAATAGGTCATTGAGCTTCCCGCCTCTCCCCCCCCCCCCCCACCAATTCTTATGCCCACCAAAGACAGAAAAGGCCATGTTAGCTAACATGACTACTCTTAGCACCATGGAACGACCTCCACCTATCCATCCATGGTAGAATAGTGCTCACATAATGGTGTTTTTTCTGCGTCATAAATTCTGGCTAACAGGCACTTTAATCCAGAACTTAAAGAAAAGGCTTGTTGACAGTATGATTACCTTCTTTTATCAGTCTCGTACATCAAAGCTTGTTCTTACATATATATCTTTTGGACATCCAAACAGGCTTTCCACAAAACCCTCAATATATTTGCGTACATGCATTACTTTGCACTAGTACCAAAGAAAGGACGCAGGGGGTCTATCCAAGATTGACCCTTTCGGTGTGCCTTTTATCTAAAGTGTGACTCGCATTTGGATTCTCTGGTGCTTTTCTCATATTCGTTACCTTTGTTACACTCAACAGCATTAATGAAAAGAAGAAAGAGCACATAATGTTAAAAGAGCAATATCTGTCCCATGCCCCCCCCCCCCAAACAAAACATGCCCTACAGACATAGAATGGCTTTTACAAAGTCATCACCTACTTGTAAAGTTAGTGGCTGTTCTTAAACTGGTTGTTGTTTTGGGTGTTTTATCATTTTTGTTTTTTCATGACGCACTTGAAAGATGACAGCTACAATGATATCATTCGTGTATTCCTTTTTGGCTCAATCTTTCTGGAAGAGGGATTCATCAATTCATTGGTAGTATCCCTTCTCCCCTCCTGCTAACAAAGAGGTGTGGAATAGTTATGAACCTACAACGGAAGAGAGGTTAATGGTCTTGAATAGTGTTGGGAATATATTCAATGTGTTTTAGTAGTCCAAGTTGTTATAGGGGGGGGGGGGGGTTTATCTAGCTTTTGAATATCTAAGAAATCAAAGAGCCATAAAGCTTGAGCCATCTCCTGAAAGCCCTTCCCCAAACATTTCAACCAAATTTCAAGCTAAAATAACATTATGACTGAGAGCATGCAGTACATGCATACATTTGCCCAATTACAAACCAGTATTGGGAATGAAAACATTTTCATCAGATATTTCTTGGGTTTTGGTGTTGTTTTTGTTGTTGTTGCTGTTGTTGTTGTGTCATCTTTTTTTTAAAGCTTGGGTCCCATTACCACATACTCTGAAAGATAATGTTATATTGCATCACTCATGTATATTTTGTCTCACTGTGAATACATGATAGGGCACAGTATGATAAATGTTTGCATGATGTTTATAATAGGTATGGCACATACACATGATGCGGTATCGCTACTCTCAAGCAATCTAATAGATCTAGGTTAATGAACAAAAGGCACCTAGTATTTCCCACACAGAGAATGTCATTACGGTATTCATGTATGAAGTAATTACTTACGAAGCGCATACATATATACACACCATGTAAAAGTTCTATATTCAATAAATGATATATCATATGATAAATCGATATCATTTTGTTCCTCAAACTAGCTTGGGGGATATCTTAATGCATCGAATGTGACAGCACATCTCCTGTACAGGCGACATAATCAATTCATAATCAAATTACAGTAAAAATCAAGAAGCACACCGACGCCGAAGGCATGCCTGGCATTTCACTGAATTTGGCAGAGTACGGCGGGCGAGGATCCCAGCCCGTGAATCTGAGTGCGTCCCAGAAAGTGCTTGACACAGAAACGATCAAATAACTAATATCACATATATATTCACCAATTTGTCTCATGCAAACTTGCTTCCATCTTGTTTTCAGTGTGTGTGTGTGTGTGTGTGTGTGTGTGTATGCTTCTGAAAGGATGCAGGTTCCAGCATGTGCGTGCATGGCGGTTGAGTAAAGAAAAAGGCGTAGTGACGTCTGCAAGGAGATAAAGGCAGCACCGTCAGAAGAGGGGGTGGTCGACAAAAACCCGCATCGCTGTTACGTTCATCTCTAATCTCTTTGAACTGGCGATGACGTACTTGCAATTCATAATGACAGATTCTCCTTGGTTAATATCTTCTCTTTCCCTGATGGTACAATGCAGTTGCCTTCTTCACTACTTGTAAGAATCTTATAAGGAAGGTAAAGAAGATACCAAAGCAGAGAAAGAGAGAGAGAAAAAAAAGATACTTAAATTGATAAGAACTGATGACTCAACTCTTAATCATTGAGTTTCTGTTCCCCCTAATCAAACTTGGCATACAGATGTGATACTCACATTGACCATGCATTCAACTTGACAATGTATGACCCAAATATGCTACATACCTTCTTCTAAAATTCACCAAATGATGTCTTCAATGATTTAAATTTTGTCTCTTCTTGACAGAAACCAATTGTGTTTTTTTTTTTTTTTTTTTTTGGGGGGGGGGGGGAATATACAACCAGAAGATCACACTCATATTGCAAAAGCCAGGAAGATTAAAGTAAGTGTCATATACACATCAAAACGTAAGTATCAAATTCACTGATGTGGCTTTTTCAAAAGCAAACCTTTAGCCTATTTCACAATATTCAATACATTGTCTAACACATCGCTATCTTCCTAAGCAGCTTATGTTTTTTAAGTAAATGGTCTTCATTTTCCCTTTGGCTAGGTAACATAATTCTCAGTCTGAGCAAATTCATATTCATTTCATAATCAATCAGCTGGTAGAAATTTGATTTTTGAATGAGAAGCAAAAGAGAATAAGGTCTATAGAACAACTGTACCGTGTGAACACGCGTTCGGTTCTTAACTGCCGTAATGACAGTTTCACTTCGAGGAGTAAATTTCATTCCACTATAATGCATGTAGGCAGAGGCTGTGATTCTTACAGAGTTCAAATGGGAACATGCTACAAGGGACCTACCTGTGGAATACAACACCCTTCTATTAACATTGCCCCTGTATCTTTATCAAATTTAAACACTACCGTGGCCACTTCTTTCGCAACCATACATATTGAATGACACATTACCTTGGTATACGATTCACCATGGAGAATTTGCAATCCAACTCAAAACTTTGTCTGCTTCCACTGCTTTTTGCATATTCAATGTGTCTTCTGTCAAACACGAAACCCAATTGCGGGTTTAGGCAACAAAACTGCAATTCAAAAGTATCCCCCTGTGCTTTGATTAAGGTAATCTGAGAGGCAATCGATAAAAAAAAATTACCATAATGTTGATCTGGTGGACCCCCTAAATGTAAGCAAATCAATAAAAACACACAAAGACCAGTTTACACATTGCTGGCCTCACACCTACAAACCTGTACTCTCAAAATCGTTCTCAATCTTGAGCGTATCTGTTGAGACATCCTACACCGACCAAAGTTATTGTATATGTAGCACATTTTGTGGTGTTTAGTCAACAGATATTTGCAAATTAACATAACTTTGGAAGACATTGTCATCCGTAACACAAATGCAGTGCATAACATCTCCTTGATGGAAAATCACAAACTTTTCTCTGGAAACTTGAGGAACATACATATTTCCTCATTCCATCAGTATGGTTATCCATTGGGAATTCAACCACTTGCTAAAATGTCTTGCAAGTTCAAATTTGCAAAATACACTGTTTCTCTCTCCTTTGCTGTCACTTAGGCAGACCCCACCCGTATTTCAGGTTGGTCAAGCGCATCCTTCTCCCTTCCCTGCATCTGTCCCAAGTGACCGCCTAAATTTAGCCAGCAACAATCAATATGGCCGACACGCCTCCCTGGGTGTCAGTCACCGTGGCCTGATGGAGGTTGTGGTTGATGGGGGAGGGGGGTTCCAGGGAGGTCTACAGGGGGGTGGATGTAGAAAACATGTGTAGCACAGACATGTTGCCGAATATGTTGGTTTATGAATGTATTCAAATTCGAGGATGTTTGGAAGATGACATTCAACCTAAAAGGAGCATTCTCTTTGTTAGTCGAAACTGAAAGCATTCTAAAGCATAGCAGTAAACCTTGTCTGCATTCTGATGAGAACTTATTTGTGTGTTTGTGTTTTACAGTTCTAGTAATTTGAAAATGAGTTTTTTTCTTTTCCATAATTATACTCATACACCTACACATCACATTCAAACGAGGGCAGATATATTTGCAGTGTCTACATGATATTTCATATTGATTGATCAAAAGATATGACTGAATATTCAATGATTGTAAGGGTCTGTTTGAATTCAGAACCATATGCCCAATTATTGTGCTAGATTCTTTAAAATCTATCATTTCTGCCAATATCTGATGCTTTACAGTGTGAGGGGGGGGGGGGGAGAGGAAGGCGAAGAAAAGTATGTTTTACAGCCACCATGCTGGTCTCCACTAGGTAGGACACAATCCATATCTCCGTGTGAGACTCTCCAAAGAAGGTTGCCACGACAACCACCAGCAGGATGCAACTGCAGGCATCTCATAAGCCATCCTTTCAGCATCGGCATGGTCGGGTTTCGCCTGGGGAGGAGTGTACCAGTATGGTCTACAGATGGGGATTGGGAGGCACAACGGCCGGCATAAAAAAACATTCCATGGATACACAAGCCAGCTTACATGTGCAACATCGAAGATCTTATCTGGATAACTACGCTCGCAGCCAGTCGCGTACATGCTGCAAGTAACAATAGGGCGGAAGACAACCTTTTGAAGACAAACATTTTGCTGTACATAGTCTCTGAATGTTCTTCCACATAAACTGATGACAAAAAACAAAAAACAAAATTGAGTATTCCATTGATTTCCCCATCTTATGAAAATAAAGTCAATATGAAACATTTATCTTAATTGTTGTTTTTCAGCTTACAATGATCCAGAGGCAAGGTAGGAAATACAATTGTTAGTATTCCAGTGGAGGCATTATCATGGATCTTTGTCCGGTGGGTGGTCACTCCCAAAAACCTTTATGCTCTTCAGCTGTAAAACTGAAAAGCAGCTCTCAGCTACACCACCATGATGCGCTTTGTGAGCAGCAAAAGGAAGAGCAAAACATTAGAAAGGGTTGAATATCGCTTGAGGATTTCAATTCCCGCAATTGCAATAACATCAAAACAAAAACGTAATTCCCCATGTTTATCATTCCCAACCCCGACCCTTGTGTGCAAATATTGTCTTGAGATAAATTGTACATACTGCCTCTCTTACAGCTTTCTTTACGGGAGAAAAGCAATCCTAAGAGTTTTGTGAAGAAAAGAGAAATAGAAAAGGGTGTTAATTCCCACAAAAACATTCAACATAGAATAATGCTATGGGTTTTGTTTTTTTGGTTGTTGTTTTTTTTTACACAAAATAATTATGACATGTTGCCATGGTCATGTGACACTATGGTCATGTTACAAGCACTGCTATCTTGTAGCCTCTACATCAAAGATATATCAGGTGACCTGACCTGAAAAATGTTGCAACTGTCTTTCTCTAAGATTTTGTTATGCTGGTCAATTCTATGCTGTTTATAATGACAAAAGGGCTTTTTACACTTGTAAATTTTTGCTTAGCCCCGGACTATCGGTGGGGCTAAGGGGGGGCCTTAGCCCCACCGTTGGTACGGGACTATCCTTAGCCCACTTTCTGTTTACACTCGTTTTTGCCAAAGTGGGCTAGCCCCACCGATAGTACGGTACTATCTGGCCCTGCAAAATAGCAGGGGTTAGCACCGCAATTGCGGTGCTAGCACCGCAATTGCGGTGCCAAGCAAGTGAGTGTAAACAGAACGAAAAAATAATCCTGGGCTAAGCGACGGAGACGAAGTCCGACCCTCACTGACCAATCAGAAACGAGGCAATCAAGTGCTGCCGGTGCGTGCGTGTACGTGTACAGTACACAGCGTAATTATGAATATTCATGTGGTTTGGAAAGTCCGGGGCTAAGAAATACGAGTGTAAAAAGGTCAGTTTTCTCCTTAGCCCCGGACAAGAGATAGTACGGGACTAATTGGCGAGTGTAAAAAGCTGAAAAAATTGGTACGGGACTAACGATAGTCCTGGGTCAGAGAAAGTCCGGGGTTAAGAAACACAAGTGTAAAAAGCCCTAAAATTTCCTCTAGAGGTAGATTTCTCTTCAAAACTTTCATCTGCCTGCCCCCACCCCCACACATTATTTCCTTCTGTGACATGATGACCCTTAGTAGTCAAAGTCAGGCCAAGAATAAGAATTATTGATCACGGGCCACTGATAGCTATTCATAGTCCTAGCAGGGCAAGAAAAGAGAGAAATCAATAGGGGCATAAAACAATAGAACTGAGGATGCAGTGACTGTGACATCACAAATACTGGCAGCCAACAACAACAACAATAGTTCAACAAAAAGAAAAGTACAGCATGACACATGGCAAGCTAGAAAGCTGGTCAGCAGAGAAATTGTACATAATTATGTAATTACACCACACCAGCTGTTGTTGTTATTGTTGCTATAGTTGTTGTTGTTGTTGTTGTTGTTGTTGTTGTTGTTGTTGTTGTTGTTGTTGTTGTTGTTGTTGTTGTTGTTGTTGTTGTTGTTGTTGTTGTTGTTGTTGTTGTTGTTGTTGTTGTTGTTGCTGTTGCTGTTGCTGCTGCTGCTGCTGTTGTTGTTGTCATTGGAGAAGAAGAAGGATGTGGGGGTACTATACATGTACATGGCAACAGTTTTTACCAAGAGCCTAGTACTTCAATAGAAAAGAATCCAAATGGGGTATGATTTTCTTGACTTTCACTCCAACAGCCCCAAATGCAGAATGAAACCATATCAACCAGCCCCAGCTCTGCATTCGGCAAGTCATATCTGGTCAAAACAGAACTTTCACAGAGGACAAGGAATGCCAAAAGTATGTCAGTCAACATTCACATTGACCAATTTTGCTCTGTCTTGTCTTGCTTCCAATACTGCATAGGTTCTTTTCTATCTCGTAAGGTGTGATGGGAGAAAACCTGTTGATGTCACCGAGAACTTACAAACTGACGCAGCAAAACAAGTATTTGATTGGGGTGGGGTTTGCCCATATTAAACATACAAACAAATTGAGAATCTCTAGCAATCTGGAGGAAAAAATCAAAATAGCATGTATCGAAAGTAATTCACAACCTCACTGCAGTGCTCCAGCAACATGACATGAACTTGGCAGCTTCTAACGACATATCAATCAATGAACACCACAATGTTAGCTCTATAGTACCATCATCTTTGTGACGGCTATAAACACGCAGAATCACCGAACCAACAAGTTCATGGGGATCGTGTTCGATGTAAGATCACGCAATCAAAGACACTGGCCAATCGCTAATCCATCATGTTGGGCTAAGTGAAACATGATCGGCTATTGTTCTTGTGCAACAGAGTGTACAATGTACATGAATATCAATCATTGTAGATCTGCGATGACTGCTAAATGATGAGCAATCTTGCATTAGCTTTGCTAAATCTTCACCACACACTAGAACACCGGGCTGCATTCTGCTCTGCACACGAAAAAAAAAAAAATCATACTATTATACATTGCAATCAGAAATCATATAACTTTTTGCAAATAGTTTGATCTGTTAAATCCCTGCAAGAAGGATTTGTTTCATTCTTTTCTCTTCTTTAGTTCAGCAATTGCAAGAAAGTAACTTGAACTGTCGAGAGATGAATTTTTGACACAGTGCACTGTGTTTCATACACTTTTACAATTCTTTTTAATGCAGTACCATACATCTTCCGAAAATCATGCCAGTCAAATTTACCCATATTTTTGGATTGGACAGCATGGTTTCCAAGTTGGCTGCAAAAGGACACATGAACCCATTTCTATGTATCATTGCAATTTTTCAGAAGAAAACACACAAAAAGAAGAGGTGCCATGTAAAGTGCAAAAGGCAATTGGCGAATTGAACACATACATCAAGCCTCATCCATTGTCTAAATCCCATTTTTAGAGGTAAAAATAAAGGCCTCATATATGTAGCAAGTGGGCACAGAAAGGCAGCGTAATCTCTTAATCATTCATGCCCACGATATGCGACATTTCTTTTTTTAGTCAGCTTGAGAACATGAAGTTCAGGGTCTTAGAGAGAATCCACCCATGCACTGTTCAAATGCAAGTCCTCAAATGTCTCTCTTATGCCGCGTTGAAATGGCAGATATTCATATGGCTAACTGCCTGGCTGTGATGGCAGTTAAAATGATGAACTGGCATCCTCTACAAGTTTCCCTGTGGAATACAGATGAAATCACTGATTTATGAATGGCATTAAGGAGGAGTGGGGGGGGGGGGGGTCTGAGTGTGGGCAGATGCCATATGGACAACTTCCTTAAACAAAGCCCAATGCAATGTATGTGACTTCCTTCTGTTTCTCCTTGACTGGTCAAAGACGCACAAAACACACACACACACACACACACACACACACACACACACACACACACACACACACACACACACACATGAACAGACTTCATGACAATAAAGAGATCTTACAATTTGAATCTATGGCATATATAAACTGAATTCATGAACATGCAGCACATCAGAAGTGAAGTGGATTGCTCCGAATATCAAGGAATGAAATATGGCAGAGTCTTCCAACCAGGGAAAACAAAATGAGGTGGTTAAGGCCTGCACTCTGATGAATTTTTCACATGATAGACAGATGAACAAATAAGACTTGGCTAGGCAGCAAGGCAAAAAAGAAACAAATTCCAAGTGAACAACAAAATATAAAAACCTGAAAAGAATTATATTCGCTGCAGTGTGGAAAGCAAACTAGCTCTACAAAATGTACTCGTAAGGTACGAAGAAAATTGGAAGTGTGACAAATGGGCTCTTCCAATCTGCTTTCAATAATTTTTTTTTTGTAAGTTCTCATTATATAAGGGATTCATTTTCTGTTTCCAGTAAATCCTTCCCTATAGCCTTTTTAATGGATATACTATTCATTATTCCCTCAGAAACCAAAAGAAACATAAGGGACTACTGCAGCGAAACAGTAGAATACCTCTTCTCTAAAGACATGACCTCACTGTGAATACTAAGATAATTGTTTATTTGTTTGTATTTAATACATTCTTCTTCTTTTTTCTCACAAATTCTCTGTCATGGCCCAGGGCAAACAGCAGGTTGTGACTGCTTGCTACTGGTAGTTGAGGGTAACCATAACATGAAATGAACAACTACTTTTCCATGTGTTGGTATAAACTCCAATGGATGGCACTAAATACGCAGGTGAAGATTGTTCATTGAAAACTTGTGATATACAGAAAACAAACAAACAAACAAACAAACAAAATTGACAGGTGTCTGCGATATTGGAATAGTGATTTATGAACACACAAGTCTTCTTCATCTACGTAATGCTAGAAAAGGAACCTACCTGAAAAATCTGCCCTCCCTTCCCTTTAATCTACCCTTATCCCTTCTTGATGAAATGCTAAAATTGGAAAAAAGAAAAAAAAAAGAATCCCGCTACTAAATTTACAGTGGACATGTCAAGTTTTATATCTAAATCCCTGTACACGGACGAGCGTGAAGACCGGCGAAATGGTGCTGAGAAACAGACGCGAGCACTTCAATGACGGGACACCTTGTTTATGTGATAAACTCGACACATCATCAATAAGCTTACCTGTCATCGCCAAGATGCGCCATCAGGAGGAGAAGGAGGAGGTGGAGGAGGAGGAGGAGGAGGAGGAGCAACGGGGAGGCGAACCCGACAAGATGCAGAGCAGATGCAGATGATTTGATTTGAAAGGAGAGATAAAGAAAAGAAAAAAAAATTAATATATCTTTCAATTCAAGGTCAGAGGATTTACACTGATATGATGAATTTCACTACTTTTCAAAGACTAGGTTCCCACGGAGAGCTAGCTGGTGACAATGTGATCCAGGGAAGACTATATTGCAAATGTAGTTCAGCAGAGGATTTTTATCAGTGGAGAGGAAAGTGAGCACAGGTGGCCAACAATTTCTGATGTGAGAAATTAGCTAGGAGATTATGATCACACCTGCTACAATGATGCACTACTGGCCTTTAAGAAACGCCTATGTCCTCAGATTGGTCTTCGGCGGTGAAAGGTTAGCAAAACAGCTCGAATGAGCTCTGATGTGGGAAATGTAGTGCATAGTTCAGAATCACATACTTGCTAGCTTGATGTCAAATAGCAGCTGAATGCTACACATTAAATATTCCAGCCCAGATCAGCAGTTTGGGAAAAGTGCCATCTCTGAGGACCTGAGCACATAAATGTACATGTATGTCAAAGGTCTGCAGCGCTATGGCTTTGCGGGCACGACCATTACCATTTTGCCAATAAGCTGAAGATTATTTAGGAAGAATCCTATCCTCCGCTCGAGCTGAGCAAACCAGTCCTGTATTGTCTGCTTACCTAGGCTGCATGTTTGTCATTCTGCTATCGAGGAATGAAGATTTCTTATACTCGAAAGACAACCATTCAATTGCTCATTTCATCTTTGCTAGCAAGAGTATCCTTCATGTATTGCTTGTCTTTTCCACACCAATGTAAAAGAAACAAAAAAACAAAATGAATGAACACGCATCCTCTAAGCATATCACAATTATCTGTTCTTACACCTTTCCTCTAGATTATACACTCTTCTGTACTTTCTCACTCTAAATATATCATCAATATATTTCTCTTTTATTGCAGCTTTTTTTTTGACAATTCTGTCAACATCTGCTTCATTCATTTCGAGGGGATCCTTATCATTTTAATTGCATTTCTTCCTTGTTCTCAATTTCCTGCATAAGTGCCCTTTTAAACTGTTTATGGCTCTTATCTTTATTCTCATTTATTGAATTAACTAGCGTGGCAATTCTTTTATCACAATGATAATAATAATAATCAATCAGTATATTTCACATGCTTCTTTCTTGCCTCCCGTACTGCTCCCTGATTTTACTTTGTCTGCCTTTACTTTTTATACTCTTTTACTGACTCATTCAACTCTCTCCAATAAAACACACACACACACACACACACACATACACACCACACACACTCACACAAATGTACACTCACACGAATGTACACTCATCATAACTATGACTCATCCGATCACATTCCATGATGCAACCGTCTCGTTTATCTCACATCTTCACTCCATCATGTCTTCTTACACCCTTCACTTGTTTGCTCTCTGGGCTGTGTCCTTCTAAACTGTTCTGTCCATCTATCCTTCTATTTCTCCTTCTTCTTCTTCTTCTTCTTCATCTTCTGCTGCTTAATCATCAGTCAGGTCTGCACCTGTATGTAACACATTCACACAATCGTCATTCTACCACTGCCCATGGTCCCAGTCATCTCTTCTCTCACATCTCCTCCATTCTTTACACACTCGTCATCTCGTCATTCTCCGTTCTCTCTCTCCCTCCTCTCCAGTCCCACCCATGGCTATCCGTGGTAGGCCTCTTGCTGACGTCACAAATCCACAAAGCCACTCTCTCTCCTACTGCAAGTCTTGTTCCACATGACAAATCAGGGAAAACTGCCTGACAGATTGAGGAGATGCAGCTCTTCTCTTCCACTTGCCTTTTTCTCTTGGTTCCTCTCAAAATTGATGCAAATTCCTTAAAGGGAAATCTGCCCCAAGAGATTACAGATAATTCAGCTGGTTAATGATCTCTCTGCTCATATCTGGTCATATCTGAAAATAATCAAGTTGCCACTAAAAAATAGTGCCTGTTTGGTCAAAAACAGTGCGCTATTAAAAAAAAAATACAATTATTTCAGATTTCAAATATACAGGTTATTGAGAAATGAAACAGCTATACTTTATTGGAAAATTAATGACCTCTAAATATATCACAAAATAAACCCTCAATACCCATATTATTAGTTTGTGGGCTTCTGTTTCCTATGCTAAATATATATGTACATATGACCGCAACCTGATGATAATGTAGAAAGGCTTTGATGTTTTGAAAAAGAAGAAGAAGAAGAAGATGATGCCTGTTGCTGTATAATTGATATGGTCAGAGATAAACTCAATATTTTTCATTAATAATTTGGCCTACTCAGTTAATGGGTAAAATTACTACTTTGACAGCTGCCATGATGTTTTTTACTGGCACAAGCCACATCTCCATTTTAGGTGGGAGTGGATGCATCATGATTAAGGACTGCAGTCATAACACTTCACTTATCATGCAAAAACAATCAATAGCTTTAGCTTTTCATGAGGGTTCTCACACTTAAAGAAATCTTGTTTGTTAAACCTGATCAAAGCATGCTTGACGTCAATCAATAGCTTTAGCTTTTTATGAGGGTTCTCACACTTAAAGAAATCTTGTTTGTTAAACCTGATCAAAGCATGCTTAATGTCAATCACATCATTTTTGTCTTTATTTTTCAACCTAGCTTGTTTTGATTCGGGGTGCTGATTTTTATTTTGATGGTTTGATCTCTTGTGCACACATGATTGAGGACACGATGCTTAACTTTTCCTACACTGTACATTGACCTTGGATATGGTACATACATTGACCATGGATATGGTGCATGCATATACCCTTGAACTCTTGAACGTTAACAAACATTTATAGAGAGTTGCATGCTTGGTTGACAGGCGGGAGTATGTGACACAGCTGTTGCATAAAATGTGGGTTGTAGTTATAGCTGTTGCTCAAGGAGACTTCATTTCTGAGTCTGAACACCAGCTACAGTATTAACCCTAAATACATTAGAAAACCACACATTCAAGAAACAAGATTGCAAGCCAAGTTCTTTTGAAAGCTTAGACCTCCTCTACAATGTGAACATAATGGTACACATTACTTTAAAACCAGACATATTTGTGTGCATGAAACTTTGGCAAATTTTGCAAGGAGCCAAGATTCGCAATGGTAAAATGCACGTATAAGTGTTTGTCTGCCCAATGCACTGAATGCCAGTACAATGCTGCACACAGTACTACTGCACATTTGTTTTTGTTTTTTTGTTTTTTCACTTAACTACATGTCTAGTCATGTGCATTCAATTTTGTTGCATGTTATATATCAACCAGCAGTGTGTGTTCAACAAATCCCTGTATTACTAGTACTTGGTGTACTATACTCGTAATCATTTCATGGTCAGCAGTTTGTCAAAGCTTCATGCTGTGAAAAAGGCTGTTGGCTCTAATTCGCAAATGTTTCTTGTCGCGAATGTTTCTGGTCGTACGGTACTTTGCTTTAGATGTCAAATCCTTCATGAATGACTCCAATCTCCCTTAACAAAATGTGTACACAGAGACATTCATTACGTGTACTGTCTCTGCAGGGATGCAAACCATGTAAAACAGTATTGCAGTATTCCGAGGACTGAGCAGGGAATATTTTTGGAGGAAAATAGACATGTATGGTAATATGATTACTGAAAATCAACAATTTCTATAGGAAATCTGAAGTACTTTTGGCCAAAAAAACCCACAAAATCAGTGCAAAATACTGCAAAAAAGTAACAGCTGGCATCTCAGTGTATATTTACTTTCTCCACAAGTCATCCAACAAGGACGAAAACAAAAAAGATTTACCTATTCTAACATTTCACACAGATGAAAGATGGCATATTTAGGTAGATCAAATTTATAATTTGGCTGCCATCTTGCTTGCCTGAGTGTGCACATATACTGCAAGACAATTTCTTAACAGATGACAAGCAGAAATATCTGCATGCATGTATCCCAATAACTATCATAATTCATGAGTGTACTGAAATATAAATCTGCAAAAAAAGAAAAGGAACAAAAAAGGCAATTGAAGCCTATAATGAGAAATATATGTGTACATGCCACAAAAATTTATGCCACTTAAGGACACCAGTCCATATTTTCACACGGCACTCGTTGGGCACCTCAAAAGAACCCTCATGATCTGACTTCTGTCACTTTGTTAGAATAACAGTCTTGATTCTTTCTGTTTGTTTTTTTGTGATGAAATGTCAGGTACATTTTACTTGCTCGAGATGAGCATTTCTTTGTTAGCACTTATGGTGCCCTCAAGATTCATTGAGGATATTACATTGTTACAAAATTCTAAAATGCACAAAGACATCAAAAGTATGAGTGGTGGCAAAATCACTTGACTAAGCAGCAGAGATGTGTCTCATGGTATCAACAGGGAGTAACGTCACCAAAAAAGGATTTCTATTTCACACAACTGTCAACATTTGCCTCAATCCTTTTCCAATTTCACTCCCAACTTTTGCAGATCTCTTAAACCTTCATTTCATCAATTTCTTTCAAAGTATCAATTTCCTCTGAAGTAAATTCTAAATCTAAGCCCAATCTTCACCCTCTTTTGCTAGAAACCATGGCGGCAGCAGCTGGGAACCACCCACATCAGGTGTTAGCACATTCTCGTTTGCTCCGACAACTTCCACATTTTTTATTACATTTTGCAAATTTCATCATGAAACAAGGGCCCTGATGCGGGACTTAGCGTTGCATGTGACTTTGAAATGATGCATGGAAGGATTTGGCATTGATAACCCTGGCATTTGACAATATTCCTGCACTGATCCAAGGAATCCCTCTCTCTCTTGGTTCCACAAGGGCCGCGCACGCCTCAAGAGCAATTTGTTCCTCGTAACGCCAAAGCCGCAGCCCGTATCATTAGCCGGCAATGAAATGCTCTAATAAGGATCGGGAGACAAATTGCACCAGCAGCCACCTCGCAACCAAAATCTTCTCTCCCATCACCACAGCCCATCTTGCTCCCTATCTCTCTCTTCTCCCCATGTTCATACCATCTTGAAGTCTCTCCCTATTCTCTTCTCTCCCTTTCCTTCTATCTATCTCTTTCTCTCTATCTTCCCTTCATCTCTCTTCTCCCTCTCCTTCATTCTGCTTCCTATGGACCACTCCTTTCCTTCTCCTTCTTTCTCCTATCTCACTTTTTCCTTTTCCCTCCTTCTCTCTTTCCTTAGTCTGTCTGTCTCTTTCCTCAATCTCACCCTCCTCTCTCTCCTTTATCTGTCTGCCTCTATTTCACTTGTTCCCTTCGTGCAGACTTTAATAGTGATTCCATCTTGCCATATTTAGACTGCCGATAGTGGATCTCTCCAACATGGGGAGGATTTGAAACGGGATTGGACATCACTTGCACCACTGCCATATTTCCTCACAACACACATCCTCTGGTGATTGTAATCGTGATTCAAAATCTTCCAGGATACGACAACCACCATCCGATGTCCGTCCAACTCGTCTCTTGGACTGTCAGTCTGGGTTTACAGGAGCTTGTGCGGAAGTCTGCCATTGTCTGGCCATTTTCTCCTCAATTTGTTAGGAAACAAGACCGGCTACATTGCGTACCATCAATCAATTTATCTCGTTTGCACAATTTCTTGGTACAGATTGTTAAGCAGTTGCATCAGTGCCCGCAGGCAGCACTTAGGGACAGAACAGTAGAAAAAGAAAAATAATACTGATGCTAAAAGCAAATTTCTAAAAGCAAACGTTTTGGAAGAACTATTATCCACGCACTTTAAGAAGTCATTCAATCCTCATGTATACCAATGGTATTTTATTTGATACAAAATTTCACTAAAATACATTTAATCATTTCAAAAGAAGTGGCAAATGTCAAATTCTTTTGATAATATTTATAAAACTTATGGAGATAAATATGGAAATTTCAGGTCAAGATTACATTTAACAATTACGAGAGTAATAACTATCCTATACTTTCACAAACTGCCATCTGCTCATGTTGGACAAACATGAACAGCATACTTAGTTTTTACAGCTCCTACAATTTCCTCACGTAGAAAGATCTTGCACTTACAAATGAGGATGTCGTTCGTATCTGTCACTGTCTATAGTGGCTTTCTTTACATATATATTCTCTTACACAACATACAGGTGACTGCTTCAGACAGGTATCTTTCATATTCAGCGTAGTCAAAAAATACTAACAGGGTAAGCCATGAAATGAGGCTATCATTTGCTTCACAAACAGGGCAATCAATCGTCTCTCTCTCACTCTCTCTTGCTGGGGACTAGTCCAAAAACAGTCTCGAGAGACGTACAGCTGCCGGATCATCAGTCTAATCCAATCCAAAGACAAATTCGCTGTGTTTTGAATGTCAAAATTTGCAACCACACTCCCAGGAGGTTCTAAAATTTGCGGGAAGAATATACAAAAATCTTGACTGATTGGACTTTTGATATAGCAAATCCATGAATCACCACATTCGTATTTAGATCTCCTGATACATGGTGCTGCTCAGACCTTACTCTTCAGTCATTATTTCTTGTGACAACAATTCTTTTTTAAGACATTGGCAATCTCGTTCTACATGACGAAAACATCGGTAATGTTGAGCTCCACTGATTAAAATACATTGGAAGAAAAGCAAACACCATTCTCAACATGATGAGAACATCTTTTTTTTCTCTTTTTCTAGATGATAGATGGCTGTCATCAAGCAATGTTTTATCGCTTTGTTTAGCGAGGAGCTCGAGTGGGTGAGGAGAATCAACCCTCATCAGCACATTCCACTTCATCACGTGGTGCTTCTACTTCTGGAATTTTGAAGGGAAATGCAGCAATAAATCAAATAATGTCACACACCTCCACAGAATGTAAAATTAGCTTCTTCTTTTTTTAAAGGTGACAAAGAAAATCCACAGTCATGGTTGAGCTTTTCATATAAAAAACACGAAATGTACAAGCATGTCCATGGAAATTGACCGAAGGACTATAATTAAAAGAACTACAAATGAAAAAAAAAAAAATAGCCGAAGGATGAGCTGAATTCTTCTCAATATTTTCATTATCTTGGATGTTATGTTTTGATGTTCACCAAATTTTACACCATCAAAGCCAATTACGCATGATACATGCATATAAAATGACAAGACGCATTTATGAAATTGTACCTCAAGACGTTGCAATATTGCTCTGTGGTGTCATTCATTTGACAAGGGAGGAATCTTTTCAGCAAAATGAATGGCTCCACTACGACACTGACGGTGTTGTGTTGTCAGTATTTGAAATCATCATGAATGACTCTAGACAGAAATGGGTACGACATAGCTTAAAAGGACGTTGAGTTGACATAGCTTAAAAGGACAGATAAATACATAGGTATATCACATAATATATTTCCCAGGGCTATTATTCTTTTTTTATCGGATGGAATACGCCGCTTTTGTGCTCTCTCAACAAGTAGCTGCCTCAAAAACATTTACCCATGATCAACAAAAATCAGAAGAGTACTGTTATTTCTAATCATTGTATAAAATGTAATCAGTTTTGTTTTTGGGGGCTTTTTTTTTGGATGAAATCTGAGATGTAGGAACCGGGGACCACCTTCAAAAAACATTTAGTAGAAATTGTGCTGGCTTGCAAGAGGAATCTCCATCTCCTGCGACTTCAATTCCCACAAGCCATCCTCGTTTCATCCGCGCCTCCAGCTCAGCTTGCGCAGATGGAAGCATCATGTTTGCTTAAACTACAGCAGCCGCACAAACCCCGAGTTTTTTCCCCGGCCTCCCATTGTAACATGTTTCTGTAAACACGAAACTCGTGCGCGGATGATCTAGTTTTTTGACTGATGACGTAAATCCCGGCTGTACAAGAGGAATCAAATAATGTTCTGATATACAATATCACGCAGTCTCGAGACTGATTCGACAAATTCAACTCATTTGCCCAGATCTAGGCTTCCCATGGCATGAGGAATGAATAGCTTGCCATACTTGTGTCAATTTCCTTTTCATCCATATGCTCATCCTCATTAGAAACACAGATCATTTTCCCGTGTGATAGGGTGTCTAGAAAAGGAAAGGATTATACTCTCCACATAAAGAAAGTTTTTGAACACCAGATACTAAGTAACTCTGTATTACTTCTTCTTCTTTTTTCTTTTCTTTTCTTTTTTGTCATGATTAACATACCATGCTGTCTTTTGACCCTTAAACTCTGATCACACATTACACCTTCATCTGATGTAAAGGTCTTTATCCCTTATGGAAACATGATAAAATTCTGCACAGTTGAAGAACAATATCTCCCTACACTGTGTATGTAACCTTAATACATTGATACATCTCCAAGTTGAAAAACAAATGAAAAACTATGTCTAAAAAGATATGCTCCCTTTTTACAACTAGAATAATAGTTTGAATTGTTCAGTGTCCAAATGAATTCACTTGAAAACTATGGTATTTATTCCCCCTCTATCACAAAAAAGTATCCAGTTTTACTATTCTGGGGAAAGGTTTGAATTTCCTACCTCTATAACAAACCAGTTTATGAAAGGAATCTAAGTTTCATGGCTGCAAAAGGGACACACTAATTCTAAACAGTGCATTTAAGTGAAATTTACATTAAAAAATTTGACGAGGGCATGATATTCACAACAAACAATCCATATTGCCATTTTATGACAATTGAAAGGTGTGGTGGAAGAAGGTAGCACTCAGCTTACCAGCCAATTTTGAAATCCAAACTGATTTGACTTCAAGCCAGTCATATTTCATTTATATATAATTAATGTTTGAATTCAATGTGTCCTTCTGGAAGGGTGTGAGAAGGATATGAAAGGAATTTTTACACAATGCCTTCCGTAGGCATTGCCAGAATGCTATTTCCTTTCAATCAATAAAGCAAATGTGAGTGCATATAGGCAAATAAAAATATGACAGAATTCAGATGGGTCTGCACACGAGGGCGCTATAGGCATGCATCCAAGAGCGTGGCTTCAGTGATTGAGTCATGTCAGGCAGCAACAGCTATTCACGACAAGCCAACTCGCAACGTAAACATCTCGGGCCGTTGGGACGGCACACAGTGGCACGCCAACTTCATCACATGAAATCAATACCCATTGGCGGAATGCTGGTTGCAGATGAGTGACAGGTACATCTGAAGCCTCGGCTCAAGGAAAGTCCTGGCACATTTTGGTGTCCCACTCCTAACCCCTTTAAGGAGATCTGCAATCGATTAGGAACCACAGCTATGCCAGTCATCGTCTACCAGCTATAATGCCCTACTGCTGCTCAATTAACAACGTACGAATATCAGTCAGGAAGTTGGAGATGTTGGCGATATGTTTGTATGTGTGTGTGTGTGTGTGTGTGTGTGTGTGTGTTTGGTTTTTGTTTTTTTGTTCAAAGTCTCATACCATCCCACAAACTCATTGATGTGTGAAAGTCCACTGGTCTACATTCCTTTTCAGCAATCAAAATGGTGATAAACTAATTTTAAAAAGTCTTCTTCCAGTGTCATTTGCACAGATATGTACTACAGTGCCAAATTACAGGAGATTGATCGATAATAAATACTTTACAGAAATACAATAATGTGAGGGAGGGCCTGTGCAGGTGCAGATGGGAGTAGATGGGCAGGTGTAGTTCACTAGGATGCAGTTTTTGAGTGTACCTGTACTGATACATCACGTGGTTGCCTATTTTCATAAGAATTTCATTTTTGTAGACCATCTAAATCACAGCAGTTTTTTTTTTTCTTTTCTGCAGCTCTGATGACATGTCCCTTTAACATCTGGCTACACATGATATTTATGCCGTCTTCTCCAACACGCCATTATGATGACTGTTTGTTCACTATTAAGAAGGGCCAACCTAATCCAAACCAAGATACATTGTGAGCTCCAATCCATAACTCATGAGCCAGCAGCTGCGCGCGGATCAAAGCTGCAAAGACGCGCACAGAGAAGAGACGAACACCATCGCATCACAGCCAAAGCCCCATCAAAGCCACAAAATAAGATCAGACATGTGGATGGCATGCCGAGAAGCAATTGAAAATTGGATTTATCAACCTAACATTCTTTGAAATCTACCGTGAAAGGGGGGGGGGGGGGGAATATTCAAACGAACAGCGACGACACATTTGTACGGCACTTGTCATGGATGGCAGTAGCATTTTTATTGTTTGCTCGTTAACGAGATCAACGCTCTACAAATATTATTCATCTCCTCAAGCACGACCCTGGAAAAGGATTCACAATCCTGCAACAACAAAAGAGAAGAAAAGAATGAAGAAAGAATGCCTTTAGGGAGGCTCATTCTAAGCATTTAGCAAATAAATGCTGGGTTATCAAGATGCATTCAATATTTCATGAGAAATGAGCAGAACAGATTGTAACAGTTCCACATCTTCTTAAGATCGGGGGGGGGGGGCATCTAAGCTCTGTTCATGATGAATAAAACATGCATGGACTAATAAAAGAAGGAGTTCGTAATGGCGGGAAGGTAAGCTGCATTCATCTAGTCATGCGGTGCTCGCTCAGTTAAGTATATTTGAAATCCCAAGGATCATGACATTACTCAGTCGATAGTCTTCCTATTTAGAGCTCTACATAAGTGCGTCTGGAGCAAAATAGAACAGAATGATTTCATTTCATCTGCCAATATAGACAGGGAGGTAAAATAGCGGCAATGAAGACATCCTTTGATACCAACAGATATGATCATTTAATTCAAATGGCACAACATTTGCTTCAATGCATTCTCCAGCTCCACCCAGCTGTAGAAATACACAAAAGCATATATCTGCATGAGCAATGATATAATGCAGGAACCAATAAATCAAATCAAATTTTTAAAAAAATCAAATTTTACTTGGCAGTTTCACACTGAATGTCACAAAGTAGATACTGCCTGTTTTCATTCATATCACAGGCATTACATGACACAGAAAACCTATGTAAATCCCACGTTTAGATATAATTGTACATGGGCTATGCAGATATGGAATATGCAAACTGAGCATTTTTTTTCTTCACACTAAAAAAACAAACAAAAACAAAACAAAAACAAAACAAAACAAAACAAAACAAAAACTTCCTTCTGCATCAATCTTGATGCACCGGAAATGATAATTGTGCTTTCTTAACTTGTGGGATAACACCTCTCTTGAAATGTTTCAACATCTTCGTTAGATCAGTGGGTGGGGAGGAGGGGGTTGCAGCAAACACATCTATTTTTTTTTTCTTTTTTGCTTGTTAATGGAGCAGAAAGTTATAGGAGTGATTTCAGTACAGCTGATTGTATTCATTGCCACAAATACTGCAACAATTCATTTTATGTCAAAGTCATATACTTTGATGTCGTATACTTACAATTTTTCTGTAAACTTATCCTTTATTTTGTATTATGATGAAATTTATGTACTTGTTTTCAATTTCTGTAATACATTTATAAGTTTTTGTTGGAAATGAAAAATAAATGAATGAATGAATGAATGAATGAAAGTGTTTGTCTGTGTGTGTGTTGGGGGATGGGGGTGGCAGTGGGAAAGACATTATTCAACATGCTCTGCAGAGCTCTAGAATCCGCATGACAAGATGCAGTTCTGTGACAGGCTCTGTGGAACCTGCAGATGAGATGCAGAAAGCCATTCACTCTGTTCAAGATCTGCACAATCAACATCCTTCTGCTCCTTGGAAGACGATAATGTCTGCCGCTTTGCAGGACCATACCATCAATCATACACAATACAGACATGCCATTTTACAGAAATGGTATCAATATGTCGACAACAAACAGTATGTAGGGTTACAGATGGGTCTGTCAAGGTTGATGTCCGGCCACTGGATAACTTTAACATGCTTGAAGATTATGAATATTGCTTTCCCTGTTTTCCCCCAGCAACCTCACTACGTAGTATGAAAAACAAAGAATACAGAAGCTGAAGATAATGAACAAAAAAAAAAGAAGAAGAGCATGTGCTAATCGCACTGCATGTGTGAAAGCAGTCTGAAAATCAGTCGTGATAAGTACATGTCTTGAGTTCAAACTTTCAGCAAACAAAATCTTGAAAAGCACAAATGGAGATGTAAGGGCAGTTTATTGAACAGACACGAAACAACACTCCCCATCACCACCTACTCCTTGTTCTCATTATCTGTCTGATTGTGTTTGGATTTTCACTGGTCGAGACATTGCCCATGCAACCACTTTCTTGCTGGGAAGGGGGCAATCCCTTCACAACATATTATGTCGCGTAACCGCAAGTACACAGTGACGGCGTGATAGGAGTGCACAGGAAGAAAAACTTTGCACAAAACATCTGGTGGGAAGGCTAGACCACTCTGGGAAGATGGGGACAGAGTTCGCCCGACTGTACTTTCCACCTCCTGCTAACTTGCAGCGTGGCTCATCTTAATTGTCCCGGGTGGGCCGGGCACAAATGCACAAATGGCTTGGTGTCACCTGCAGTGTCCTCACGCGTGTCTACATTGCTGTTCACATCGACCTCACAGCCATTGACGTAGCCGAGGCAGAATTCTTTTCTGAAACGGTTTTCATGCGAAAAAAAAAGAAAAGAAAAAAGAACCACAAGAACACCATCTTCAGTTCTGCTTCATTTGCCTATGATTTGATTTCCTACCCTGAGTTACAGCAAGTCACAAATAAAACTCAAAGAAATAATAGCAGGAAAAATGTATAATAGACACACATTTGTACTCAGTGCACTGTGTGACATTACAGTGTGCCTACTGTTTCTCCCCCTTTCAGGGAAATTCAGCAATACGAGTACTATTCATGATGAGGTAAGATGACACGCATTGTTTCCTTCATGAATGAGGTATTTACGACTGCAGTATCTGTGACAGCAAATAAACCATTTGGTTCTCAGTATTTTACATGCACACAGAATACAATTCAATTCAGTTTGATTTTGTGGTCTATTCCTGGAAATGGTAAATGTTTTAGACACTGAGGCATAAACTCTGCTTTGCATTGGAAATTTTAGAAATGTGTCTACAAATAAAAATATAAAAAAGAATGTCCTGATCACCCATCTTCATGACACTGATTTTGATTCGCTGTTCTATCAAGTACCTATTTTGCTTTGTCATGTTATCACCTGTTAATTACTACGCAACAATTAACCCTTTCAGAAGATCAATCGCTCACAGTGCCTTTGACATTGTGTCCACAGAAGTTGTCAATGGTAGTGAAAGAGTTAACACAAAGAGAGGGGAGAAAACAAGAGAATGGGTGTGTGCGTATGTGTTTCTGTCTGTCTGTTTGCCTGTCTTTGTGTCTCTGTAAAGTGTGTGTACTAAAAGTTGTCTTAAAGTGGGGCTGCTGTATTTGGATCCTATCTTATCACAAGATTCATCGCAATAAGCGACTAAGTGCAGCTGCTGATGAAGATGACAAGCAAATTGTTAGGCCCTGCCTGCAGTGTGGAGATTACACCTTTTGGCTGTCCCTCAAGAAAACCTGTCCACAAAGAAGCTACTAACCACCCTAATTACTAATGGTGTGCACTGTGCACATTGGGAACAAAACCTGCAATGTGCATGTGTTGTGTGCTCAGTGGTATTCCTGTGAAAATAGCTATGTCAACAACAACAACAAAAAAGATTCAAGTTGAAGGTAGGCCCTATGCATCTTTTATCAAAGTGTGACCAACCCATTCCATGGAAAATGCCCTTTGCTGCTAGGAATACACACAATTTGCCAACTTTATGGTTTGAAAGGCTACATGAAGAAGGCTACAAGTTCCTTGCTGTCATTATGGAATGTACAACCTTGGTCGATAGCAGTTATGATTTATCTTGTAAATGCATTCCCCTTAAATTGAGGTATTCAAAGGTGTCATCAGCTTGTGTGTGTGTGTGTGTGTGTGTGTGTGTGCACTGAAGAGAATAATGTAAAACTACAAACATTTGTGGCATGAAACAAATTGGAGCGACAGCCTATTTGTGGCATGAAACTTTCAAGCATTGCCACTGGCATTCAATAATTTTGGGCTGACAAAACCTTTCGCGTGCATTTTACTTTCGCAAATCTTGGCTCCTCATGAAATTTGCAAAAGTTTCACGCACATGAAAATTTCTGGTTTTTACAGGAATACCAACTCTCTCCTGCATGACATGTGTATACCACAATGCTGTATAACACCGGCTCCGTAAAATACCAACATCATTTCCTTCTCTTGCTCTTCAAATTCCTACAGACGGAGAAAAACTGTTCCATCATTGAGATTACTTGTCCTGATTATTTGATTACAAAAGAAACAGAAATATTATCGAAAATACTTGTTTTGATGTTCACTCGATTGATTGCTTATGTCTCCACACCACAACCATCCAGTTTTTAAGCTATTTTTAGCAGAGTTTCTGAGTGCAACAAACCTAAAAACAAAAACAAATGAAAACCAGCTGTCAGGTGACCAAAAGGAGAGACACTGGTCTGTTGATGACATAAAGCCTTAACCCACTTGTCTTATTTGGAAATTGTTACAAAAGAATACTCCTTCCCTAAAACTAGACTTTTAATCTTCAAACGACCTCCAAAGTCAGTGACTTTGAAATAACCAGAAACATGGCAGGTGAAACGAGAGAAAAAGGCAGGAGATGAAACTGAGAGAATTACAAATGAAAACAACAGAGAAGGAGAGTGCGTAATCCAAAGTGAGAGTCGAAAGAGATGTCATATTGCCGGGGTGTTTTTCTCCTCCCTCTTAATGCTTGACTACGCCTGCATCCAGATTGTCGGACAAGACATCCTTGTACGTCAGCACAGTTGTGCGGATACATCAATTGACAGCAAAGAAGATGGGGTGTATTAATGCCAGTTGCATTCTGTCAACTGTGCAACGGAGCACGAAAGGAAGGCATCCCGCAAACTTGGCAAAGAGCAGCTCTCGCGATGTGGCGCAGTGATCTCCGACGGCGACCGGGGGAGTGCGAAATCGGGGAGAGGTAAGAAGGCATTTGCAGCCCCCCATGAAGAAACAGCAGCGTCCAGTCGGGCAGAATGGTCATTTCTTTGACACTTCTTGGTTGTGATTACCTGCTCCTACAGTCACATCCGCTCCAATGCCTGACCGCCTCGGTGCGGTCGTGGGCGATGCAACAAAACAAGCTACAGTACTACATGCACTTTCCACTCCTACACCTAACACCAGAGCGCCACATCTCCGAAACTTTACACAAGACTGCTGCATCTCCTATGTACTAAACCACACACCAACATCTTAAATCTATTACATCAGCCACCAACATCTCAGATTTCTCAAACAGCACTTTAAAAATGATAGCATGACACTGCTAAAGTATGATAAGTTCAAAGTCTTACCATTCATTACACTATTTTCCTGCAACTCCATGACACCATAAAACATTAGGTACAAACATATTTCTCTCACGAACCTGTCCATTGCTTTCTTCTCTTTTGTGATTAATTATGCAAAGTCTAATGCATTCTTCATGTAGGAGCTGGAGCAATATTCTACAACCTTCAAAGGCAATAAGAGCCAACATCGACCTATAAAAGGAATGATGACAATTATATCTTTCATTATTACCAAGATATGTGTCAAATTGAATAGATGACTGTATAAAGAATTGCAACTAGTTGAGCTTTTTCTTCATTATAAGAAGCAGTCAGTCATACATGTATACATGTATGATAATGGCAGGGAAAAAAATGAGCATTTGGGGGTTAAGTGGCTTTCAAAATGATATTAGGGTTTTGATATCATCATTTCAGAATGAGCCTCTGCTATTCATAAAGGCAACAATAGATTAATTCACCTAATAACTTTTATCTGTGCTTTCCTTTTCTGCATCATGTACTTCCCCAAATATCAAAATCATGCTGGATTAGATAACTGTTTGTTAACCCTTGGTGTGCTCCATTCACTGGCTGGCATGTACGCTTCTTTGCCGATTGGTGCAGATGTCTGGAAACTGATAAGTCAATGAATAGAGATTACCCAATCCCCCTAATCTCTAACGTGTTACCATGGCCTTCCTGTTGGACTGAGGAACAAGGCTTTACCTGAGTGGGTTTGATAACTGATAACTAGGTCGTCAAGTTTGGATGGATCACTAAAAACTGATGAATATGTATGGCAAGCTAGGCTACGTGTCTGGGCACAGGATTCACTGTACATGACAAATGGTGTCACAGTGATTGCAACAAACACAACAAACTAATGGTAATCACAATTTTCTTTCTTTTCTTTTCTTTTCTTTTTTGGCCATCATTTCATTCCAGGAGACTAAAGTGAGATTCACATTCAAAGCAGTCAGAATACCAAGCTAAGTTCTTCCTTTCGAAGGAAGCACAAGTGTTCCTTTCCGCTGAGATTGCCTTCGAGTTCACAGACGTCACCACACCGGGTGCAATCTCATGTGCTTGGGTACACATACTCCCATTTGGGTTTCACCATCTGCCAGTGTTTATTCGCCAGCTTTGCAACACTACGTGATACACGCAAACCCAAGCGCAAAGCAGTTAATTTTCCCCAACGCCCTATGCTGTGCAGTGAAATCTTCTCAGCAACACCAAAGCACACAGACTCTAATTGCTGCTTAATACTTCAGCGGTAGATGCTGCACCGAAGGTGAAGGCACCCTTAAAGGGAAAATCCTGTCCATGCTAACGGTGACATTATTAAGAGGCTCAAATCAGACAATTCACTTAAATTTTCTTTAAAAATCAGAAAAAAAGAAGAAATTATTGAATTTCAAGTTACTGATACCCTGGGCAAACACAAATGGTCCTAATTACAATTATCAGGTGGTGATGTCATTACCTCAAAGTTTCCCCATTTGCTTGCACAGAATTTTTCATGAATTTCCTCATGCAAAGTGGACGCTCAGAAATTCTATCCTTTGCTTTAAATCATTTTGAATTTGAAATAACAAAGCAATGATGATTTTTTTTTTTCCCCCCTATGGGACTGGAAAGTTGATAGAGATGATTAACAATTTAAAGATGATGAAAAAAAAAAAAATTTCATGCACAAACCAACAGGGAAGCTGGGTAGAAATCATATCATTACTCATTTAATCTGCGTGCGTAACTGTGACGGACATCACCACGAAAACATGCAAGGTTGCACTACCCCATGACCTTTCTATCTTTTTCTCTGACTGTCATGAGACTTTTACTATGATTTGCTTTCCAACCAAAAGGTCTCAACCAAAACAATATAATCCCTTTAATGACTGATGACGGTGCCCTTTTAGACCAAGTGCCAGTTAGACTGACCTTAATAAGAAGACACTGGCTCATGGCTAAATTGACTCTCTCCCTTTGTAAACAGGGTCAACACTTTAACACTTCATCCATCATCTCTCCATATCCTGCATGCAGGCTGTAAATGGTTTCATCAGTCTCAAACTGAAATAATACAGTGTTATTCTTTTGTATGTGCCTTATTCTCCAACTCAAAATCTTCAAGACCAGGGCATTCTTTTTTTCTTTTTGACATGAAAAGCACTATTCACATTATTTCCACGGATAAAACTGATCATTTGTTTTAAAAATAAAAGGCACATGATACCACAAGTGAAGAGAGAACCTGACAATATCACAATGCAGAAATACGATGTAAGAGACAAATTAGGCTGTCCATACCATATTGCCAAATGTATACTTTTGGGCACCAATAGGAATCATACAACTGAAACAAAACAAAACAAAAATGTCTGGGCCCTTAAATTTGGGAGGATCAAAAAAAAAAAGATGTGATTCTGTTTCCATGACAACCACTTGTGAAAGAAGACACTGTCATGAAGCCCCCTGTTGACACTGTAAATGAGGTTGCACTTTGCAGGAAAGGTGACCCCAAAGAGGTGAAAGTGGGTCACGTCATACTTTCGATGATCTAGTTGCAAACTCCATCGAAACACATTTTGATTTCCCTTACTCGAGTAGCAGTCCCTATTTCACATTGTTCTCATGGAATCCACTTTCTTAAAGGTCCTGTTTACCTTTGGGAGCAGTGATTTAAAAAAATTTCAAGATATCACATCTGATGCATATATGTAGGTCAGTTGTATCACAAAACATCCTACCATATAAAATTTTTGCAATAAAGCCTAAAATGTAAGGAGATATCTATGTTTTTCTCAATAAACCATACATTATAATTGTAGACGGATTAATCTGGAAACATTTGTATTATAATCATTGTTCACATTTTGTATATTGAACAATAATTAATATTGATTATACTGATTCAAATTTTTGCATTGGTTGTTTCTATCCCCAACTCACATTTTAGAACTATTTTGAAGCACTAATGTTGGCTTTTTGTCTTATCTGCAAATGGTAAATTATGCCTTTAATATCCAGCTGAATACTCGTCTGTCTGTTCCTCTTCTTGGGTCTTTATCTTTTATTGCTCTACCTATATATCTATCTGTCTCTGTATGCATACATCACTGCAGACTGGATAAAAATCTTCAGTTTTTGTTGTTGTTTTTTGTCAGTGACTCTTAGGAGTTTTCTGTCTGTCCACATCACATTCATTGTTTGTCTGTCTTGATGTTTGCCTCTATGCATCTCTTACAATGGTGAAGTAATCACCCCTGATATTAGTTCTTGTATCAGTTTCCTCTCTGTTAGTACAGTACAGATCTCTCCCATCTCTCCCTTTCCCTCTCTCCATCACCCCCCCCCCCCATCTCTCTCTCTGTCATTAAATCTTTAGTACTTGTGCCATAGTTTTTCTTGTTTTCCTCAGAAAATCAAATGATATATAATGCAATGACAAAAGTGCATTGTATGAACTGAGTCAGGCATTCCACAATGACCATCTCGTGTTACAAATCCAGTGAAACCGACCCCTCTGAAACAATCAAGATGCCTTCAACATTCACACCATTTTTTTTTTTTTTTTTTTTTTTGCCTGCCTCCACTTCCAAGCCAATCGAAAGAGCGCACTGGGATCAAATATCGCAGTTATGTGCTGTACGTGATGGAGGGTCCCGTTGCCATTTTTAATGGTGACACGCGCATAAATACCGACTACTACGTGCAGAAGAATGCACCTGCTCTCCATTGTCTATGAAAGCGGCGGTAGCAGGTGGACGTGGTGATAGGGGATCCCTCTCCCCCGGTTGAGGAGGAGGGTAGAAAAAGAGAAAAGAATATCAATCAATCATGCCGCTTATCATTTCATCATCATCCTCCTCCCACAGAAGCATATCCCATGTGCATTGGGACCTTTCTCCAGTGATATGCAGGGAAAAGAGAAAAGGAGATAGATAAGAGATATAGATGCACTGTACTTACTACATAGATAGGAAGACAGATGATATAGAATAGATGAATGTAACCTGACAGGGGGGCAGAAATTGACATGAAGAAAAAAAAAAGATTTATATACATGGGGAGAGAGGACGAGATATAAAGCAAGAGAGAGTGAGAGAAGGGGGTGGGAGGGGACCAAAGACGATCCGTTATTGATGCAGGATCTCGGGATGCCCAGTCCCTCAAGACACCCTCCTTCATCAATATCTCTAAAGTGCTACAGGGCTTTGAAAAAGTTTAGGCAAACTCTCTTATAGATCCCCCTCTCTCTTGTGGTCAAGTACACTAAAGCTAAATGCTGTAGAGCAGTTCAAAACCCTTAGGACCAGACTTTGTTTGAAGGAACTTTGAATTTCCACTAAAACATAAGCTACACATAAATGCGGCACCAGAGCATGCTTGCTTTTCGTTTAATTATACTTCTGTTCTGCATTTTGGTACAGAAATCACAAGGTACAGTGTACATTGGTGCTGTTTTCATTTCATGCCAGGTCATACATGTATACTGTTGAAAGTTATGCTTTCCTTGGCAGATCACTCATCTAATACTCAGTCAGTATGTAAAATTGAGTTTGTATACATTCAAAACTAACATGAATAGGCAGGATAACATGGTATGCATTGAAGATTGAGGATTGTGAAAACTTTGGCCTACTATAAGCTAGTGTGTCACTGGGAAAAAAACCAGTAGAGCCCTCTTCTATATTGTGGAATGGTAACAGAGGCAATATTCATTATGTTCACCCTCCCCAGATAGGTCTTTATCTGAGTCATTATTTCCGGTTTTTGACATGCCTTCTTAATGCTACAAGGTGAAAATGCATAATTTTTGGACAGATTGTTTGATTTTCCTAAAACTTTCACTGATGTGTTCTACTAATACTACGACATTCACTCAATTGACATGTATATTTGTGTTGCACTCCCCTTCAATGAAATGGTGATTCACAAAAAGGGAACCTCTAGGTTTAGGAAGATTTTTGTCCTTCTGTTCTGCTTTAAAAACACATGCCAATAAACTATATCTTACCTATGGCATGACTACAATTTCTGTAAAGAGAAAACAAAATAAAGCCATTTATGAAATTCATCAAGTATATAAATTCCATGTGCAACTTTCATTTGAATAATGGATTGTTATGGCATGCAAAAGTTCAGTGCTTACTGGTATTGCTTCTAAATTATTGGGTCCAATGAATCTATACTTGCTACTGTAAAAGTCGAAATATTCGCGGTGTTGAAATTTTCGCGCATTTCGCGCAACCAGAAACTAGCGCGAAAATAAAAGCATGCGAATATTTTTGCATGCCATACGTTCCAGTGGTTGATGTCTTGATTCCGCGGAATTAAAAACACGCGAAAATCTTCTCACCCGGTCAAGCGCGAAAAATTAGTCGCGCGAAAATATCCACTTTTACAGCATTAAAGGGAGTTTTTACTTCAGGATGAAAGCACTGCAGGACAGTGAGTTTAACGGCCATGGTCATACATCGCACTGTCTTATCTATTAAGCACTTTCACAGTGAGTATGGGAGCAAAAGGGGAGCATTTTGCAGGAGATGCTTTCTTTCATTTAGAAAGATTGCATCATTAAGATTTGAATGGTTTGATCCCTCTGTCCACAAATGAAATTTAAAAAAAATGCACAAGTACGGTACTTATGGAAGTATTTTAGTTTTGCCAATACAATGCGTAACTGGCTCTGTAGTCTGCCACTGGCTCTGCAGTCTACCACTGGCTCTGAAGTCTGCCACATGCAAAGACGAACAATGGCATGACCAGCTAGCTGCACATTTTGTGCTTGGCCATTCAGAGAAATCACGAGGAAGTCATGTGACAAATAAAAAGAAAAACAAATATGGCACATTTTCTGCGGTCAGGGTTCACATTGCAAATCATGGCAGTCAACTTTGCCCATTTTCTTTATACCACCTATACACAATACAATTACCAGGGTGTGTGTGTGTGGGGGGGGGGGATTACATTCTAGTCTGTAATTTTTTCTGGCAATGTTTTTTCTTGCTTTTAGCACAGTTGCCTGGTAACTTTTGTTGATATATTATATTCTGCCAGTGATGTATGAATGGCCCTATTATCATTTTAAGCTGAATTCTTTGAGAAATTCACTTTGTCCAAGGTAACGAGAACTGACTGTCAAGGACATACATGTTTGACAATTACTGGCAATATACAAACTTTGATCCTAAAATCACTACATTTTCATTATATCATATGGTCTATAGAAATATTGGTTGGCAACTGGTCATAATGCAATCATGTGAGGAAGGCGGCGTACATCAAAATCGTTTCATCCTCTGCAGTGATGTCATGTCAGGTAATTACTTCCAAAATTTGACTGGCTGCCGACAGAGCTAGAATAAAATGTGTATCTATATATAAAATATGATATAACAAATATTGCATCGTCTGTCACTGCAATGCAATACTTCGCAGTCCTTTGGGAGTTATATTTCCCTCTCGAGACAAAATTTTCCCTCAGTGCTGTGTTCTCTGGGAAAATCTAATCTCTCAGGGAAAATATCGTTCCTATGGTAATGTCAAGTGTAATATTACACCTCAAAAAAAGGGTGATATCTCTATAATGTTGACTACCTATGAGGTTCTCTATCGATTTCATTTGATGGATTCTGCAGCATCAACAGAGATAAAAATCTAAAGAGTACCTTTAAGTAACATGAAAGATGGCCACCGACGTGCCAAACTCCATTTCTGCATCAATGAATCAATGGATCCGCTTGGTTACCCAGGCAATTAGATCGTGCATGGGCAATGTGAAGAAAATTGGCAAAATTGACTTCCACATCAAGGCACACAAGACCTTTGGGGAGGGGGGGGGGGACAATCAAGTGTGAACTAAACAGATGAGCATGGGCCTGCGTAACAGCAGCGCTAAAGGGGAGACAGGATATAAGGTAGGGGAAAGGATGATGCCCCAGGACTTAATATTCAATAGATTTTGTCCCTGTTATCTGAAGTATATGTGCATGTATGCGCCTATATGTAGTTGTGTTCCTTTGTGTGCTTTTGTATGTATTGTAGTACGTGTGTGTGTGTGTGTGTGTGTGTGTATGCATGTGTATGTGTGTGTATCTTGTCCCCAGTCTTGGGCACTTTGTGAGAATGAATGTGTGTTTAACAATACAAAAAAGATTTCATTTTTTATCAAATGAGTCACGATGGTAAGATCTGTAAGATTTTACATATCTCTGCATAATGTTTTCGTATTCATATTGTTTGTCTCTGTATAATGTTTTGTATTGTTTTTGTGAATATGAAGTCTGTGGTACTGAACAAAATTCCAATAAAGAATAACCCCCAAAAGTGCCTTATAGGAATTTAACTGCTTACTGCAGTTTTTACTGTAATGCTTCAAAGGAGGTGACTTGATTATACCATATGCACCACTCCAAATTTCAACTCTGCTTGGAAGATGGCAATCAGTATCTATTAAAGGACAAGTTCACCCTCATAAACATAAGGATTGAGAGAATGTAGCAATATTAGTAGAACACGTCAATGAAAGTTTGAGGAAAATCGGACAATCCGTTCAAAAGTTATGAATTTTTGAAGTTTTTGTGCAGTAACCGCTGGATGAGAAGACTACTGCAGTGTATGAATAACTTAGATGTCACATGCGTACAACAATATAAGGAAAATATAAAGAGAATTTCACAAAATTCCATCTTTTGAAAAAAGTACATATTCCCTTGACTCGTTACCGACATATGTTAGGGGTAATATTATTCCCCCTGCCTTTAGAAAGAGGCAAGTCAAGTGCTCTTTTATTATGCGAAAAAAGTGAAAATATGTTGAGTTTTCTTTACATTTTCTTTATACTGTTGTACGCATATGACTCACAAGCTGTAGTAGTCTCCTCACCCAGCGGTTCCAACACAAAAATTTTAAAAATTCATAACTTTTGCATCGATTGTCCAATTTTCCTCAAACTTTCACTGATGTGTTCTACTAATATTGCTGCATTCTCTCAATCCTTATGTTTATGAAGGTGAACTTGTCATTTAAGGAAAGTGCAAGTCCAGTCACCTCACACAACTTACAGTGTTTCCATTTCACTGCAGTAATTTCCCCTAATGATTCATGTACCATCTAGCAGCCCTAAGATAGAAAAATGTCAGTCCAAGGAATCTTCAGCTACTTGGTATTTTGAACATCTAATGATGTTTTGCATTTGTGACCTTTCACCTTCCCACCTCATTTTGCTCAAATGGTATTTCTCCCCACATCCAAAAAAAAAAGCTGTACCACAATATTGCTGCTGTTTATTTACACACAGTAGACCTCGTTTGCATTTGAATTGAGTTGAAATCTTAATTAACTCTTCACGCAACACACTCTTCTGCTCCAGATTTAATCAACAGCAAGCCAAGTTCACATATTTACTTATTATCCATGTACACCACATGCATAATAGTTCCAATCAGTAACAACCAACTACACATTATTGACTTCTAAGTGTTACTATGCAAACCATTCATAACTGTGCTTAGAGTTTCTGAAATGGTTACAACTGCATGCACAAAGCTTAATGAAATTGTCTGCTATTAATCACTTTCACCATTTTAACAAGGAGATATGGAATAACATGGTGCACTGACATATTACACAAGCAGGCCGGGCTAATTCCATGACTCAATTTCAAGACAAGTTGAAACTTGATTATCTATGTTACAGAAAAGCGTCCAATTAATTTATCGTGTGGAAATGATAAATGTTCTGTTAAAGGTATACTTTCCTTTTTCCTCACTATCTCAATTCATAAAACAAATGAGAGCTACATATAAGTGACATCATGGTCTTAGGAACGAGGCTGCAATTTTAAGATCCTCAGGGGTAAGTCATTTGAATAGATGACTTGTTTTCAACATTTACACTACATAACTTCCACATAATATATTTTTTACCGCATTCACTGTTCCTTTATTTCACCCATTTTCATTCAAAGCAACACCCCTTGTGCTGGCCCTATTAGAGTAGTATAGGTTTATTGCAAGTGAGTTGCAAAGAGAACTGTGGAGATCGCAGATTTCCTGGGAGCGGCAAGAATAAATGAGTATTAACTTGATCAGCTTTGCTCGCCAGTTTCCTTCCGTTTCCACTCAACAGAGAAATACAACTGAACAATTTCACAATCCATCAGATGCGGACGAGGCACACCACCTACACACTAAACTTTCCTGAAGTCTGGAGGCCAGCACCAGTACTGATGTGAGAGCACAGCAATGCAAGTTAACTCTTGGAAGAGGTTCATCTGATTGGTATTATTCTCTAATTAAGGCAAAATTTCGTTTTTACACAACCAAAGAAAACTATTTACCTTGCGTGAGCTTTCTGTAAACCTGCCTACAACCCATCTACGGCGAGTCAATGCCAGTCTGATGAAGCCTACAGACAGTAGGCGAAAGCTCACGCAAGGTAAATAGTTTTCTTTGGTTGTGTACGAACAAAATTTCGCCTTAATTAATGCAAGTTAACTCCTGCATGCATAGGCCCTATAACATATTTAGGCTACACAAAAACAAACACACAGACAGACTATCAGACAGATACACAGGTACACACATACACACTCACAAATAGCTCAGATATCACAAATGAAAGACAGTGCGCTACGCTGTACACCTATCCATGTGCCTTTGGATTTTTAGAAATACACACTGACCACAACCCTTTTACTGTTCAGCTAAAAGCTTCGGTTCAACTTTGTCATAGTAGTATGTGTGTGTCAAGGTACACACAATTTTTCCATTAATGGCTCTTAGTCCATATAGAAATTACTACTCCCTATGATTAAAAGTGAACTTCAGAAGGATGGGTCCTAAGCTGTCAAGAAAAAGGCACCTTGTGTGATTAATTTTCCTCCGGCCATCTTGGCAAGACAAGATAGCCATTAAACAGTGGACAGGGAAACAGCCTTCCTTCAAGACTCTGCGGAGTGTGTGTTCCTATCCAAACTCCCCCTTCTTCAAGTAAAATTGATGCATTAGTCTTAAAAGAGATATATCTCACCTGCTAGGAATAACACTTTCATTGTACAGTACAGTGAGCCACCTGCTAACAACCTGTCACTAGGGGTAAAAGTCTTAACTTGAGACTGATGTAATCACTAGCACTACATGGACTATCATGCGGGATAGGCCTCCAAAAGCCTTGAGGTCAGGCTAATCGGGCATCGTCAATTTCAATCATGGAATTAGTGTAAAGTAGCCAAACACTGGCCTGCGGTATTATAATCAAAAGTTCATATCACCCTTTAAGTGCTTCCCCATATGGCATTAAAAGTTTTAGCACTCAGCTTTGATTAACAATATGCCTGATAAAATTCTTCCCTGAAAACCACATCAACACAGAACAAAGATCAAAGATAAAATGTAACTTATGAATTATGAATTATACAGTGTACATCTTTCTTCGGGACATTCTGCTGCAATTATAAAGAAGAGGTCTATTTCTTATCTTGGACTGAGAGTACAAGACACTTGAAATAGACGAGAAATCATGTCAGGAGAATATTAGTGATCTATTCTTTTAGGGGGCAGACTGATTTTTTTTTTTTTATGGATGAAAAAAAGAAGAAGGTATAAAAAGAATAGTGCTACCACAGTTTTGTTTGTTTGTAGCTCTCGTAGCCTTACAGGACTTCAGCATGTGTTTGATGTATTCAACACTTATGAATATATCCCCAGATTCTTTAGAAAGATTCAACACACAGCAAAGGCTAAAGATACACTTTTTTTTTCTTCTTCAGTATTAAATCTCTATTTGATTATATTCAATACATAATCATTACAGAAATCACAAGCATTCACTTGAAGCTGTATAAAACATGCAACTGAAAATTTCACAGATTCATGCACACACACAAACACACACACTACTTACTAAAACATATGTTAAGCAAAACAGCAAAACAGATTGAACGAATGGAACATCCACAGTGCCACTTACAACTGTCCTACAGAGGGCAATCAATAATAACTTCTGTTCAGCATTTCAAACATGCTAATTCGATTTAATTCTGCCCCGTGGTTTCCACTACGGCATGAACACTGACAAACATCTCTCAATGTGCATGAAGCAGGCAATAAAATGGCATACTGCCAACTTATTTAGTTCTTTTATGCACAAGAGAAAACAAACTGGTACACTGAAAAAAAAAAAAACAAGAACATCCTAAATATTCTCTTTGCCCCCGCAAAGAGAACATCCTAAATATTCTCTTTGCCCCCGCAAAGTTGAATTTCACTTTTTACTTGCAAATTCTGCCGCAGAATGAGTCATAATGAACAAGATGAACTTGATTCTATTGGCGATTGCGAAGAGGTTCTCTGAAATTATTCTGATACAGCTGCTATTATAAAGTTGCATTCACGTCATCGATGATTATCTGACTTTTGAACAAGAAGACATTGACCAAACTCTTGAAATGCATCACAGGATCTGTGATGGACAAAATTTGATAAATGAAGACATCGCAGCTTTTGATACATGCTCACATCACATAGTTACCTAATATTTCCTCATTTCACAAGAAATGGGTATGATTTCACAGAAAGTTAAGAAAATGATATTCTTTTCTTCAGACCATTCGTAAATATCACTCAATCTCTTGATGACTGCATGTGCGTCAAGATGTACATCGAAGATGAAATGCTAAAACTTAATAATCAAATAAAGTTTTCGTCAAAATTCAGAGCAGTTTATATAGAGACCATGTATCTCATGAACAGTGATGACCTACAGGGATAAAAAAACAACAAGCACAATATATCTATTGAGAATGCTAATTATTCAATGCATGTAATTACTTAATAATTTCTAATCATGCTAATGAATAGTTTACACAAATTTAAAAGGTTTAATCTCCTACTCCATCTCCCTAGTTGACAAGGAGAAAGCTCATTTGTGTTTTCTCACGAAATATCAGGGGCACTAACCTCAAACACAAGAACTCATCACAGTATTGTACATGCTGTATCAATCAAGGAAGATCATTGGACTAGGAGAGGGGGGAATACCCTCTTCTCCTTTCTACAAGGTGACATCGTCATTACCCAACACAGAGGGTATCATAATGGTGCAAATTGGTCTGAAGGATAGCAGGAATAACGAGCATCTACGCTGACGGTTATCGAAAAGCAAGAGAAACGGACGAAAGAAGGTGTTACATTGCAGACAGAGCACATCAGGTCATTACATCCCACTCCATCAGAGACGCGGGGAAGGGATTCCCGCGGGAAATTAACGACCGGGAATCAGACCTAGACAATCACAAAACGCACATAAATACCCCATGCATATACTGCGATATCAAGCAGGTATGGGTAAAGTGTAAATGTTTTAATAGAGAGGACTATGACCTTAACTTACAAAGCTTGCACAGCATAATTTTCAAAAAAAGGAAAAAATTGCAGTACTTGTACTAAAAATAGAAAAAAAAATCTTCAAAGAGAATGTCATCATAAATCTGGTCATAGATTTCCAAGAAAAAGCTCCAATGATGCTCTCAGCAAAAGTGGACATACTCCAAGAATATTACTGCAAAATGAAAGTTACCAAGTCAAGTCATACAGCACGGCGAAATAGACATGATGTCTTAAATAGTTACATGACTTTGGTATCACTTGCATTAGAAAAGAAAACACAATTGCAGAGACTCCAACCCAAAGCACCTTCTGATCTGGAGATTCTCCCGCCTGAAACCCCTAGCAAACGGGAGACTCCAAGTTGATGTGTGCGAAGCCCGAAATTCCTAGGGTTCTAGATGCTCTCTGGTGCTATCTAAGGCTTATTTTTTTTTCAACATACAACAGCAATAAGTAAGGAATCCTTTCCAGCGGGAGACACAGAGCCAGGGCGGGAGAAATCAAATCTCAAGCGGGAGAACGGGAGATTTTGCAAAAACGGGTTTTCGGCGGGAAATCTCCCGTCGAAAACGGGAGAGTTGGAGTCTCTGCAATTGGGATACCGTCGAGAGGTGAGATGGTAAATGCCAAGTGATCTGAAAACAATAACGGCACAGTTGTGATACCAATCTACAACTGTTATAACAGGCCATGCCCAATATCCTAGTGAAACGGACAGAATGCAGGGGACTCATGACTGTTATAACGAAGTCCTTCGGACTGGCGGTTTTCTTTTGTTTATATCGAAATATTGTCACAGCCGAACAACAAAGTATAAAGAGATGTACAGAAAACAACTTTGGGACATGAATTTTTACTTTGTTGTGAGGAGAGTTTCATTCCATTCGTGTTCATTACAAAGGGAGTGCGCTGTATCAACCTGAAATCTGACGACATTCAACACTGAAATTGTATGCATGCTGTATGAAGCACATTCGACTTTACCATGCCACCATGACCACCATCCTGAAACCCTCATTTCTCGGGGCTGATCTACACTCGGAGCCCAATTCACACTTGGCACATACATGTTTCTAGTGTACATCATGCCCTCACGTGCCAAATTTCCTGCACTATGTCTCCAGTTCTGCCTGAACACATGTATGCCTACGATCAGCGTGTCACCTTAACATCTGTTTTGCATGACACTTCAGCAACTCCCAAAAGACTGACAAAAATTCATGAATTTGCCGTCCCTGGCAGGCAAGTTGATGCTGTATGTTAAGATTTGTTATTATGACCAGATTCTCTTTTAGTTTGATAATTTTTCATTTTATTTTATTCTTTTTCGACGGTGGTAGGGAAGTGAAGGGGTTGAGAGTAAATAAAATGTTAATAATAGTAAGTCTCCTAATATCTTTGAAAAGATAGGCTAAGTGTCTATTCTTGTAGAGAAAAAAATATTTTGCAATTCATACATGTAGCTTGTAAAATTCACAAATCTGATGTTGAGCAATCATCCTACCATTGCCTATTCAGATCACTTGGAGCAGAAGTTCTTTTAAAAAAAAAAAACTAATAAGCATACGTATTTTCTGATGACATCTTGTGAATAAGCCTTTTTTCCATGAATTTTCTTTTGACTGTTTAAGAATCACCTCTTCACTTAAGAAAACTTAATGGGTATAAAAGACCTAAATCACGATGGATTCCCCCTCGAAATGTTTAACAATTTGTCTTACTCCTTATGTCTACAGGAAATGTGTGTTATAGCAAGATCAACTCTTCCACAATATGTTGAAGTTGCAATTCTGTATCAATATACATAGAATCTCAAAAAACAATTATTCTTGACAAAAAGAAAACAAGACAGAACCTTGCTCAGAGTCTACAGCCCACCCTATACCACAACAAGTGCAACAACAACACATTTTGACTCGCAACATCGCTCACGCAAAAAGACTTCACCCGCCCTCCGAAATCAGGCATGACGCCGTGTACAGAGTCAGTGACCAGAGAGTGAAATCAAACGCACCGCTCTTCTTTCTTGCACAACTGACAAAAGACTGGAATGTAATTTGCACATTCTCTTCTACACATACACACACACACAAACAAACAAACAACATGTCAGTCCAGAATTCTGTAAAGTTGCATTTGAAAAAGTGGATGCTATTTCACTTCGGGAACGGGTATGCTTGCAATGCTATGGCAGCATGCTGCAGCAAATTTTGAATGGCAAACAATCAAAAGAGTGGCATTGATGCAAAATTATCTGAAAAACAGACTGAGTAGTCCTGGCAAAGATATATAATTCTTTTTTTTTAAATTAGTGTGCAATGCTACTTCAACATAAAGTTGGCTCTGATTGACTAGAAAACAATTCAACAAACAATATGGTGCAAGTTTTATTAGAATCCAACATAATGTAGGAAAGTTATGGAATTTAGTTTCCAATGTTTTCATGAAACATTGATACTGCTATAAATAACATATTCTAATGCAAATTAGAAGCAATGACATCATCCCCTCCAACTATGCCATTGGTTTGCGCACAGAAGTATTTTAAAAGTCATTTCATGGATGGTAAAGTAACAACTACATTCAATCCTTCCACCCTCAAAGTCATTATTGCTGTCATCACTAGAATAGTCTCCTTCAACAGGTAAAACTATTTTTTAATGTGATTTCTGTTCACAAACAGAAACTTGCACATGTATTATGTGTGCAGGACAATACTGGAAGAGATGTGAGGGGATGGTATTGATACCTCTTCTGCTTTGTGGTTGCTGTTAAAGGGATTGTATAGTAACAGTTGAGGTGGGGATTCATGTTTTGAACATTCCTAAGTGAGATAATGAGAAACCTCTCATGAAATATGAAAGAGCATGTAATTTTAAGAAGGATTGAATGTTTATTTGATGAAAATTGGTTTTCAAATGGCTGAGATATCCAAAAAAGTGATAATAATAAAAGGCGACAGGCTACGCCTTTTTTTAGGATCTCTTTGTTTCACCTTGTTTTTGGATATCTCAGCCATTTCAAAACTGATTTTCATCAAACAAACTTTTGATATCCCTTAGAATTGCATGCTCTTTGACATCTCATAGAGTGGTTTCTGAATATCTCGCAAAACGTTAAAAGCTAAATCCTCACCTCAACCAGAACTGTACACACCCTTTAAATAGTTTTATCAGTTTTGTTAAAACATAAAAAACACCCAAAATCGCATCACTACTCCATTTATTGGCATTAACTCAAATAATTGACCTGGAAATGTACTTATAGTGATATCAATGCAACTATTAGTCATTGCTTTTTGGTCCTGTCTGTATGAGTACAACCTAGAAGCATAACAAATTACACAGGAGACAGGCTGAATCCTGTACAAATTCATCGTCAATTTCCCTTTTTCCCCCTTTCCTCTACATCCTTGAAGATCTCCCTCTTGTCCGGAGCCATATTTCACTCATTCTGAAAGTATGCTAATCATTAGTATCTAAAATTCCTTTTCTTTGGTAAATACTACATTTCTATTCTGTTAACATTATGATTCATTCAAAATTTAATGCCTCCAGTAATTCCATGAATCACACTACACATATGCAATTATGATTATGTGATGATTTCATTTTCTATCACTTCTAGCATCCCTCTGAGGATTTCTCCACTATTACGGTTTAACAATCACCCTACCTTTTCCGTTTTGCAGCCACTCAAGTGTGCTTTTCTGAAGCTTCAATCATTCTTCACTCGCTATAACTTACTTTGATTATCTAGTATACAATACTTGATATAAGACTTTACAATTACTACCATCCGATACTTTCTTTACCCTAGGATATAGTATAACCATCACTCTCGTTATGTTATCAAACTTCATTGTTTGTTGGATTTTTTTTTTTTTTTTTGGGGGGGGGGATATGAATAATAGATTGAGACTGAAATTTAAACAAAAAATTAAACTATAAATGACAACAGCTACTTTCCAGGACACATTAGCATGCAGTACAAGATTGAACCCTTGCAATATAGGCAAGAGGGCTGACTCGTGTCATTCAAGAACGCGGAAATAGGTTACGCCGATTTCCAAGAAGCGACACATCCTGATACATCTGATTCTCCACTTGGAAAAGTGCCATGAGTGATTGAAACTGTCCTACTACAGCCTGGGAAACAGTCTGGACCCGAGAAATTCTCTGGAAGTACTTTAAGCATGTACTTCCTCAAGTGCATGAGAGCTAGTCATCAAAATATACTGTGCACATTGCCTTCAACTTATTGAATGACTTTCATATATATTAAAGACATTAAAGATAAACTTGCACTGTACAGCATACATGTACATATGCATATACCATATGTGTGTGTGTGTGCGCGCGCGCATGTACATGAGCTTATAATATACTTTCCTCTGCTGTAAAAGTGGATATTTTCGCAGGAGTAATTTTTTCACGTTTGGCAGGGTAAGATGAGTTTCACTCCTTTTTTAATTTTGTGGAATGAAGACATCCAACTACAGCCACATATGGCATGCAAAAATACTCATGTGCCTTCATCTTCACGCTAGTTTCTGGTTGTGTGAAATGTGCGAAAATTTCAATCTTTACAGTATTAAATCGATATTCAAACCTCTTGAAGAAAGATTAAAGGAAAATTTGACAGGTTTAAAAAAAAAAAATTTGTTATGTTTTATATTTGCTTTATTTTCACTTGAGGATGGGGATTGTCACTCACCTGCAGTGTCGAAAGCAAGCCATCCAAAGAGACGGAGAGTAGAGATCCACACACAGGATGGAAGCAAAGGGGAGATAAAAAGGTTGAAAGCAATATTGAGAAACAATGAGAACATTTCCTTCCTAACTACACCAATTCATGACTCATATAGAAAGCTGCGGACATGTAATACTTCTGAATATACAATGTAGCTGTACAATTCCTGCCTCTCCTTCAGTCTATGATATAAACACACATACAGCACATTAGCTACTGTAAAACGAGGAATGTTCGCGTGCATTTGAATTTCACGAATTTTGCGAGCGCCAAGATTCGCAAAACTAAAATGCACTCGAAAGTTCTTATCTACACTATATGCATTGAATGCCAGTGGCAATTCGCGAAGATTTCATGCCAAAAAAAAAGGCCGTCGCCTCCAATTCGCGAAAATTTCATGCCGCGAATATACAATGTTTTACAGTAAATATATCGAAACAAGTGTGTGCATGTGTGTGTGTGTGTGCATGTGGCTTTGTTTGTGTGGTACATTATTGGGGCGTACTATTATGGCTTCTGGCAGGTAGTGCTACGCTAAATTTGATTTAACTGAACATTCATCAATGGGATGGAGCTCAAGAGAACTTGCCCATCCCAACCAACCACCCCCTCCCCCCCCCAAAAAAAAAGAAAAAACAAATCAAATCAGCCACAAATCCTGAATTTTCCTCTAATGCAAATGTTGATGAACTAGCTATTGCAAGCACAACCCAATTTCGATGCCCTGATGAGCACAGGTGCGAATTTCCATGGCGACAGACCACTGACATCCGGCATCTGAGCGCAGGAGCCAAACTCATCTCCACGACCGCACTCTCTCCCCCTAACACGCGAGACCAGGCATGCAGTTTGGTGAGCTACACAGGCGGCATGCACAGAGCTCGCATTTAAATGGGAAGGACCATTGTGTAGAGACTCACTTGCAATCATTCCATAATTGATCACCGGTGGGAGTATGTTTTAATCATGCCCTGGGTATCTTCCAGTGTCTGGCTGTACACTTTCTATTCAAAAAGGCAGCTGTGAAAAACGCCATGCACACGTTTCAGTCACCGATATTAATGATGACGTACATCGTGGAGCTCATCTCAAATTGTACAGGAGGGACCGGTACAAAGAATTACATGTATGTCTAAATGGATACAGAAACATTGCCGTCCCTCTTTCTTGCTCTCAGTGAGAATAAGTAATTAGTAAAAATTGTAGTGTAAGGACTTTCTACATCTCCACATCCAAGTGCTCTGCAAACTCTTGAGCCAAACAAAACATGGAACTACATACAATATGAACTGCACAGCTTGGACTTAACAAGAATTGAAGTATTTGTAATCAATTCGAATATGTAATGTACACATAATGAAAGATCATCCACAGAGTGAGAATTCTTATGAATGTCACACTTGACAGAACTACCATGGAAATGATAACATGCTAATACATTCGGAGGGGTATTATTAATTTGTGAAAGTTCCCACGCTCTTCCAGTATTGCCTGCGGGAGAGGAAAAAGGGGTTGGAGAGAGCCGCTCCCACACATCTCCTGCACACGTAACTATCATCTTTGTTCGCAAGGATATTGCAATCCTATGAGTCAACATGAATACATATCAGTCATTATCATATACACAGAATTCTAGTATCACATTCACAAAAGGCATTTTCACATCAGCCCGATGTTTTGAAATAGCGCGCTATTTTCTGACTTGGGAAATTAAAAAATATCTCGAGCTTGGATTTTTATCGGGCTGATGTAAAAACGCCTAATGATAACACGACCCTGAATTGGACTTGATTTGATTGTATAATTGGTTTCTGTATTTCAATACTAGATGTTAATTATGAATCAATTTTTTTTTTCATGTCATTTGATTAGGTATTTTTGTCAGGTGCAAAATTAACATATAATTAGGAATTTAAAAAAGAAATGAATTCCTAGTACCTGGAAATGAAATACAAAAATGCCATTTTCATAATCAAACAGACTCTCATTAGATCTTGGCACTAGAAGAAGGGAGTGCAACATGATAACTGCTTGACATTGTTTACCTTCACCTTTAATGTCCCCATGAAGTTCACTGTAACTTTTGCCATACAATGTCATGTGGTTGATTTCCACTTAAAGTTCTGGCAATTAAGTTTGATTTTATCAACCTTGATGAAACAATGCCAATGTCACATCTGAAGGCCGTGAAGTGCTGCAATAGGTATTAAGTGCATTGCCTAGATGTCTTTTTTTCATGGACAGGTGTACAGACCAGTAAAGAAAGCCAGCCAATGGATATGCGGAGTAGTGGATGGAGGGTTCAAGGGCACAGTAATGGTCTGCTTAACTTCTCAACACATCTGCCACTCCCTAAGTGGTAAAAGTTTTACTACAATGTACATGAACCAACCGCTGCTACTCATATTATCAAATGTTGGCTTTAAAGGAACTGTACCAGAATGTTTCCTTGAAAATAGGGTTCTTCACTCCATGTTTTTTTCAGAATGAATCGAAGAGCCAATAAGGCAAATCTCTAATTTGTCATCACTCATTCATTCAGCATGTCCTGAAACTGTACACAAACTATTAGTGTTTTGTATGAATAGGAAAGTGTGATATACGATGACAAATCTACCAGCAACATGTTAAAGGACAGAGAATAAAAGTAGATCAAAACACAGCATATGTAGGAACACTGATGGGAGCTGAGTTGGTGCCTGTATATGGACCACAGCCAGCAGGTGCAGTGTACATACACGTTTGTGGTTTCTGCAGTAAGACTCCTTGGCTAAATGCTCATCACATACCCCATTCAGATCAGAAAATTCTTAATGGGTAGGCAGCCTATACCCTCTGAATTTTCTTCAGTCTGAAGGCTCTCTCCCTCTCTCTCTCTCTCTCTGATGCACTCCCATTAAAAATACTGATAAAACATGAGTGAACCCGGAGCTGTTTAAGCAGTGTTTTATCACAATGACACAAGTGAGAACAGCTCCCCAGCAACAAATCTGAGCAATGCTTTTCCAGCATCTAAAGGGCACAGTACTTCTATGCCCCTTGCTGTTGTGGTGATGCAAGCACAAAGCTTGCCAATATAAACATGGATTCACATTTTAACATTCACCCTTGCGATGTTGTTGTTTTTTTTTTCCAGGCTTCACTTGCCAAAAGGCATGGAATCCAGCCGGAGAAATTCATTGGCATGGCAAGCAATATTCTTCCCCACTAAAATCAATGGGAGTTTTAATGGATAACCAATGAAAAGTCTACAGTCAGTCTGAATGGGATATGACACAACACAAACATGAAACATGTCACTTCTTTTACCACCACCATGCCCATCCACTACCTCCATAGCATGCTTACAAGTAGACTCAAAATGCCTGCAAGTATTACTCTCAAGCTATCTGATACATGTGGATCCCCAGAGGTAATTGGAACTGACTACTCTAATGTGACTATTAAAGTGTAAATTGATATGGAGTACAATGCAGGAAAGACTATTTTACTGCCACTATTATCAGAAATTATATCCCTCACAAATTGCTTCTCGTCCTGTGATTGGTCGAGAGCACTGAAAACAACAAAACATAATTCTGCCATACAAATCCGCGTCTCGTTATTCTCCCTAGGGAAATAGTAAAAAAACTACATCACGCTGGTGAAATTCGCACCTTTTTTGCTTCGCGTCGCGACGTGAAAGATTTCATGTGTAAATGAATGGGTATTGCAGCACCTTTGCTTCGCGAAAGATTTCATGTACAAATGAATGGGTATCTCGCGGCGCCTTCGCTTCGCAGGAACCACACAGTGGATTTTCACGTACAAATGAATGAGTATGGCACACCGTAATACGCTCAATACGTGTAACGTTAGAGAAAATAACAGACTCAGAGACTCTTATAAAGCCATCATTTTACCTAAAAAGATGCCCATGGCGTTGTGGAATAGAATATTATGTTACAACAGAGTAGGCGATCATTTAGACAACAACAATAAGCAAACATGAGCTCTCTAAACATAGATTCTAGAGATCTTTACGACGTAGGCCTGCCGTTGTCCGTAGATCTTGGCCTCATTCAGGTTTTAAAGATGAGTGTCGTACTAAGTTAGACCCCCGATAGAGATACTGGAAGGTCGTTCCAAAGTTTTGGGGCCATGTATGAGAAAGTATGATCCCCTAACTACGGTATGCTAGATTCGAGGTGGTGTCTATGCCTATCCCAGTGTAGGACTGTCTGTAAAAATGTGTAATTTGGGGGAGATCATGCTTCGCCGCTTAAAATTTGGTCTCACAGTTCATAAACTCGAGCGGCCCACCCAAAAGATATTGACAATAATGTAGTAGTAGGCATGGTATAGATAGATCTAGGCCTGCTTAATTATTTCTAGTGTAAATTAGATATAGCTAAGCCTATTTCTACCTGTCTAACCGTAGTTCCCGTAATCTGATCCTTATGGAAACCCTAATTACAAGAAGTACAACATGAATCACACAAATTTACAACGACACTCGATGCTAATTGCTCGTGCCTAATAATCTTAGTTAGACTTGCCATTACTGAATTTTCTACCCGAATTTACAATGTATACTTGCATTTTTAACAGCAAAGGATAGTTCATATTCATGTATAGACAGCTAGAAAACACTAGAAAGATGATAAAAAACATAAAAGCTGCAGCTCACATTGTTGATCAGCTCGAGCACACGTACCGTACTTGATTGACAGACCAGATAAGCGTATTTTGCATGCATGAAGCGCGTACTGAGTTTGCAGTTTGCGCATGTTTACCAAAGTACGTTGTACATACAGCAGTACAGTACACTGAGTACGTTAGCGGCTGAGCGCGCAGTTGTCTCTTCATGATACGCGTACGTGCTGCCCTAGTACTAGCTGCTTTCCACGATCCCAAGCATGATTGACCTGTCAATCTTCTCGAAAGGAGTGAAGCAAGATGTCCTAAAAAAGGGTAAATTACAGAATACCAGCAGTCAATTACTCTTTAATTCATTGGGAGGGATATAAAACAAATATACCAGGCCATTGTTCGCGGCACTGGTTGAAACTATGTGCCTTCGGTGACTTCAGTAGCACTATTTTCTTTGGGGCTGCACCTCTCAGAAAATAGTGCTGCTGAAGTCACCTCATGCACATAGTTTCAACCAGAGCCTCTCAGGCCTGGTATATTTGTATACTATTTATGCAAGGAGCTGACAGAGGTAAAGTCAAGTGTTCTTTCATTATGCTAGAAAAATGAAAATATGTTTAATTCTTTTAAATCTTCCTTTTATTCTTGTCCTACTATGATATCACAATCTTTTTGAAGTCTTCTTATCCAGCAAGAATGAACCACCACATTAAAATTCATAACTTTTGAATGGATAGCCCGATTTTCCACAATCTCTACCAATGTGTATTACTAGCATTTCTGTATTCATTAAATCCAAACGATTTTTACATACAATGCATTTCAGCCAATTCCGGGTAAATTCCCCTTTAATGGTCATAATATTGCTTCATTTGCTCTGACTTACTAGAGTTACCATAGATCAGATGCATCTGCGTCACCTTCTGTATTCATTTCACACTCTTTGTGCAGTAGTTTCCTTTTAAACATTGTTGACATTATAAACCATTGACCACAGTATTTGTAGCTGCCAAAGGCTGAAACAAAGACCTCTCTACAGTACAACTACCAGCACAAACAAATTATCTCTTGCACTGATAGCATGTCTGCATGATGGTACTACAGATAAAACAAAATCTCATGTTGGACCTCTTTATCTTGTACCTTGAGCAATTAGGTCCACTTAAACTATCGAAGAGCAATTATCATTTTCGTTAGATGATTTCTCCACCAGCCATTAACTTGAACCGCTCGGGACAATTTCCATTATCCATGCTTTATGTGCCCCGTACAGAGCACTCAAGAACAGAGGTGGTGATATTTTCTTGGCTCAGTGCACCAGCCACTTTCACTTATCAGAGCAATGCATGCAAGCATGCATATTTCATAGCACTGGGGATGAAGAGGGGATTTCATTTTTGCACTGGTTTCAATCACAAGGTGGTCTTTATGTCTTTCAACTAGCCGACAAAATGCTTCTTGACTCACTGTCCAATAACTATTCCGCAGAAAAGAAGGGGGTTAATTGTTATTACCAGTTATTCAAATAAATTATCAATATTTGCTTGCCATTATTTAAAAAAAAAGTGCAATCTTCTTTTTTGCACCCTTAAAGGACAAGTCCACCTTCATATACATGTGGATTGAGTGAATGTAGCAATATTAGTAGAACACATCAGTGAAAGTTTGGGGGAAATCGGACAATCCGTTCAAAAGTTATGTATTTTTAAAGTATCTGTGTAGTCACTGCTGGATGAGAAGACTACTATAGTGTATGATGTCATATGCGTACAACCATATAAAGAAAATAAAAAGAGAATTTCACAAAACTTTACTTTTTGAATTAAGTGCACATTTCCTCGACTTGTTACTGACATATGTTCAGGGTAATATTATTCCCCCTGCCTTCTGAAAGAGAGAAGTCAAGTGTTCTTTTGTTATGCGAGAAAAGTGAGAATATGTTGAATTTTCTTTATTCTTTCTTTATATCGTTGTACTCATGTCACATCACAAGCTATAGTAGTCTTCTCAACCAGCCTTGAGTGAGCAGAAACTTCAAAAATTCATAACTTTTGAACGGATTGTCCGATTTTCCTCAAACTCTCAATGATGTGCTCTACTAATATTGCTGCATTCACTCAACCCACATGTCTATGAAGGTGAACTTGTCCTTTAATATGCCAATGACCCAATACAGCAATTGAATCAATCACCTAAACTCCTGTGACAAGCTCAATATGTTAGAACATCGTGCTACTCGTGCTAGAAAAAGTGCTCCTCTCAGCTCAGTTTATAAAGCATCCAAGTTTTGCTGAAGATATGCACAATACATGAAGTGATCTCATTACAGACTTGATTTTCTTTCCCTTTCTTTCCAGACTTTTGAAACTCTTGCTTCTAGTCATGTTCAAAATTGTGAATATCAACCAGGTTGGCTTTTATGATGATACCTCTATTTGCTTTTCATAATTTCAGCAGGTGAAAACTCACAAATAAGCAATTTGATGCAATTGATAACACAGGCTCTTTTGAATGAAAAAGCATACATTTCTTTTATGCTTAATAGTTTTCATATTGATTGTAAATTAATTTGTTTGGGCTTTGCTCTTTTTTTTGGCAGCAAAAATAACAGGATTATCTAATCCCATTACCTATTGAGGTTACATACATGAACTCGGGGAACAGCAACACTCAATTTGAAAATGCCTCCAGACCATAGACCGCCAAAACATGAGTTGAGAAATCAGTTTTCAGTTTTGGAAAAACATGACGTGAGCTTGCTCTCCGCTGTGACTTTTATGACATGGCACGTATTGCGAAAACACATTTACAAGCATTTTTTTTTTTTTGCCAATCTGAAAGCATCCAAAATCCCTTCCAGTGCTGATGGCCCAAGCAGCAAGTAATTACTGCTGAGTAGCTAATTTTGGGATGATCGCATGAAACAAGATCTGTTATTGCACCAATTTCCACATCCAAGAGGACCTGAGATTTCTCGACATGAGAAAATTCCGCACTTCACCGTCAGCTCTGCAAAATGATCTCATTTAGCTCTTTCTGCGTCATCTCGGATCCAACTTAATCCCTAAATCTATAACTGATGCTGAAATGGGCAAAACAAGAAGATTATAGCATCAATTGTGGGGGTAAAATATCTATGTGACTTTGTGCAATCTTGCCCAGTTCTTATCTGACCTTTTATAAAATACTGTCAAGCAAGAAATATTCGCGGCATGAAATTTTTGCAAATTTGAGCCGATGACAATTATTTTTTTGGCGGCATAACATTTTACGAATTGCCACTGGCATCACATTCGTTACAGTGTAGAAAAGAACTTTCGCTTGCATTTTAATGTCACAAGTCTAGGCTCTTGCAAAATTCGCAAAATTTCAATGCACACAAACATTTATGGTCTTACAGTAGGGCATACAGTATTATGCTATAAATTTCAAAGCTGCTAATCTAATGACATGATAATTTCTGCAGCAAATTGTATCCAGGGACTTGATGGGATATTGTGAAATGTGCTTTTTGAATTTGAACAATTTTTCTGATAATCAAAAATCGTCCAAAATTACCACAAACATGATAGCTTTCATAACTTTGAAAAAATTGGATCTGATTTCAAATGATGTATTTATAAGCAAAGCAGTGATAGCTTGTGCAAAAGAAGCATTAATCCAGGCACACTAAAGTAAATAATGTTATTACTGGCTCCATGAGCCCCCAAAGTTTTCTGCAGAGCAAAGATCAGAAAATTGGACATTTGTTTACTGAATTCGCCAAATGAAAGATGTGTCAGGTCAGTTAACGTTCAATCATTAATTCAAAAACACCTGTGATGAACAAAACTGTACATTGTGAGAAAAAAAAAAAAACCTGCATCTCTGCACCACAAACAAAGAAAAAAAAAGTTGGCAACATTTCTTTTCTACATATTACTGCCACTGGAGACTGGCTGACGAAGCTCGGTTTATCTAACCAAGATGCCGCACTCAAGGTTTCTCCATCCGCTGCCGCTTCATGCAATTTGACAAGCAGGTGGAGCAGTCAGACCCACCACAATGTATCTCCCATAAAAATAAAAAGTGTGACGGTGCATATACTAGATATTCTGAATAGACTTAGCATTACAAATGAGTGCACATGGTACATTGATATCTCGCAAGGGGGAGGGGCTGGTATTCCATTTAAAATCTGTAATTCGAGGACCAATAGTCCAGATGTTTTGCCTTCTCGGAAGGGGATGTTTGCAGTACCCCCCCCCCCCCCTTGCAGCACAGGAATACATATGAGCGCATTGCAATCACCGCCTTGAGCATTTTCGGCACCATTTCCCATACAGCCGCACCTTGACGTGCATGCACAATGGCATGTTGTCTTATTGCACGTAGCAGGATCGAATTAAAGCTAGGGCAATGTGCTGGTGGCACCTTGCATAATGTTTTACCATTCAACCACACTGCCACTTCCAAGTATAATGCACATACCTGCACATTTTCATGAAATGGAGGTCTCCTGGTGTACGTTACTGTGTCCATATAGTCTCCACGATCTCATTATCCTGCTGCTAATATTCACAGACACAACATGGGCTGAGGCAGTACACAAGTAGCTCCTCGTAAGCCGAGTATCTGCTTAAAATTCGGAATTCAATTTTAGCACTGGAAAAGCCTCTGTCAATTTCCCTCTCCATCACGTAATGTCTTGCAGAACACATTCTGTAGACACCATTGTGAGCACAAGCATTCAGACAACCTAAGGCTAATAATTTTTAAAATTCTGGTAATCAAATACCTGAAATGATTTCTAATAAAATATCATGCATAGCAGTATTGTGTAGGTTACAATTTCTTGTTCCTACAATATGATAAATCAATCCAAACAACAACAAAGATATCCAAAAAAGTTGTATTGTTGTTGTTTTGTTTTGTTTTTTTGTGGGTTTTTTTTTTTTTTTGGTGTTGCTGTTGTTGTTGTTTTTTTGAATGGGGAGGGGGTGGGGGATTCGTTCCCCCCAAACTTGTGATACACAGCACAAAGTTGCATATAAACACGAATTGTATGTAGTGAGCTGTGTAATTGACTTGAACACTTACATTATATAGGCTGTACCATGTTGAGTGTACCTGAATACCACTGAAAAGCTATTATATCTACCAAGTTCCAGCCCTATCTCTAGGTAGTGCATGTAGACAATCATGTAATTGCAGACCTTGGGTTGATATCCCACACTAGTAACTAACAAGCTGCCTTGCCAGTCCTAAGCTGATATTTCCCTACCACGAAGGTCAACAGACAAAAAGATTGCAGCATTCATTAAAGCCACAGTACAGTTCTATCACAAAATGTTGCATCCAAAATGAAGTTGAGCAAAAAAAAAAAGTCTGCCTTTATCTCATCTTCAGCAGTGTCATGAAAGATGACATATCACTGTCAAAAAAAGAAAACTTTCATGATGCGCAAAGAGATTGTCAAGCGAGTAGAGAATACGAATGATGCTACAATACACAAATGATATTAGATAAATAAAAACTGCAGTGCAACCAAAACTTCTACAATCGAGCATCGTACACTGAAACAAATGAAATAATCAGACGAGCCAAACAAACCCATATAACTGTACTCTTTAGTGTATTCAGTATTTGACAATTTTTTTTAATATTATTCCAATTACAATAGTCTCATAGAATTGAGAACTGGGAAGTCGCACATTCAATCAAGCAATCTATAGAAAAAGGAAAAAAATACCATGGTTAGCTGCACTCAAAGTGAATATCTTAGACAAAACTATACGCAAGATTGATCATGACATGTGCATCATGGGGAATAAATGTTTACCTAACCCGTTACTTCTGTTCACACGGGTACTTGGAAATGTATTCATTGTTTGCTTTGCGCCATGGACTGTTACATTGCAAAGTGAAATCACATTATGCATATTTGCTGGCACTGCTGCGGATTAGAGAGTCAGATACAGTGTTACCTGATGAGTACAACTGTTTTTTCTTTCACATTCGACAACAAAGTAAAATGTCACCAGAGCGATTTTTCAGGAGACTTGACATTCAGGCTTATTAAATCCAAACCTCTTGTTTGTGTGATATTAGATGTCTCCACTTATAGAAAAGCTAGGAAATATGGTGGTGCGATTTCTCAAACATTTCAATTTTCATGGATCACACTAAGAGGATTCTAAACTGATTCTCCTACTTTGTGTTGCGGCATGTAATGAAAATGGGGGTATATGGGGGCCATTTTCCCCTCAATATGCCACCACGTAATATATGACTAGAACTACTGATAGCCACTTAGATAGGGCCACTGGACTTGAAGTTTTCTTTGACATTATTATATGACATAGCTGGAAGGCCTTCTACTAGTGCAGCCGTGCTGTCCCCTATATGACCCCACCCCCTGGTCATTTGCTGGGTAATTACAGCGCTGCTATGTTGTGGTGGGCAAAGGTAGACACACTATGCAATAAAGGAGGGTTCTTCTGCCTGCTGAAGAGATCGCAGCTGATACATAGAGGAGCTGTGTCCCAGGGTATATTATAGGAGCCAATTACATTATAAATACTGTATTTGGGTGCCATGGGGGACATGAAGCTGTCATACTGGAAGCACTTCCCTTTGAGGATTGTCATTTCATTATCTGTTTATCAATATTGGCTTTCGATTAATGTTGGCAAATACACTAGAAGAGAAAGCTGATGTCCAATCAAAAGATCAATGGAATACATGATGATGTCCAGTTCAAAGTATTCTAACCAACTTAGAGGAGCTCTTTCATTCTTATTTGCTCTATGCAATAGTAGTGACCCCCCCCCCAAAAAAAAGGCAAAATATTTCATTCCTTGTAATACAACTTGTTCTCTACTAAAACAGTGGAACTGCATTTCATATGTATGTCTTCAGATTATGCTTTAATTTTTTTCAGCATTAATTGAGATGAAAACCATTGCAACAAGAGAACACTTTTAGAACAAGAACTAGAAGAACTAGAATTAAATGCACAGCATTCAGGACTGAGCACACCTCACAAAAGCTGGCCTTACATCACGCCAATGGCTGCATCTCGATGCATTCGATGCGAACAGGATCCATCCATGGGGCAGGGACTCCATAATTCCGCCCTGTTCCCTGGTCACGTATCCATGGCGACGCAGGAGGATGTTCGTCCAACTCAAGAGGGGCGACAAACACACAACTTGACCTTTGCTTCCCAGGCTACAAGTATCTCATGTCATGACAAGCAGCGCCTCAAACAAAAATCACACCATCAACAACAACTACAACACATCGTAAAACATACAATTGTAGCTCTTCCTTCACCAACGCTTAGGAATGGATACCTCACATGGTATGTTTACAAGTTAGTCTTTTACAACATACATATAACATCTATCATTTTCTCCATACCAACTCATTATCTATGCTGTAAAAAAAAAAAAAAAAAAAAAAAAAAAAGATCTAAGAACCCGTTTTTCTTTCACAAGAACGGCACATGTACTTTCCTCCAGCACACATATATAAAAAACAAAAAACAAAAAAAAACAAAAAACAAAAAACAAAAAAACCAACAACAACCTACGGACCAACACATTGACGTAGATAACTGCAATGCTGCTCTTATGTGCAAACTTTATTCACACATATCTAAATATTACATAATCTGTATTCTTGCATTTTTTGAAGCATATAATAAGTCTTCAGAAAATTCAATGATGCACACCTTAGGTCTCACTATGACCCCGTTCACAGTGCAGGGCTGGGCCGAGCCCGGGCCGAGCCGTGGCTGAACCTTGCCTCAATTGCGATACAATTTTGTCCGTTTACAGTGGAGGGCTCGGCCCGTGCTTTTAATTCAAACCTTTCAAGATTTTGACGTAGTGGCGCTCTGCTTGTAAACAAACCAGAGCCTAAGGCTCTGAAACAAACGACTATTGTTGTGAGCGCGCTGGTCGCACTTTGGAACCGCATTTGGCCCAGTTTGCGTTTACAGTGAGAAAAGGCCGGGCTCGGCCGCTCGGCCACGGCAGAACCCGGCCTTTTCTCACAGAGACTACCTCCAGAGCTTGGCCAAATGCACCGCCAATTTTGGTACCGCATTTGGAATTTTGCGCGTTTACAGTGAAACGAAGGCCTGGCCCTTTCACTCACTGTAAACGGGTCTATGCTAGTCTTCTAAAGAACAATTAATGGGGATTTCAGTCACTCAATCATCATCCTGTCCATTTACCAGAAGTTTACCAGGGCTTTGAATTTGATTTTGATATATAAACATCCAAATGCACCTCATCAGGTGTAAAATTATGCTACATTTGTAACAATCTACATAAAAAATCAAGATAAAGACCATGTTAATGTTGATAACAACAGCAAATAATTTTCCTGGTAATTGCATAGCAATGTGCTATGCATTTTGGATATGACTGCTATATGAAGTTAATTTGCTGTAGGCAATTTCACTTTGTAGATAAATTTATGTTTTGTTGGTAATACATGTCCATCGACTAAAATTGCTATTCATTTTCGAGAAGGGAAATTAATCCCTGAACAATAACAGTCATAATGATGATGATGATGATTACCATCATCCCCATAACTGCATATCACATGAAGAATGACGGAATGATGACCCAGTACTGATAATATCAACACTGCCAACATTATCACAGTAACTGCTTGAGTAAATTTCTATCAGAATTTCCCTGCTCTGCATAACAATCCCCTTAAAAATGTTTCAAAACAAAACAAATATCATTCAAGGAATGTGTCATACACTCACACACGGTGATCTGTCAACAAAATGAGGAAGTTCAAGAGTTGAAAGTCAAGGAACTTGCATAGACTGATTGTCATTTCCTAGTTTCTTCAACATAAGATGACATCATAATCATAACAGACACTCTATCCGCCCCCCCCCCCCCCCCCTTTCCATTTAATTTCACTTCCTCTTTTGGCAGGTGAATGACTGGTGGCTTCACAAACACGAGTCTGGCAACAGAACCACACACACAAAAAAAGACCCCACGTTGGTCATTATCGAGCATAAATGAGAAAAATGCAATAGAAGCTACAGAGTTACGCTTTTTCAAGGAATTCTTCTCCACTGCCTAATGATGTTCACAATGGCAAAGAAATTACCTCATTCTGTGGGGGGGGGGGGGGGATCATGGGGAAGGGGTTTTCCAGACAGCTGCATGTCCGCACATAGCCTCATCGAAACCTATCTGTAACGAAGGAGAGCTTGTCGTCACTTGGCCAGGAGAGGGGAGGGTCACCAAGACACTAGTAACCATATCAAATTTTCCTCTGAATCGAGAGCAAGCGTTGAACACCGTGTGCGCAGCAAGGCCAACCTGACAGATTGCAGCTGGCTGCTTACAAGGGGACAGCCAGAGATATTTTGTTGCACGAAAGTGTCATTCACACAGACAAAATAGCGGGATGTTGACTGCGATCCAAATACTAGGATTTTTTGCTCCTGTTCAGATGAAGACAAATATCCCGATAATTGCCTATCTTAATAGTTTGTCGCCCAAACTGCACATGCCCGAAATCTAGTGAAATGGTGCCCCTCGCCCTAGCGTTCATGCACTGTTATGATGTGTGTTTTGAATGCTGGGTTAAAAGATTTAAAAAATAATAATGTTAATATATCTCCAGATTATTAGCTCCAGCATTCATACGCTAGCCATGGTGCAAATTATCACGATAATTCCCCCCCAAATTGGAAGATTTCTTGGGATTTGTACCGCCAGGCCGATCATGCCATTTAGTGAGATTTTTATGTCCCCGCTGACAAAAATCTTAAGATTTGGAATGCGATGCAAATCTCAAGATTTGTATTCCACCAAATTGCAGCATTGTGAATCTCACTATTAACCCTAACTAGGCCGGGCTATTTCGGTAGATGATAGAGGGGGGGCCTCCTAGGCCCCCCCCCCCCCCCCCCCCCAGATCTCGGCCATCGACCACGCGATCGCGACGAAAATTAGCACGCACATTGCCTGTGATGTAATCTATAAAACTGTCACGTTGATATTCCAAAAAAAACATCATTTATGCTAAATTATGCTAATTTGTGCATAATGGTGCATGATATCATACTTTTTGCTATAAATCACTAAATAAAGCTCAAAACAGCCACATTTTTTGTGTAAATATTTTTTAATGTACTCAGCAAATGTAGATGAAAAAAATTGCACCATCAGAAAAATTTCTTCAGTATTTTATTGTTTTTTTGAATTTCTTAAGTATTTCGTTGTTTTTTCTACTTGTTGTTTTTCATTGTTTTTTCGCTGAAATTTGTCCGCGTCAGTGTTCCGAATATGAGATTGTGATATTAATTGATTTTAATCAATAAAGCCCCAAAGTAATCATGCTTTTATGAAATTTGACTGTAAGCACAGTTTGCATTGAAATTGTACAGGAATTCACATTTTTTAGCAATATTTAGTCTGACGACATGCATGCTCATACGTATATTTATGCATAACTTTGGAACTGTGTGCCCAGGCATCGCAAATTTGGTGTCAAAAGATGCGGGAGACTCAAAAGAAAAAAAGTTGTGAAACATCGCGGCCATAGCTTTTTGCGATGGCGATACATCGCACGGAATGCCCCCCCGGCCTCATTAGGGTTAAACCATGTAAAATTTGTAAAATTGCAGTGAGCAACTCTACAACACGAGTGGGATGAGGACAGGAGCTACGCAGACATTTGAATGATATTATCTTGATATGAACAATGACTTTTTGAATTCAGTGGTATACTCGAGAAGGTGAATAAGGTGAGGTTATTGGTTTATCATAAACACTGAATACAGGCAACTGTGTGCACTCAGTGCCTTACAATGCACATGAATCTCAAGTGGAAATTATCATTACAGATGGAATACAGTCCTCAAATCTTTACTTTGATCTAACATTGTTGTTGTTGTTGTTGTTGTTGTTGATGGTCTTCAGATTGGAGCGCAACAGACAAAACCTGAGGAATAACGCTAATGCCAGCACTGCAACAACAATCACAACTCCTTGAGGGCCATTTACCCTTTGACACTGTGCTTTTGTCAAAATACGAAACAAAATGCTAACTACGTACTCTGTGAAGCAAACACATTAACCTCACTCCATGACTGACACTGCACGTCAATGCTGAGAAAACTTCAGAGTGATTGATAAGTCAATTCAGGCATGATCCTGTCAAACAACATTCAGCCTGATTTTTTGTTTTCCCCTGAGATATCTGTCATGATCCCGCACTGGAGATCAAGTTTGTGCGTCACACAACTATAAATCACAACTGGATTGCTAAACAAAGGTGATAGGTGTCTTGATCAGAGCTTTTGTTTTTACTATTTTTTCTTGGGGTGGCACAGAGACCAGATATTTCGCAATAGATAAAAGTTTTTAAGGTTTTTGAATGTGAGGTGGTTTTGTACAGTGAATAGGAACAACAGCAGCATGTGCGATATACGTTAAAACACTATGGTTTGACATCTCTTTAGAACTTGATGAATGCTAAGTAGTTATTGTGCTGATCATACATAACTCCAGAAATACCAATCTAAGCATCCTTCTTGGACCAAAACGATATCTTGACATCTTTTTTGTTTGTGAAATTTGCACTGCAGCATTACAAAAGAAAAAAAACAAAAGGCTACAGCTGTCAGGCATGTACCGATACTGAAACTGCTAGCTTCTCTTCTCTCACTGACATGGGATGACCTGAATGGTATCATGCAAAAGCCATGCACAATCATGTGATCTGATTGCAATTTAATGTATTACCTGGGCCATGGAGGACGACATAGGGGCTGCAATTACTAATCCTAGAGCAATCACAACACTTCATTGCACTGCGTATAAAATGCCTCTTTTTTTTTTCTTTACCCAATGCTATCTGAATCTTTAATGTCGCACTTCATGTTGAAGCCAATATGATATGGGAAACGACAGAAGCGAACTTGAAATTGCATGTGTGCCAATAATGTATAAATCACAACACTGCCATCTCCTGCACAGGCCACAATGGAAAACAAGAACTAATTGAGAGCCATGCTGCTTGCAAGGCAGGGCGTTACAAAAAATAAAAACTGAAAATATATAAATTACACATGGTATATCCAACTAGCCCAAATAAAACAATTGGTCAAGGGCTCCATTCTTTAACAGGCAAGTGCCCATCCATTTTACTTGCCCAACAGTGAGCTATTGTAGCCCTGAGCAAGTGGGCATGTGGGCTTAATGTGCCCTGCTTTAAAAAAGGGCTTATGCCCTATCAAGAAGGGATACTGCAAGATGACATGACAAAGAAAAGAGATGTTCCATGGGTCAGATTCACATTTTAGAATCAATGTAACGTTTGGTAATGATGAGTAATGTTGAGATGGAAAAGAAGGAGGATGCAGTGAGAGGTGGGGGAAAGGAAAAAATGAGAAGCAAAGTAGAAAAGTAAAAAGGAGAAGAAAGAAGGCAATGATGAATAAAATTAAATTTCGGATTTTGTGTAGGTATGTATCCAATGCGGTCTCCTCGGTTTTGCAAAACACTGCTCTTCCAGGGGGCTTTACTACCATATCCAACATTGCCAGCTGCAAATCTGTACATCTGGGTCTAAAGGTACATGTATATCACACAAGTAGAACACCAAATGGCATAAATATGGCTACTCCTATGAAAAAGGTCAAGACACCTGCTGGGTTCAAAAATATGTTTACATTTGGCCACATTTGATCACCTAGAACAACTATTTAGCATTTACAGCTGAAAGCTATATATGTTCAAACATATATGGAATGGCTGCCCTTTCTCCTTCCTCTGAACTATAGGACCATCAACAGCATCATGTTCATTGGTTCGTGTTTACGTGTAGAACAACAACTCATCAATTTATCTAGAAATGCCCCCGTGCATAGCGGCAAACTCTAAAGAGCTAAAATCTCATTTTCTCATCTTGGCCGTAATCTAGAGGACGTCGCGTCGTCTCTCGTTGCCAGAACATGGACGCGTCTGCTCAGCTCATTACCGCCGTGCCGCATGATGCGCCACGTTCACCAAGTGCACCTCCTCGACGGACCGAAAGTCTGCCCATGCCTGCGCATAACGTCACAGTGCTATCAAACACTGCTTTTCTCGCTTTTGTCTAATTTCGATGGCAGAAATGGCTAACTGACACCCATCGAAATGTGCAAGTGCGAGGCCATGATTTAAATAATTTTGGCGAGTGTTCCAGTGGGAAACCAATACAACTTTGTTTGTTTGTTTGCTGCACTAAGATGTCTCTTTTTCCCATATTCTTTTGTTCTTGCTGTTCTGTACTGAAGCTAGAAGTCATTTGGCTTAAAGCCTGCATGCATATAGATATGCAGGAAGTCGTCCAGGCCTTTTATTACCTACCCCTCCCCCTTACCCTGTGACATCTCTATCCCTATCAATTTTGATGCTAGCGTTAGGGTCATTTCACAATGCCTATTAAAAAAAAAACAGATATCCCTCCTCTTTTCCAATAGCTAACTTTCAGCAATGTTCTTTTCAAAATTTGCCACACAAAAAGATTCTTACACATTTGTAGATCTCAAAGTTAGGCTTGCTGGTGTACTTTTTCCACATTAATATCAGCCTCATATAGTATTGGAAAAGAAATAATGCTAACTCTACATCTCTGAACAGTAGCAAATAACATTGGTACTGAGCACAGAAAACAACTTTTCCTGAATGCATTACATTGATCTGATCACACATTATCAAAGAATACACACACATTAAATGAATTTGGTCATCACTAAATACATCAAGCACATGGATGCTAAGAACATCTTTGATACAAGTATATACTAAAACAGGCAACCAGCTAAAAAATTATCTTTTTGGATATATGTGAAACAAATTTTTCGGTAAACAAAACAAATCGTAAGTTCACAGAATAATTGAAGTTTGGGACGGGTCAGCCTTCCTTGAGTCATGCGACTTGACCTCCCTGGCTGTAATGAGCATGCCCTCCACTTTCAATTAGCTGTCACACTGCTAAAGGCTGTGCCCAATATTTGTGCCAGTCCTTTGTTTGGTCACACGCAGCTTAATGAATGTATAGCAATGAGCACTTCCAACGCCAATGTAATATTACTGCAAACACGCCACATCGTAAAGATGGACGCAGGAGAGAAGCAAAGCAGTAGGCCCTATATGAAAAGCAATAACAAATTGGTAATCACTCTAACCTGCTGTTCATTTCACTTCATGATGAAAATTGTAAATGTGGAGCAGAATCATAAATCCACATGTGTTCACATGATGATCTTGCACATCATAATATACTTTGAGTAGGTATATCCATAAATTAATTTCTACCATCAAACATGCTATCAATTTACCCAATATCTAATCTTCCTGTTATTTGGTCATACGATACCAAGATAACTGCCTCACACTGTACAGTATACCGCATACAAATGTCACATTTTATAACACAGGCAAAATCAAAGTTGAACTGGATTTGACAATCCATTAAAACATTTATTTAAACTAATAATTATTCATATATCCTCATTCTTTGCACACATTATAAAATCAACTATAACAATTTTAGTGGAAGCAACTTGTTCTAAGCAGAACATATAATAGCCATATCTTTTACATTTCACTCTTTATGTGTCCAAAATATCTCTTCATTATTCTTTTGGATTGAATCACTTTTTCTTCAAGAGAAGCCAAATTAAATCAAAACAAATCTGCCATATTAAAGGCTTTGGAAAAAATGTGAAATCAGTGCTACGTGTAATTTTATATCTTTACTAGTATATTACTTCATTGCATGAAAAGGGATGTAAATGAATTCCTATTCAAGCACGGACAATTTTTGTTTCTAAGTGTCCACGTAACACAATTATAAGTGTAAGACGGGGGCCAAATCCCATGATCAGTGGCTGGTTCACAACATGAAACTAAAAAACATACTCCCTCATTGCATTTTCATTTCTTTCGTCTTTTCCCCTCTCACTTACGAAAAATCTCAGGGAGACTATAAGAAGAAAAACAGGGTTCTTTGTGTCGGATACTTTTGCATCCTCATGTTACAAGGAAAACACCTCGGAGTCTGGATGCAGACCGAGGGTACTTGCAAGAACTCACGCTTTTGCGCAAACACTCCTCCTTTTGCCGTAACCCCGTAAAGATGGAAAGTTGACGGCGGAAACCAGGGCAAAGATGGTTCCCTCCAAGACCCTTTCCCCGCTACTCATTGTCCCCCCCCCCCCCCCCCATCCCAGATCAAGCAGTTAAACAACATTCATCACTTCTATCTGATCCCTCTTGTTTTATTTTTGTTATTATTATTATTATCCCTCCTGGAGCATTTGTCTGAAATCTGCCAGTTGCAGTCGACGCTAAGCCTTGTTGCTACATCCTACAAAGCTTTAAAAAATTGATGTCTAGCTAAATATGTATTGTACATCACCCTCTCTTTGCCAACCATTCCCAAATTTGCAATATAACTCCTTTACTTCAGTCATGGAATAGGTATTTAGGCAATATTTACTTGGAAAGTTAGTAGAAATCTATGGGACAAAATGCTCAAAGTGTGAATAGTTCAAAAGTCAGAGTATTTGCTAATATTTCACTGATGTGCATATCGTATTAGAATTAAAAAAAAATTAAATCTCAAGATGCAGCCTTGGAACAATTCCATATCTACACCTGTTAGTAGCAGAAATCTACAGAAAGTACTACACAATCACACATTGCATACAAACTACGAAGTCTTATTTTCAGATCGCTTTTTCGTCAACAAACCCTGAGTTTTCTAGCAATTATATCAAAATTAACTTCCGAAAACGTTTTCTTACAGGCTTGGGCCCAGGTATACTATCCATAAACACATGGTAAGTTTGGCTATACTAGAACATCTGTGAAATCAAACTTACACTTATATACTCATAAAGAGATTGCTAACTTTAATTTATTGTGGGGGAGGGATTGTTTCCACACAGACATTCTGTGACAAGCTACTCAAAACAGAAAACAGGAAAAAGAAAAAAGTGACGTCAATATGGTAACAAGGCCAGAGCTACTCTGCATGCGCGATTGTTTCACAGATCTTCATACAATACATGTAGGGCCTACTGCACTCTCGTCACAATCCCTTGTCAATCTACACTTCAAAACTGCAGATTTGTTTTGTATGCAAATGTGATTCATCTTCCGTATGGAGAAGTATTCAAGGATACTATGTTGCTCATGTACCTTTAATATGCATCGATAGCAGCTGAAACAACATTCAGCTCTGAGGCATTTGTAGTGAAACCTAACAGCTTATGGTGACAGAAACTCAGTTTTTAAAGCCACATAACAAAAACACAAATAATGTTGTTATAAACCACGAAAAAGAACAGTCCCTGTGTCAGCTGTAGCTCGCATAATTTTTTGGAGGTGAACTGGACGAAATGCGGAGGAACACTTGTAGTCAAGGATAGATAAGGCACGCTTTTTGGCTGGTATCATTTCCAATACTGGAGCAGGTAGTTTGGATAGGGTTTCATAAGGAGTGGAATGGCAAGGGCATGATTTCTGGGCAAAATATAGATGAGGGCAGGAGAGGGGAGAGGAATATTCAAAGCAAGATGTGTAAGCCTGCCACTGATATATAATGCTAAATTTTGAAGTAGCTGTTTTGGAGTGTTGGATAGGGACCTAGAAATGATGGAAGGAAGGCTCCAGGAATTACACTGCATCATGTGCACCATCGCATTGCAGAGAAACCATCTGAAAGAGTCTAACCACCCTGGTTTGGACTGAAGATCCATTGGGGTGGGGTGTGACATGATGACCACACAATATGTTCTATCACTGAGTAGAAACAGTGATAAAAGGCTGAAGATTTTGTGGTCCCCCTTCACTATCCCCACTTCACATCACCTGTGAAATCTTATGCAATAGAGTTGACAATGACGATTGAATGGCTGCCTTAAAGATGAATGCTGAAGGATGGCCTTTAATAATCAAATTCAGGAAAAACGGCACACAAAATATTGAACATTGCCAGGAAGCGACAGAGGCTATTGTTCCAAAACTCTCTCGGTTGCATTTCTCATTCAGTTATTCCTGTGTACTGAACCCTCATATCCGTGTTCTAACATCCAAAGTACACATTTCACGAGAAATGCTACAGGTCTATCAAACATACATGTATCCCCACAACTGTACCAAGCAGCACTAACAAGTGCGACCAGTAAATCCACCTTATCATCACCTACCTAAGCCTGCTTCAATCCCACTCTAGACTCTGTTTTGATTTTCGTCAACATTTCCTCCACATTCTACCCACCGCAGAGAGGAGAGGCTCTGATGCCTGCATGCACAGGGAATCGGTTCCCATCAAAACATTCCGGGAATGCGCTCTCACAAAATCTCTGAGGTCCTCCACGGATTATTGATCCTGTACAGGACTGGTTTGAAAGACACAGTGGGGTTAGGCTTCATACTACTGAAAGGCATCAAAAAACAGTTGGCGGGGGTTAATGTCATTAGTGGTATCCAATCATGATGCGTTATGGAGGTCCCGCTAAGTGGCCCTGTGAATACAACATACTTTAATACGGACGAGGTATGACATTCGAAATATCTGACTTGGCACATCAATGTAACTACATGTGTAAAACCCATGTGACATCTACATCTGTTAACGGGTCAGCAGACTCCTGCGCAAAGATAACAACCTTTTCTGCAGACTGCTGTTAACTCTCCACTCCACCATCTTGTAGTGTGGTTTCTCATCTTTATCATAAATCATCACAAATTCTGTCATTTACATTGTATTTAATAGGAATCAGGGAAAGTGTCACATCACTGTGATTCTGCAACTGTGGGCATCTTCACATTTTGTGTACTAATCTATGGACATAAGCACTACAAGGTGCAGACCATGGCAACATTGAACAAAGTCGAATCATAATTATCTCTACATAGTTTGTATACTTATCAATGGATTTCCATCAACAAGTGAAATTTAACAGGATTAGACAGAGAAAGCATGAATGAAAAGGAATCACTATGAGAAAATGTGGTTAACAGCAAACTGTTTTTTTAGACAATGATACGGGCCTTAAATGTGCACATACTAATGGTGAATTTCAGCTTTCAAGATCAGCAAGCTGCATGATCTGAGCAAAAACATACAGGAATATGCACAATAACTGACCTACAGTCATTCTTTTTTTTTTTTGGGGGGGGGGGGTGGAGAGGGTTTCTAAAAGCATATTGCCAATACAGAACAGAACTTCAGCTTTGATCAATGTTGGCAGCTACATGTGTAGTTGATATATAGATGTAGAAGATTAACATAACAATCAATACATATGATTTACAAACTTGCCAAACCTGTGAAGCTTTTTTTTTTTTTGAGGGAATTTCTCTGAACATACGTAATTCAATTCTATTTCATGAAGAACGAACGGTGTGATGTAGGATAAAGGATTTGTGTGCACATTCATGTATGCGAGAGCGTGTAAATGTGAGTGTGTTTGCAATAGGGAGCTATCGATTTAAGGACGCAGATCTCAATTTTGCATATCGTGTGCATATTTCTGCCATTGGCATAGTTACAAGCTTGAAGTACCGGGTACTGCATCCGCTTGATTCTACAATGTTAGTAGGCCAAAATAACGTTGTTCTAGAATCACCGACGTAGCTGATGGAACAATGCTGTTTATGATGTACAATTGTAATATGCACAATTAACAAAAGCAGCGCGCTCGCACTACGAGCAACTATGCATACTTTGCTCCCGACATAAACTTTAAAGTTTACTACAGACAAAACCATGTAGGGTTTCACTGATTGCATGCATAAATTCTTGTTTATCGGTCATGCATTTCCCATTCCCATGTCAAAGGAAAAATAGTATTTATGACGTCATATGCTCATTTGCACCTGGGACAACCCACTCGGCTGAGCTACCGCATCACTCATTTTCGAAAGCACTTGTAAGGGACAACCGACCGAAGGACACGGACGTTCCAGGTTGGTCGCTTCCTGCCTTGCAGATTTCACTACGTCCTCAAATCGAAAGCTCCCTACTAATGAAAAAGACGGACAGAGAGAGAGGAGAGAGGCAAGGAAGGGGTGGAGAAGACACAAAAAGCACAATGCTCTCTCTTGCTGATCCTCTGCGCGTGTTCAACTCTATTCGAGCAAATAATTGCTAACATGTTCCTGCGATAAATGTGCGTGTCGGCTCCACTGGCTTTTGCCACAGCCTTCCTCCCTCTCCCGATCCCTACGCTCTGGTCACCGCGATCAATGCGAACCCGCCGGTCTGCAAAAGGGTGGGCAGGTGTGGCAGAGAAAGGTCACCGGGCCGCTCTCCACGATCCGACCTTTCACACACCCTGGGGATGAGCATCTTCATTTCTTCACAAAGGAACAATCACTGACACACCCACGCTCCATGTCTCTCTATTAAAGTACAAATCAGTGTCAGTATGCTGCAGTTCAGTGCCAAGTTTAGTGACGACTAGTAGTGGTGACAATTTTAGCGTGATGATGATAATGATAATAATAATGACAATAATAGTAACACTTGTATATCAACATCATCACCTTTGGGCCAGAAGAAGGTCCTTCTACATTTGCAGTTGGTGTATAGCAAAAGTCCATTTCCATCCTTTTATCCCAAGTGATTGAAGTTATTGACATTCAACAGCTATATTTCATTCCTCCTAAGTAACACAAAAATCACACTGTTTTCACTATATAATGTGTGGTTTGCAGGTACAGAAATATATAAATTCAAAGGCAGCTGTGCGTGTGTGTGTGTGTGTGTGTATGTGTGTGTATTCTCTATTCACCTATCTTCTACATCCCTCATGAAACAAAGACATGTACCAACATAACCCAATATATTTGCAACCGTAAAAAGTCTGTCACATTAGATCGCATACACGTATTCAACCACTGAACATGTCCATCATTCGCACAACTGCTCCCCCCCCCCCCCCCCTATTCTCTCTCTTGTTATCTTCTGATTTCTTTTTTCAGCAGCTTTTTTTTGCTAGATTCCTTTTCACTTCACTTCTTTTTTCCTTCTTGAGTGTGGGCATGTTTGTCTGTGCAATGCACATTTCAATTAAGCTCTTGAGCATATTTACCCTAGTCATAATCAGCACAGCTCATGAAGTTTGTTGGTCCCCAAAAAGAATAGAAAGGTCAAGAAAACAGCACAAAACAAAACAAAACAAATCCTCTTCCCCAAGCATAGTTCCTCTGATCCCTTCCCCCACCTCATATTGTTCGCCGTTTCATTACAGGCATGGCATTAGCTAGTCCTTTTACTGTCTCAATGCTATAAGACAAGGGCCCCACGTTACCTGAATTCCACTGTGTTATAATAGTGACAACTCCATCTGTTTAAATTCTGTATGAACTGAATGGCTTCTCACCTGTTGCAAAACACTATTCATTAGTGACAGGCCATTGTGTTTGGCAACATTCCTATGATGCCAGATTTTACAGTGGATGATCAAGAAAAATATAACAAGACAAAATCAATACCATCAAAATTGGCTTGATATGTTCTATTGTCAAGTTGTAAATTTTATCGAGCAGCAGGCAAGGTGAATCAGAAAAAAAAAAGTATTAATTCACATAATTTGCTACACATATACACATGATTTTAAAAAATATAGGTATTCTTTCTCTATTATTTTCATGTCCTTAAATCTATCTCACAGTAAGTTTTACTGATCATAAGTCACTGTTACATGGCAAATGTCACTGACCACATTCTTCAGGGGGACCCCATATCTCTCCCTCCCCCCCCCCCTCACACACACACATACACACCTACAGTACCTTCACAATGTTTGGAAATGCAACCATTATCACACTAATGTGTGAGTACACATTGCCAATGTGAATGTTTGGCATACAAACACTGTCCTCACTATGGGGCTTGCCCAGTTAATTAGTCTGCTTGGCAGTTCCGCAACTAAACAAGAGCAGCCTAATGATTGTATTACCACTAATGGTGCAGCTTTATCAAGCAAGAGGTACCATCTTTGACAATCAAACCTAGCACCTATTGACGGTGCAAACACAAACATATATATGAGCCAATATCGAACTTAGAGGGATTTGCAGTTCAGTTTCTTTCATTTACCACCTGTAGCTCTTGTACCTTTCTTTCTCTCTCTCTCTCTCTCTCTCTCTCTCTCTCTCTCTCTCTCTCTCTTACATTGGAATCTTCAAGCACTTTGGAGAATAAAACATCTCACTCAAAAATTATCATGGCAGTGTGAAACGTACACACTGGCTTAGTGAAGTCCAAAGCGAAAGCTTGTGTTCTAGACATTTTTTAGCCTTCACCTCACACTGAACAAAAAAAAAAACAATAAAAAATTACCCTAGTAATCACATGCAGTCTCAGGTTTCCAAGGCAACATGAAACAAAATCTTTTAAAAAAATGTCAGTAATAATGCAAAGGAATCTGTACTTTTCATTTTTAATGCAATTTTGTGGAATTCTGAATATTTTCTTAATGTCATTGCCCCACTGACATCCTTGTATTTTTTCTGATCTTCTCATAAATCCAGAAGACGGCACATGGATTTGACCAAAACTTTAAAAAATTTTAACTTTTGATTTTCAAAGTTTACTGATTATTAATGTGTACTGCTAATATTCCTGCATACATTAAGTCCAAACATGTATAAAAATAAAAGCTGTCATTTCCCTTTGACCCTTTTAAAAGGCATTAAGTGGATTTATAAAAATGCCAGTGACATTGAATTACATGCGCTGCCATTTGTCCCAATAGGTTTCTAACAGTAATCAGCGATGGTTGACTGAAACTGCAGATTACAATGCAATTCAATGAATGGGTATATCACACAGTAAATAGCTCCAAGTAATGATTGATTAAGCCCGCATGGACAAATGTCTTCCAGTGATAAACACACAAAATACTGTATCAAAGCTGTTATATTCTCAAGTGTTTAATGTTCGTGAATTTTCGCAAATCACTGTTGGACCATGAATTTAACAACATGCGAAAATGTCACCATATGCTAGGGTAATAGCGTACTTAGGATCAGCTTCGGTGTCAAATCGCAAATACAACATCTCACGAAAATGTCTGTGACCTCCTCATTCACATAATCATCTGTTCACGAAAATAACAGTTTAGTCATCACTGCTCATTTCTTTCATTTCCAGACGAAAACCAAAGCAGTTATTCATTCCACTCATTCCGAACAAAAATTAAAGAGATTTCACATTCGATCCAATTCTCCTCGATTTCCATGACCTCAATGGCTGTCAAAAAAAAAAGGTGACAAAATTTACATAATACTAAGTTTGATAAATTTTCTTCTATACCTATCCTCAGACAAACAACTGAGGGTATGCAAATTGCACCCCAGAGTAAAATGAAACTGAGCAAGGCAAGTTACAAAGACAGACAAGTTCCCGCAAGCATGTAACCAGAGTACTGTCGTTACTAAGTTTCAGCATAAGATCCAATGACATCCGAATGGTCTGCGTCCACTCTCTTTCTTTCTCCCTTTGGTTTGTAGCACTCCTTCTTGCCTAAGACATTTTAAAATTCAGATTTATTCGGGCGGACAGCGCGCAAGCTGCGCTGAGACAGCGGCCTGCCGTCACCCATTCGTGTAAGTGGCTCGGCGACACGGATTAGAATGCTGATCGAGCAGGTGAACGTCGGACCTGCATCGCTTGGCACGGACGCACGCCCCGAGCGGCGCATTTCCCCCATGGTTCGTGTAATTGGTTTGGGGAGAAATGTTGAACGCTGGATAGCCGCGGGTCAATAGAATGATGAATTACCAACACAACTGGGTCTATTCTCAATGGAAGCTATACTTTACCTTCCATCTTTGACAATTTTATCCAACAACAACATATGTAAGCACTTGTGTTTTTGTAATACAAAGGATAATTATAAAATCATACTTGTACATAATCTATTACTGCTTGCTATTGGCAGATGAAAAATTTCACTGCAAACCACTGGATAATTTAGGAATCTCAGCAAGGCATTCTTCCTTCTCCTTCTCCAATGAGCTTCAGTTATGTTTGTTTTCAACCAATGTATGTTGCACAAGATCCATCCATATCAATGACAGTATGAATAGTATTTTGCTTATCTCAAGCAATCAACATGGTGGTGTATGAGTATCTTTAAATTTACACATACTTGTCCTTTTATGAGGACCTAGTAACAAGTATTCTTTCTGTTTTTTCAATTCAGCTGATCCCAGTATTAATGAAATGCAGTAACTTGGAATCCACTGGATGCATAGTTGTTGCTGTGATAGGCAATCGTAAGACAGGGAGGTATTAAAGAAGGAGTGGCAACTCTTCGCAATCTCAAACATATGTTTGAGTTCTAAAGCATTCCAATGGAGTGTCTAACACTCCTCTACGCTTTTATAAAGCCATACTCAAAGACGAAATTTAGAAACAAAGTAAAAGTTTCACATTTCATTAAATTACAAGCTAAAATTTTGAATGAAATACAAGACTTTGTTTAGAACAGTTTGGGAAAGAATTAAAAGTTGTACATATGTATTTCTGTTCTCCCAGTGTATGAATCAAAATGAAATGAAAATTAGGTCCTCTTAAAAACTTAATATTTTTCCAGATGTGTACATTTGCGCATGCTCATTTCCTATCTGTTAATCTGGCACATTTGATCTTTCAAGCAAAGTACTCCGATTTTGATTCTCTGCCCCATGTTAGGCACACACATTCATTGTTAAAGGCACATTGAAAGAGGGTGCCAACTATGACAGTACAGCAAGAGAGGTCTGATCTTTCCAGCAATGAGAGCACCAGTTGTTCTGATTACTGATGTGCTTGTTTGTCAAAGCTCCTGGGCACATATTCGGTATCTTGTAGTTAAGGACATAACTTCTCTGCGGTCTCGCACATGACTTCAAAGGAGAGCAATTAGTTTCTACTCCATCTATAACACCTCCCTGCTTCGGGCAAGCCTCCTGTAGTCAGGAACGACTTTCTGTTAGAAAATTATGCACAGAATTTTAACATACGAGTATGTCGACTGTGCTTCAGCTTTGTCAGCCGTGGGCAGTTGCACATCCACTGGATGGAATATCCCACAATGCAATATTCCGGATTTGCAACTTCAAATGTGCAGTACAGACAGCGTTAATAAGACGATACAGGATGCTGACAGCATAACACATACATGTACATCCATGTATGAACATAATTCTTTTGCATAAAGCTATCTCTGATTCAACTCTCATTCTCGTTGGCAACTTGTTTACACTTAATGTTGATGCCATATTGAAGAAGCAGATATGACACAATTCTGTTGCATGACCACTGTACATTATGCCAATCTCTCCAGCGCAAGGGGGAGGGGGGGAGGAGGAGGGATATAAGATAAAAAGGTCACCTAAAAAATGGGAAGTTGCTTTCCCTGCAGGCATAGTGCGACTATATCACCACTTTTCTGGGAAAACATGGGGCTAGCTCAGACAATAAGATAGAAGGAAAAAAATGTATGCTTGCCTCACTTCTGTTAATTGTGTTGTTGTTGTTGTTGCTGTTTTTGTAAAGGATGTTCATCTTCAATTTCATCGTGGGATGGGGTACTCTTCAAAAGATGTTTGAGGAATCTTACCTCAAGAGAATGTGTCACGATTATTTTGTTTTTCGAAGTCCCTGCAGAGTGATACATTTTCTCTGCCAGGTGTACAGTGTATGCTAAATACATATAAACAATACCAACTGCAGCTACTTCTGGTCCACATGGAGTAGCACTCAGTATGGTTATATGTCTGCTCTGCTCTGGGTAGAACGGGGTGCCTTGATGAAAAAAAAAATACTTGGCCATAACTTTGAAGTGGTACCTCTACAGCATACACATTAAAGATCTGCTTCCTCACTGATCAAGATATTGTTTCTTATCACAAAAGCACTAGTAGAGGTACACAAGATGACTGGACATGCCAAAACAAAACCAATTTCTCTTCCAGCCGGGCTAACTTTTTGAGAAAAACCAACTAAGATATATATACATGCAAAGATTGTGGCAATGAAAAGTTTCTGGCCAACTGGACATAGAGCACACAACACAACATGTGTATCTGAGATTTAGAGAGAGAGGGGGAGGCATTACCTCCCTCTCTCGCACACTGCCATCTCATAACACTATCATTACTCACATTGGGCCACACAACATTGGCTCCAACTGCAAATTAATACGAACAAGCCCAAAAGAGGTGAAGTACGTTTGAGGCATCATGCAAGTCTCTGCTGGTAACTCGTTCACTTCATTTGGGTTTTGTTTTTCAATTTGTTCGTAACAAACGATGCACACTAACGTCCAGGAGTCAGTTACATTCAGAAGACAAGGCTCCGGCAACGAAATCAAATCCATGGCTGATTTAAAATTCAGATAAACCTTAATGTAATATATTACAACTCGCATTCCCTTGCAGCGTTCCATACACTGCCAGAGATTCGGCTGTCTGGAGCAGGGAGCATAAGACGTTATCTCGTAATGGACAAGCTGCTTTTGAAATCAAGTCAGGCCTAAGCTAATTGCGAGAAGACTTGCAATCAACTGCACGCTTTGGGGAGGGGGTCTAAAATGCGGCGCGCTGGGATGAAATTTGCCTCGCGATTTAACGTCTAGATTGCGTGCTGTCATTTTAGAGACCATCCTGCTCTTTCTTCCATCTGGGAAAGAATAAAGCACCATTGATCTGCAAACCATGCGTCCTGCAGTGATGTTTGTATGTGTGTCTGTACATGTGTGTGCCATGTTTTTACTAGTTTATCACTTTATTGTGTTATCATCTAGATGCTATCAAAGGCAGCGCAGCTCAGTTTCAGCACATGCTAATATTGAAAATGTAGCGAGAGCCGCATATGAACTTTCCTTTTCAATACATGAAAGTTACTCACTCTAGATTTGTGCTTACGGGTATATAATTCAAACTTAAGCAACTAAAGCAAAAGTTCAAAAGGCCCTTTTAATTAAAGGTGTGGCTTGTCTAAATTCTAAATATTGTATTGTAATCATTATTGAAGTTTATAATGCCACCATTGCTGGCATTTTCTTGTTTTTCCTATGCTAAAAGCCAAAGCAGTTCAGATGCGCTGCTTACATGCAGCATGTGAATTTGCAGATACACTGTGTACTTTGATTCAAGAGGGTCAGCTATTATTGTTTTGTCATGAAGAAAAGTACTAAACATGCACAAACAGACACCTTTAGAGTTTAAGAGTATGACATAGCCGATTCTCTTTATAGGTGAGATCATTTGAATTCAATTTTTGTATTAAAGCTTTCTTCACACATCACTGTGAGTTCAATACAGCATTATACTGAAAAAAAAATGTAATTTTTGCGAGGGTTTAATTTTTTGCACATTTTGCAAATCACAGTCAGGCCAGGAATTTTTACAACAACACAGGAAAATATTGCCACCTCATCTTGATCGCATTAAATTTTGTAACTAGGGAATGGATAGGCATTAGTGCACTTGCGAGAGCCTCTGTGTCATATTGTGAAAACAACATCTCACGAAAATGTCCTCCTCATTCGCGTAAATATCTGTAT